>NC_092351.1:27962843-28276483 GCF_963676685.1 Mytilus edulis | reverse complement strand
CATTTTTTTGAAATGAAACAGTAATTCATATTAAGAAAAGTATATGTGAATTAAAATATGATCTTTTTCAGATGGACCAAGGCCCACCTATGATGAGATAGTAAAACTAAGGTCTTTCATGTTACTGTATGTTAAACAGTTGTTACTGAAAGGACAGGGCGTACAGGAAGATGAACTTCAGAGTATACTTAACTATCTGACTACTTTACATGAGGTATGATTGACTTAGAAGTTTGATGGGCTTTATTACTATTTGTTTAAATATGGGGACAAAGTCCCCAATTACAGTAGAAAAATCAATAAAAAAAAAAAAAAAAAATCAGGAAAATTTCATTCTACTAATGAACTCAAAATCATTGACTTTTTTTTTTTCAGATCTACTTCTGTTTCCGGTCTTGTTTGCATCGTTTGCATGAGACTTTGAATAAAATGTATATTTATCAACTTAACAAATATAGGAAGGAATTCAACACCCAATCATTTTTTAATAGTTGTTTAATATGAAAAAAACCTTACCTGGATAACAGCGTTTCTTTGTTTACATTGAATATGACGTCACAACTAAATCCCTAACAACAGAACCAATATCGGAAACGTTACAGTATTTCCGTTTTTTTTTTATCAACATGTTTGAATTAAAAAAAAATAATACAGACTTCGTCCCCATTCACAGTTAATGCCTGCCTCATATTATTACTGGAAGATACAGATGTTTTGCCTAAGATTTTGACATAACAAAGGAAAATGTTTGGATTAGCAGATCAAATAAATAATTATTTGACATTAACAGGTCAAATGTTGCACAATTCCAAAATATGTATACATATTTCAAAAAGTAAAATGATGTTATGTATTGAATTCTTAAGCTGGGAGGCATGTGCATAATAAAAAGCTTGAAATAATAACTTCCATTAGAAATTTATTATAAATACCACATCAGAATTCTGATATTTTTTTTAAATGAAAAAAAGAATTGTACAACTGGCAGAAGTCACATGTTTTTATTTAAAATTGTTAGTGAAATCATGATAATATATATGCTTTATATTGAGTTTTGGTTTTTTAGGATGATAATTTAATGGATGTCCTCCAGTTAACCACATCACTCATGGCAGAACATCCTATGTCAATGGTTCCATCATTTGACAAGAAAGCTGGAATTAAGTAAGTTTATCTGTTCTACAGGAAATGAGTTTGTGCTCATGTTTTAATACGTTATATTTACTTTTTGAGTTTCCTTTAGTGAAACAGGGATTTTGATAGAAGTGATGACAAATATATTTTTTCCACAATGAATATATTAGTGAAATTCCATAATTGCCTCCTAATTTGGTTTCCCTGTTACCATAGTACCTTGGCTGTTTCACTGTGTATCATACATGTATTAATGGAACAGCTCTAAAACAAATTCATCTGAAGCAAACATGGACAATATTGACAATAGCTTTAAGTAATAGTAAAATTAAACTGAAAGTTTAGATGTAAAAAATACATAAATCAGGTTTTCTTTCAGACATTAATTAAAATATTTATATTTCTTTTAGGACTTGTTTCAAACTACTAGCATCACCGTCAGAAAGATTGAGAATACAGGCCTTAAAGTTAATGGGATTTTTCTTGATGAGAGCTACCCACAAGTAAGTATTAAGTGCTTATTATACTTTTTATGCCCCACCTTTCAAAAGTAGAGGGGCATTATGTTTTCTGCTCTGTCCGTTCATCTATTAGTTCATTCATCCATCCATTTGTTCGTCCTTCTGTCCCGCTTCGGTTAAAGTTATGGGTCGAGGTAGTTTTTGATGAAGTTGCAGTCCAAACAACTTGAAACTTAGTACACATGTTCCCTATGATATGATATTTCTGATTTTAATACCAAATAAGAGTCTTTATCCCAATTTTACGGTCCACTGAACATAGAAAATGATAGTGCGGGGGCATCCATGTACTACGGACACATTCTTGTAATTATTTATATAATTTATGGTTATATCGGACATGACACATAATGATACATTACATTACAGGAGGAAACAAGAATGCATGGGACCTTATAATCAGTTCTCCTTACTGGGTGAACGGTTGATGTTAAATGAACAAAGGATAACATTAAACACATATAATGCATTGTTTGAGGTATGTATAGTTATTATTGTTGTACAATATTTAAAAGTTTTTTCATTTGACTTTTGCCTAGTTTTCTAAGTCTATGCTATAAATATACTGCCATACATATTAATAAATAATACATGTACTTGAAATTAAATTACATCTAGAAATTTTCACTATACTTCAAGGAATAATGTTCAAAATGTTCTGTTGGATTGAATTAGGTTAATGTGTCAAGAATTATTTTTAGCCATACAATAAAAACAGTTCTGAGAAAATGTTCTTAGCCACCTAATTAAAGCATTTAGGTTTTCATCTTAGTAGATAATATGATACATTTTATTTTCAAACATCTGACTTGAAATTATATGATACATTTTATTTTCTAGCTTTTGACTGAAAGAATTACCTTAGAGATGACATCAGAGAGACAAATAGATCCTGAATCACATTTTAGAATAGAAAATTCCTGTAAGTAAAGTTAAATTGTTGTATAGTTGGATCATTATATTGTATATCACATCGTCTATTATTTGATGTAGATCTTTAATGTTATGACCTCAATGATGTATTCAAGAATGTTGAAAACCACAATTAATCTGTCTATCATAATTTACACAAGATTTAGACAGTGGCATGAATAGAAGTTGAATCATCTATTTAAAAGAATTAGGGGTTGACCAAATTTGTATGAGTTGATATTTAGGATGTGGATGCTTCAGAATAAAAACATTCATAAAACCTATGCTGTTTATCACAAAAGCCCTGGAATGATATGGTCTGACGATTAAGTTGAAGTTTTTGATTGATATAAAAAAAGAGGTCAAAATATTGCAGTACATCCGTGTATTGAGCAGGGAATGGAAAATGAATATTTTAGATCTAGTGTCTTGACAGAAATAATAATATTTTGATAAGAATTTACGGATAATTGGGGAGGGGGACTGGATAGCATATAGCATATTGTCCGATTTTTTACTAGTTACATGTATAATTTCAGCGATATTAAAGGTTGTGGCTACAATGATTAGACAATGTAAGATGACACCAGAAATAATGGAAGTGAGGCGACTGTTTTTATCAGATCTTACTATACTGTGCAATAATAACAGAGAAAACAGGAGGTAGATATATTATAATTATGGACATGAAGAGAAGATTGTTTTTGTTTTATCTCTCTTTACAGTAATAAAATAGCATTATTAACATAAGGCATGTTTATGCATTTTTACAAGAACAGAATTTCCATCTTGCCTGCCCAATTATGGGGCATTTTAAAGTATTTCTAACACATTTATGCGATTTAAAAAAAAATTGCTTTTAAAAATGAAAGGATATTTTTTCACACCTCAATCAAATTAGTAAGGTGCATATAGTACATCTGTTAATGTTGTATTTCAGAACACTGTTACAGATGTCTGTCTGGCAGGACTGGCTGTTTTCTCTTGCCTATATTTATCCCCAAAATGAAGAAGAGGCTAAAATCACAGACATGGTGATGTCATTATTTAGGATGTTATTACACCATGCTATTAAGTATGAATATGGTGGATGGAGAGTTTGGATAGATACATTAGCTATTCTACATTCAAAGGTATGAAAACAAAATTCATCATTTCAGGGATTGGTAAAGTATGGGTAATTTCACAGTTATAACTCTAAACAATTACATTGTTTTGGTATATAATTTAGAACATGCAATTTCAGTTTAAAATTTATCAAGATTTATTCATTTAGGGTTACCAAAAATGTGAAACTTTTAGATTGTATGGAGTGCATTCATTTGTCCAATATCAAAAATTTGCAAAAGAAGGAACAAATTAAGTCAAATGCATGAATCAACCCAATGAATCATCTTTTGAAAATTGTATGCAACAATGGAATCTGTTTTATGAAGAAGAAAAAACCTTTCCATATGTATATGTAGTATGCAACTGTTTTTATGCCCCACCTACGATAGTAGAGGGGCATTATGTTTTCTGGTCTGTGCGTCCGTCCGTCCGTTTGTTCGTCCGTCCGTCCATCCGTCTGTCCCGCTTCAGGTTAAAGTTTTTGGTCAAGGTAGTTTTTGATGAAGTTTAAGTCCAATCGACTTCAAACTTAGTACACATGTCCCCTATGATATGATCTTTCTAATTTTAATGCCAAATTAGAGTTTTTACCCCAATTTCACGGTCCACTGAACATGGAAAATGATAGTGCGAGTGGGGCATTCGTGTACTGAGGACACATTCTTGTTTTTAAATATATTTATATATTGAAAGCCTTTCTTTACAGTAAATATACTCTTAAAAAACACAGTTATTGAATTTTAAAGGTTCTTTTTTAGTTATGTTCATTTTTAAAATGTACAATGCTCATTTACAGGTAGCCTACGTAGATTTTAAGATTCACATGTCTAGAATGTACAAGGAATATGATAAACAAAGAACAGATGACATTGACCCAGCCGAAAGAAGACATTACCCAGTTAGTACCATATCTGGTGTCTCTGATGCAGAAATAGCAAAACCTCTGCCAAAAAGTACTGTTACTTTAAAGGAATTGGCAGAATCAGGAGGTGACAGCAATAATAGTCAAGGGGAGAAAACTGTAGAATTGAATACTCAGCAACAAGTTGAACAATTTTTAAACGAAGTTATAGATGATGTGGTAGATATTGTTGATGGTAAAAAATCAAACAATTCACAAGAACCAACCTCAGAAAGTGCAAATCAAAAACCTAGTCAGCAAACAGAAGAGGAACAGACTGAAGATACTGAGGAACGTCCTAGACGACAGGCCTCAGTACAGAGGACAGATAGTACAAGAATATTTAGCCCTGGACCAAGGGCTCCACCATTTAGAATACCAGAGTTTAGGTGGTCAGGCCTTCATCAGAAATTGTTATCAGATTTGCTATTTTCTATAGAAACAGACCTACAAGTTTGGAAAAGGTAGGAGTTCACTGAGTGATGCTGGAAACTCATTTATGTATGCTTCAGACACCTAAATTGATATTATTTAAATGAACAATTATATGGAAAATTGCATGGAAGTGCTCTCAAGCTTAATCATCTCTAATTTATTTAGATAAAAGAAATAACCAAAAAAGTTATTGTCCTTTGTGCAACACTGGTGCCATTGAACTGTTCTTTTATTTCCTAAATATAAAAAAGAAGATGCGGTATAATTGTCAATGAGATAACTTTCTACAAGAGACAAAAATGACACAGAAATTAACAACTATAGGTCACTGTACAGCCTTCAACAATGAGCAGAGCCAATGCCGCATAGTCAGCTATAAAAGACCCTGAAATGAAAAAATGTAAAACAATTCAAACGAGAAAACTAAGATTCAGTCAGATTTAAAAAGATTCACATGGTACTGTTAATATGTAGTAACTACAAAGTCAAAGAAACTTTTTCTATTTTCAGCCATAGTACCAAGACTGTGATAGACTTTGTTAATGCTGGTGAGAACCATGTGTATGTTGTCAATGTGACACATATGATATCTCAGCTAGCAGACAATTTAATCACTTCCTGTGGTGGATTACTTCCCTTGTTAGCAGCTTCAACTTCACCTAATGTAAGTATTTGTTAACAGCAAGTCCTTTCAAAACAAAACTGAAATCCTTATTTCGATGTATAATTATAGTAATGTAACTTCAGAATAAAATATTTTTCTTAAATTTGAATAAGCCAGCAACTCAACAACACAAGTTTAAATTAAAAGGATATCATTTGAACTTCAGCAATTCCCAATAGAGCAAGCACTTAGATCTTTTGGCAGGTTCCAGATTACTTGAGTTGTGAATACATTCAACATGTTGGTGTATTCCTTTAATTCACAGTGTTACAAAATAAAGCACACTTGTTGTATTTTCCTGCAGTCATTACATGATTGATAATTATTTTGTTAGCTGTATTAAAAAAGATTGGTAGATTCAGTGTATGATGTTTATTAGATTGCTATTTTTGGGATACGATTGCTTTCAAGCAATCTGTAGACTTTTACCGTTGACTCATTGCTGCATTCCCTCATGTCAGCCATTTTATTGTAAACATTCAGCAACATCTCAGATTCTTATGATTGTCTTGCTTTAAAAGGTAAAAACAAGCAAAAGGATTGAACATAAACAACTTTCCTGTAATGTTCTTCTCATAATCTTCATGTTTGATATTTCCCTTGACTTATACGCATGTTTTTAACAACATGGAAAATCAGAATTAAGCAGTATTTATATTTAGTGTTTTTATAAATTTAGAAACACGTCAGAGGGAATCCCCCAGTTTTGATAAATGCGGGGGTTCTCTGAATTCCAATAATTCTATTTCTGTCATATATAAGAATTGAAGTGGAGTTTTTTTTATATTTTACCGTTATGAAACTAATATTTGATACTGTACTCTCATAAAGAAATGGAGAACCATTCATCATATCATTTAATAAACGTTCTTGTTTCAAACCACATGTCGCGGGTTTGTTTATGTATTAATGCGCATGCGTATAGTTTTCTTGATTTCAAGGGGTATCAGATTGAGTGGTTGCTCTGGATTCCCTACTTCATTGATTAATTTGAAACTCGTGGGATTCTTTCTATGTCTGTCTCAATTGAGGGTTATTGTTGTTGCATAATTTTAAATCATATGCATCATTTAAATTAAAATAAATGTCCACTTCGGAAAGGTTTACACCCCTTCAGCCAAAATGGAGTCTTCCATATTAACGTTTCGAGTTGTCTCACTTCCGGAAGTATTTTCTGTCAAAATCGAAATACAATACAACAATATTAAAAGAAAAATTAACTCGTTAGATGTCGATAAATGTCGTATTATGTTAAGAACGATCTCAATTTAAACAGAGAGTGTGTACGGAAAGGAGTCATGCCCACTGACCCAAAGGAAAATAATATTTAAAGAGTTAGAAATGGGGTTCCTCCTAGAATTAACAGTGATAAGATACAAAGTGAAATAAAAATGTACCTTTTCTCACTCTCAGTGACTGCTGTGGAAAGTAAACTGGGAATTTATAGTACAAAAATAAAACACAATAAGTACATTGCTCATACACTTGTATCCGGGATTGGCTATTTTTAAAGTTGAATGACTATTCAGATTATTACATTTTGCATATGCAGTTGAATTTGTTTTGAAAATAATACTATCCAGCTGTACCAGGGCTGCCAAAAATGCGTGAGACTCATGCATGTTCATGCTTTTTTTGCGGCAGTATCATTGAATCCATTGTTTTCCTCTTTAATCTTTATAATTTTGGCCAAATCTCAAGCATTTGCTTAATGAAAAGTTGGCAGAACTGCTATACATGTGTCAATGAAAACTATGGCAATTGTATCCCTCAGAGCATTCTGCTCTTTGATTATATGTTTGTCAAAGTTGGACAAAACTTTTTATCCTGCAGCCCTTGAAATAAAGGATTTACAAGTATAATTGGTGATAACAGATTATTAGAACCCAAAAGAATATTCCTTTAAAGGTTGTTTATACACAGATTACAAGATATATTTTACAGTCTTAAGATATATTTGTATAAAACATATTTTAAAGTTGAATGTAACCAGTATAAATATATGAATTCTTTAATGCTATGACCAATGATGACTTCTTCAATACTGTGGATTCATTATTATTCGTTGGATACCAAATTTCGTGGATTTCGTGGGTACAGGTTGACCACAAAATTAAATGTTCAACGAATTTTAAATTTTCCATTAGCTAGTATGCATACTTGGGCAAAACCTTAAATGTCTACGAGAGTGTCAGTTTTCGTCAATCCATGAAAATTGGTACCCACGAAAAATAAATGAATTCACAGTATTGTATTAACCATTAAACTAAAATGAAGCTTATGTTATCCTTTCATACAATTTTAAGTTTGTAAACTTGTGTTTTATTTTTGTAGGGAGAAGTAGAGTTATTAGAACCTACCCAAGGTTTATCTATAGAACAAGCTGTATCTATACTGAACCGTGTGATGAACATGACAGATATCTTAGTATTTGCCAGTTCTACAAACTTTGCTGAGTTAGAACAAGAGAAGAATATGCCAACAGGCGGGATTCTGAGGCAGTGCCTTAGATTAGGTAAGATTTTCTGTCATATACACTCAACATGCATTTAAATATTATATTAGCTGGGTCAGATAAAAATCGACCTTTTGCAAATGAATATCAATATACAAATGTATATGTTCACCTATTTCATGTTGAAAAAATCAATAACTGTTTTAAAATTGAGTTGATATAAGAACCGTACAAAACAGACAAAAAACATCTTTTATTTTGTATTTGAAATTTTTTGAAGTTAAAAAATCAATCAAAGTGTGCAGAATGTTGATTTCTCTCTGACGTAAGTTATATGTCAATATTTATATATATATACAGGAGTATTTGTATTAAAATTTTGTGTGTTTGTGAAGAATAAAATGCATCTTAAACTTCTTTCAGTATGCACATCAACAGTTAGAAATTGTTTAGAATGTCGACACAGACAGGCCCCAAAGACTCCAACTAGTGCCTCAACACCTTCAGAAAGGTCAAGGTCAGGATCCATGAGAGGTCAGAGCCAGGTTGTTAATGGTGTTGACCCCATACAAGCTCTGATCATGGCATCACATCCTACAGAAAAGGTAAGCAAACAAATTTTATACATGTTTTATTAAATGTTGGTTGCCTTTTATTCAGTGGCAAATATTACATGCATGCAAAGGAAGAGTTACCTTATTTGAACATAAAGATATATCGAAAATTACCCAAAATGGAAGACACTAAATTCATTGTTTTCATAATTTTTAAAATCAAGACCAATACAAGATTTAGAAATAACTATTATTGGACTTGTTTAACATTTGATCATGTAGTATAGTTTCTGAATAAGAATATATTATCAGCTACCAAATATATTTTACTTTTATAGAGAACATTGAGGCTGAATGAGATTGTTTCGCTCAAAGAAAATAAATATTTTTTTTTCTTTTTCAGAACATTGTTGAGAATCTGAATGAGAATGTATCACCAATAAAGGATTATGATAGACTTCTACAAGACATGGATATTAACAGACTAAGAGCTGTTGTTTATAGAGATGTGGTGAGTTCTGATTAGAGTTGTCTTTCCTTTGTCAAAATGATAACTTTGATACGATATTTGAAATTAGAAGTCCAGTAATACACTAGAAATTATTCCAGGAAATAAATAAAAGATTACAACAATTCATTTCTTGATTAAATTAGACAAAATAAGAAGTATGTCATTTGATAGAATTTATGTGTACAGGTTCACAAATATAATTTCAAATGATTTTACCAGAAATCAGTTGTAACATTTGTGAGGAACATTTCAAAATAAAACATTGTCTGTGATTTACCTCTCACAGTCATGTAAAGTAGCACTAATACATTGCTATGGTGGTATTTTGTTGTACCATGCTATTAGAAATAAGGATAATGATTGACAGAGGATTAAGTTTTCTCAACATAATTCAGTTTAATTTGAACCTAGTCAGGGAAATTGATCAACTGAAAATTTGGGTAAAAGACAGAATGTACTAATATTGACTGATTTCATTACTACAAAATAACTCATGGAGTAGCATTTTGGGAAACATCTTTTAAGTGTATAAGTAGATATAAGAAGATGTGGTATGAATGTCAAAGGAGACATCTCTCCATCCAATTCATAAATTGTGAAAAAAACATTGTAGGTCAAAGTACGGTGTTCAATAAGAAACCTTGGCTCACATAACATGCTATAAAGGGCCTTAAGAATGACGAGTGTAAAACCATTCAAACAGGAAAACAAATGTCTAATCTATATTAAAATAAACAAGAAACATATTTAATTGATCATTTTACTAGTAAGTGTGTCTATTTAACAAGGAGGAAACTAAACAAGCACAGTTCCTAGCATTGGCTATTGTATACTTCACCTCCGTGTTAATGGTGTCCAAGTACCGAGATATCCTAGAACCACCCAGTCCTGCTGCCACGCCCACTTCAAGTACACACAGACAGTCTTTTACTTCTCAATCTGGTAAGTCAAACTTGACAATCAGTTAGTGCAAGTTAGTTAAGATATGGAAATATTTTAAGTTAAAAAGATTATTAATATTGTCAGCAGAAGTGATTTGTAAGTACATTTTAGTTCAAGTGATTCATTCAGAATAGATTCTTATCAGAGCTCTTTTTATACAAAAAAAAGATAAAAACAACTTTGAAGTGCAATCAAAATTGCTGAGGTCAAATACTTGACGACTAAATTAAATTGGTTGATTTACCCTTTTAAAATTTTTTTTATTGGATAACTTTGATTTTTACAACTCACAATTTCCTGATTTAGAATGTATAGAACAATGAAAAATTTCAAAATGAAAAATAACATCACATCTTTCGTAGAATTTCCATTATGGTTTTAACCAATCACAACATTTTGTGTATGCTTTTGATAAAATTACTTTCTAAATTAGCAAAAAATACTAAAAGATTTGGAAACAATTTAAATAAATTCCTAGAGAATTGTTAACAGTGTTCTAAAACATTATATTACTAGGTTCTTTAAACATACTGTCATTGGCATGTTAAAATTTGAATAAATAGGTATTGTGAATGTAGAAGTTACTGTAGTGATATATTTCTGCAGTAACAACAGAAAAATATGACAAAATATGATATTAAATAATTTCATGTACTGAAAATTCTGTTATTGGTTACTTTTAATAACTTAGTGCTCATGGAAATTGAGAAGCTGGCAAGTATGGAAAGAAAAGGTAATTTTAAAGTATATTAGGATGAGGATATACTAATACAAGGAAAGTACAGCTTGTCAGATATTTAAAGATATTACATGCTAGGTGTGCAAACCAATAACTATGCTAGAATGTCTCATCATTTTTTCAGATATCACTACTGATAATGTGACTTCTATATATATTTTTGAAAGATATTTTTATGCTACATTTTGAATAATTGGGCTCATTATGTTTTTCAAGTTTGTGAGTCTGTATTTCCATCTGTTTGTCTGTCTTTGTGTTAAGTGGTTTTCTTGATACTAGTTACACATAGATCATTATGTTTAAAAGAACTTTTGAAAAGACATGTCAAGTTACAGTTTTGACCTGATTTTGCAGCTCAGTGAACATATAAATGTATGTAAACATAATGTGTTGTACACCAGCTCATATATTATTTTCAGTGTACAATGCAAGTTGTTGTTCACATATTTATTGATACTCAGATATCTTTATTGAATCACCAAAATTGATATTTTTGCACATTTTTGAATGTTAGTCTATACAGGGATCATATTACGTGAAAAAGATTTATAGAAGTCAAATGAAGTTGTTATATTTTGCATCATGTAAAGAAAACTTTAAGGAGAGAAGATGAATAATTTCTTAAGGATTTCTGCTTTGAGCTTCTCTTACAAATCTTGTCTCATTTTAAATCTATGAAAATTAAATGATATTTAGTCTTGGAAACTGAATGTTGTTTATTTTACATATATAGCATGTATATACTAGTCAGTAATCAGATCAGTTTATAGCTTTTAATGCATTAATTATAGTATTTGGCTTTATTCTTTTTACTTTCTTGTGAGTTATTGAAAATTGTGCTGATTGAATTTAATTTCCTATTCCTCAGCTACTGGACTCCTTCAAAACTTGCGTCCTCTTTTAAACCCCCCAAATGGTGATTCTCCAAAAACTGGACTTCTGGGAAAAACAGACAATAAATCACCAACTGACCCTGACCTTCAAACAAAGGAATCCTCATCAACCTTATCCAGTATCTCTGTTAAAAGTGACCTTGAAGTTACTGAAGATGGAAGTGTTCTAGCCAGCATGGCTGCTGGGGATTTAGTGGTTGAAAATGAAGAAAAGACCGATTCTAATTTGGAGCATGATAATATGAATGAAAATTTAGATAAGAGGGCTGAAGGTTAACATTTGTTGTCAGATGTTGTTTCATATAATCTCTTATTTTAACCATCTTTTTACTTTTTCCAGATGTAGAAAAACATGTGCTGGTTAATTTCACTTATGATTTATTCTTGTCTCTATCATTTATCTTTTTCTTTGACATTTGCATTTTCTTTGACACAGGTGACATTTCTGCAATAGTTTCTTGCTAATTTTTATTTCCTCGTCTTTATGTGTATTTTTATTTATGTTATTTTTGTTTATAATGCACATTTTGTGTGTTCCTAAATTTTCATATTAAAACACTAAAAAATAAGACCATAAAAGAGTTATTCTTGGCTTCTTAAGATAATTATTATTTGTCAATATAAAACTAATTTTGGTTTATTCAACTTGGTTAACTTATGTTGACAGTAAGGTAATCAAGTAAAGAATGCATTCAAGCAAATAAATAACTCTTGATCAATTTTTCAAATACAAATTTTTCCCAAATTTCAATAAACATGGTAATTTTTTTCAAAGCAGGAAAACATTGTGAATGTTTTAAAAATTATTGCTGACAGT
Source organism: Mytilus edulis (assembly GCF_963676685.1). NCBI lineage: Eukaryota > Metazoa > Mollusca > Bivalvia > Mytilida > Mytilidae > Mytilus > Mytilus edulis. The sequence continues at coordinate 28,263,895 of NC_092351.1, read as the reverse complement.
AGACATTTTGAAATGTGAGTAGACCAAAATATTATTTGAGATTAACAGTAATTAATTTTCTTTAATATTTTCATGCTAGGGGATGAAAATGGAGATGATGAAGAGGAAGAAGAAGAAGATGATGAAGAAGAGGAAGAAACTGATGAAAGTGAACAGGAAGAGGAAGTTAAGGATGAGCAGACAGGGGACACAACTCCAGAAAAGGATGATCAGATAGGGGAGACAACTCCAGAAAAAGATACAGAATCAGAGGATAAAACTGAGGAGCCACATGAGAAAACAAAGATTAAAGCTGATATTCATATTAATGATACAACAGGTATATACTATTTTTGAAGTGGATATTAATAAAAAGGGATGTGGGGTATACATCGTAGAGACAGTAAACCAATGGAAAAAGTATCAGAAAGTCATTTATAGGTCTACATACAATATCCAACAGTAGAATAAAATACTTAATATAGTAAAGAGTAAAAACTCGTGAACTATTTCAGTTACAATCATTATCTATTTAAAAAATACAATTCAGTGACTTTTTAACATGTCATATGTATAGTAACCTACACCAGATTTTAAATTGTTTTATCTCTTTCTTGTATACTTATTTTGTTCTGATCAACAACATTTATATGCTTTAAAATGTGTAATGTGATGGTTGCTTTAAACATTGAAAAAAAATAAATGTACAAAGAAAAATTGTAAGCTTGTTGTGCTTATTAAACAGTTTGTTGGCAGTATACAGCATTTCTTTTATATTTTTATGTTGCAGCTGTTGTTAAACCTTCAGAAAGTAAGAAAAAAGGTTGTTATTAAGATTTCATACTAAATGTATCAACATTATCCTCTCCTTCATTCAGTGTCATAACATCCTTGCATCCTTTATCATAAACCTTTGTATTGTCATACCTTAACCATTTTTAAAAAACCCTGGAATATCAATTAAATTACATTTTTTACAATTTATTTAGTATGATATCTCCCACAACTGAAGTATTTTGTGTTATGTTAAGTATGCATGTGCTTGTTTCTTGTTTTGATTTTTATTTGGTTTGAAGCAACCTTGTTTATGTTTGCCTTATGTTTTGTTTAATTAATGCTGGATAAATGTTTGTTGTATAGACAAAATAGAATACCCAGGTATGCATGTGTTTGAATCATTATTCCTACTTAATAAAGAGACTTAACATTGATATCAAAATAGTCACTTTGAGAAGATGAACTTATATAAGTAGAGAACATTCATCTGAAAATAATTCCAATTAAGTATGTTTTGATGTTGTCATTTATAAAGCCTGCATGAATTGCCTCCCCTGGCTATCCTCTTTTTTTGGTGCACCAACATGCTATATTTGTTCTGTCCAATTATATCAATCAAATAATTTGCATACCAATTTGTAATTCACAATTTTAGAATATAAATTATTATAAATGTTTCATTCACTAAAAACGAGGATAACATTCTGACATTGCATGTGAAGATCATCATTCACTTATACATTATTTTATGTATGCTGTAAAAAAAAATTATCCAAAGCTTGAAATTCTGATGATTAGATTCCCATTGATGTAATTTTAGTTTGTTATTTCGCTTTCCTGCAAAGTTGCAAGGCAAAGAAGACAACAATTTGGATGGTCAAATAAGAAAATCAAACAGTTTGCCCTCCAGCATGCCAGGGAATAACTCCTATTTAAACTACATCAATGGAAAATGTTCTGCTAACTGCTGCTGTGTCAAGCCTAACATTCTATTTTATTTTTTGCCAAACATATATATAGGACAATAGAAATTCAAGTCATTGCGTGTATGGAGGTTTAAGCAAATCATGAGAGTCACCGTAAACCATTGTCTTGAAAATTCTTCTTCATTTAACAGTATTCTAGCCAAACACAGTAAAATTATATAGGAAAAAGTTTCTCATGTTGTTTTCAAGGAATATGATCAAATGGTTGAATAAAATATTATTATAATAGCATTAGAGTACCAGAACTTTTTTAAATGTTGTCTAGCAAACAGAAAGATAAAAACTGTGGTCCAATGAATAAAGAAAATAAGTAAAATTGCAGTCAAACAAAATGTCTCTAATTCTCAGTCCCCTTGATTTTAAGAAATTTACAATTTCAATAGTAAAAACCTTTGACAATTTTTCAGATGAAGAAACTGAATCTCCGAGTGCAGATCAGAGTCATGAATCTATAGACCAATCAGATGACCAGGAGACAGAGAAGGAGGAAGACAGAGGGGCAGCTGAAGGAGGTCAGACAGAAGGAGAAGATAAAACTGATGTAAAAGAAAATGGTAGGATTTAAAATATTGTTTTATTATTAGTTTTGAGTATTGATTGGTAGTGAATTATTTAATACAGGTCCTTGTACATTTAACTTACACACACAAGGAGGGGATTTCATTTACGGCAATTAATAAAACTGCATTAGCTGTTTTCATACTTTATGATAGAAGGTTGACATCAACAATATTGTCTGTCTTATAGTCACTAAATGTAAGATACATTTACATTTTAACCAAATATTGTTCTGCAAAACCACAGAAATTTTATATAAATAGCTTATTTCTATCAATGTTCCTGACTAATAATAGAACATATAAAGTTCAAATGAAGACACCAATAGTTTAAGTAGAGAAACAAATGAATCCCAATTTTAAAGTTTTGGTTTAATTCTACTATAAATCAAACAAACCACATCACAGGTGCCCATCCAGTCAAGCCTATGCTGTAATGAACAGATATAACACACTCATTTCAACTCTCTTTTGTTGAAATTACCATGGAGTTTTAGGTACAAAATTAACACTAGAAAAAAAAATTTGAATTACCATATTCTGTTTGACAGGTGTAGAAGACCAAGATACATCAGTAAATGATACCTCAGCCACATCTACAGAACAGGAGCAAGAGTTAGAATGGGATGGTTCTGGAGAACCTGAGCCACAGCCCATCTCTGCTATCTCTGCAGGAACACATGGTGTCAGGCACAACAGACCCAGTCTAAAACTCCAGCTGAGTAGGAGTAAGATACCTGGCCCTGTGGAGAATCTACCTATGCCTGGTGGAGATACTGGTTCACTCACTGAAAGATTGGAGAAAGCATTAGGATCAGTCGCTCCATTGTTGAGAGAAATTTTTGTTGATTTTGCTCCATTTTTGTCAAAGACACTTATTGGATCACATGGACAAGAATTACTTATTGGAGGTAAATATTTGTTGTTTACTGGTTAAATATACACAAAAAAGTAGAATGAAATAAGACTTCCTTAATTGGACTATTTTATGATTCTGTTGATACTATAACAAAAATAGTGACAAGTATGTAGGGGAATGAATCATCATGATCTTTTATAGGTTATGATTTCAGGCTGATTTGTTGAAAACAATTTTTTTACAGTTAATTCAATTAACTTTGGCCGTGTATAGTACACAGTTATGTCTTTTTATCCCCTTAAAATCGAGAAAAAAAAAATTTTAATTTTTTTTTTATAAGTCTAGTTCACTGTAAAAATCCATTGAAAGGCACCTATTTATCCATGTAATTTTGCGCCACAACTTTTTTCTCAAATGCTACGTTTGCGCCACATGTTTTAAAATTACATGGTATCATTTGCGCCAAAAATAAAACATACGATCGCGCCAATTAGAAGAAAAATGACTTCCCTACTCCTTTATTTGGACTTGGAACCGGCAGATTATACAACAAATGTTTCATTTTCTGAAACATATCTTCTTCTTACTGCAGCTGCATTGGTACTTCCCAATTTAATGTATGAAGTAACATGTAACTTCACTTTATTGTCCAAAAACACAAACATTGAAGGTTGGAATGCATAAAACAGTTCATAATAATTCCTAATGATAATAAAGCCCATACGAATGGTGGGAACAAAGCACTGTGTAATCAACATATGGCTAAAACATTATCAGCAAAAAAATCTGTGCATTGACTGTCTACTGCAGTTTAAATCATTTCTCTCCAGATACTCATCTCCATGGTTAAATATCTCCAAACATAATTATGATACTTTTTAAGCCAAAAAAAAAGAATAAATATATATTAATCATTAATATTCATGATATATATGTGTACAGGTAAATTGACGCAAATGAGTTCCGAAAATTGGCACAATTGATATATTTGGAAAACAAAATTTGGAGCAAATGATACCCCTGAAAAACAGTAATTGGCGCAAAAAGACTGCTGCCATATTTAATTCCTGTCAAAAGTTGACATCATTATTTAATTGCTACACACCCTTACTTAATCCTTAACTACCCCTCTTATTGATTACTCATACAGGATGTCACACCTTTACTTTGAATAATCAATTTTGAAGACAAAAGTTAAAAAAGAACAAGAATAAATGAAATAAATATAATAAACGTCTCCAACATTCATTAATGAAGAAAAAACGATATGAAATTTTATTTTTTAAATTATTTTTTTTTTTATAAAAATCGAAAAATCATCTATAGTTGTGTATAATCCACATCCCTTGTACAAACTACATATTTAAGGTAAAAAAAATATGCAGACTATACATGACTAAATATGGTAGAAAAAATTACTACGATGTGTATACTATAAAGTGTTATATAATTTATACCTTCTGCTTACATATTTACTTTTTTTCACAGTGTGTACACATATGAATAAAATCCTGATTAAAGATGTTAAAGTGGAGCAAATGTAATTTGTTGGGTGGGGTGTCTGTTCTGACTTTACTTAAAGTGTTAATTTTTATATTCGATTGTAAAACAAATGTTAATTTATTGAATCCATTGTGTATATCATATTTGATAAATGCATTTTTTTCTTCAGGTCTAGTCACATTAAAACAGAGCACCTCTGTAGTAGAGCTTGTTATGTTACTGTGTTCACAAGAGTGGCAGAACTCTCTACAGAAACATGCTGGACTTGCCTTTATAGAACTAGTCAATGAGGGGAGGTAAGTCATGGTGACACGTTAGTGAGCGAAATGGAAGTATTGTATTCATTTTGGCATTAACTAAAACCTTTTATGTATCTATATAATGTTCTGAAAAGTTAAGGTTATGCAAAGCCAGTTTGTTTACCTTGTTATACAGAAAGCTTTCAATTTGTTCTTTTGAAATAAACTAAATAAAATGGATCTTACTTTAAAAAAAAAAAAAATTTCTGTATATAGGTAGTTTTTATTGATGGAATCCTTAAAAGTAGATTTATACTGAATATTCTATGAAGAACATCACTTCTGAATGCTCCAATGTATTAAATTTTATTTGAATCATTTTGTTTATAACCCTACTTAATTGGTTGATTTATTTTTTTCAGATTGTTAGCACATGCTACTAGGGACCATATAGTTAGAGTTGCAAATGAAGCTGAATTCATATTGAATAGAATGAGGGCAGAAGATGTCCAGAAACATGCTGAATTTGAGGTTAGAAATGATTGAGAATCTACTGCATCTATAACTAGTACACTTGCAAAACAGGTCAATATATAGGGAACAGGAGAAGCACTTTGGCTTGTGTTCATTTTAGATTTATAACAGACTAATCAAATACATGTTTAGTGGATTTATAATGGTTGACGAAACATGTTTTGTAGAAGATTTTTTTTAAGTTGAGTTTTTTTTTCATCTGGTAAATAAGGTTACCTTTTACAAATGCATCCTTTGCCTGATTTTGTGGATTCACTATTTGTGGATTGAGGAAAATTATTTTTTCGTGGTTATATGATATCATATTTTTGCCTTAGTCAAGCTTATAGAAATTTGTCACTCATTCAACTTTTGAATTTGTGATTCACCTTTGCCATGACATCCACAGAATGTTTTATCCCATGAATTATTATGAACCAATAGAAGATAAAAGACAATTTATGTAATTTGTCTGACACCTTGATAATTTTTTTTTAGTCTTTGTGTGCCCAAACCATGTTAGATAGAAAGGAAGAAGAAAAACTTTGTGATCATTTGATTAAATCTGCAAAGAGAAGAGATCACCAGATAGCTGTTAAACTGAAGGACAAAATTCTATATATACTTACCAATAAACATGGAGCTTGGGGTGATCCTTGTGAAAAGTAAGTTACTTATGTTTAAAACAGCTGACAAACATTTTAGGTAGACTATTTAATATGTTATCGGTTGTCTGGCTGTCTATATCACTCTGCTAAGCTCTTAGTAGAATTGTGTATCACTGCTTTAATTTGTGACATCAAATACATTGACCTGGCCTTAATTACTTTGACCTTGACTAAACTTCTTTGACCTGGACTTAATTACTTTGACCTGGACATATCAGCGACGTCATCATGTTGGAACCAACGTTGATAAGTTTGACCCGAACTTATCAAGTCATCTTCCTGTTACTGGTGAAACTAAGAAAACACTTCCAAAAGATGCAATAACAGCCCGATTAATCGATTATCAGGTTATCTGCTTATTGATATTGTAAATTATCTGCACCTCGACACAATATGAAGTTTTTTTTTTTTTTATCTCTTTCGCTTGGCTCACTCAACAAAAAAAGTTCATATTGTCACTCCCAGGTGATATATTACAATCGGAACATATTGATTGTGAGCAACTGTAAATTCAGAAATTATTGCGTGCTTTTATAATGGCAATTATTCGAGAGTTAACAAAAATGCAATTTTAATTATTGCCACTTTTTCAATTTAAAAATATCTGCTTAAATCTCTATAGTTCAGTTATCGGAATACAAGTTCTTATCATTAAGATACTCACCAAGTTTTATTAGTTGCAATTATAAAACTTGCAATAATTTCTGAATTTACAGTAATGTATTAAACATGATAATTCCAAAACTAGACTGTATTCAGATTTGATAAGTACTTATAAAACTAGACTTAAACCAGACTGTATTAAGATTTTATGATTTTCATTGCAGACCTGCAGATTTTTGGAAGTTAGATGTATGGGAGGATGATTCGAGGAGAAGAAGGAGGATGATCAGGAATCCACATGGATCCACACATCCTGAGGCTACTCTAAAGGCAGCTATAGAACATGGTAACTAGTATACTGTAATATCTTATTTAATAAAAAGTGATATACTGTGGATTCATTATTATTCATTGGATACCAATTTTCGTGGATTTCATGGGAACAGACGAACCACGAAATTAAATCTTCAACGAATACCAAATTTTCTATAGGCTTGTATGCAGATTTCTCCAAAACCACGAAATTAAATATCCACAAATATATAAGTTTTCCTCAATCCACGAAAATTGGTATCCACGAAAATAAATGAATCCACAATATATATATATATAATAAGAAAAAGATTATTTTATGGTGGTTTTCAGTGAGGGTTGTTCCAAATTTAAATTATTGGGAGGCGACTTTATTTAAACCCCAATCATCCTTAAAATTTTTAATTAACTTTATTTATACAAAATTGTAGGAATTATACAACTACCCACAATAAGTAATTTACAAACATGTAAGAAAGGGAAATCCATCTTTCTCTGTATTTGAATAAGTTCAAGAGAAAATTAAATGTACTTCTTTAACACTTACACAGTTACAGAGACCTAACCAGGAAATGGTGAAAGATAATTATAAAAAAAAATCAAAGTAAATCTTTGAAACAAAAGAGTAAAGTAATAGTTCATAAGAATGTTGATAAAGTAATGATATAATCAATAACCATTTTAGGAGCAGAAGAAGATGCAATAAACCAGGCGAGAGAAGCTTTCCATGCCCACCTATCAGCTCAGAAGAAGGTACAACAACAACCTGATTATACGGATGAAGAACTGATGATGGAAGAGAGAGATCTGGACCAGGAATTCAATGGTACGTGGAGGAATTGTCTAATGACTGTAAAATAAAATTAAAAAAGAGAATGAAGTTGACCTAGAAAAAAGCTTCAAAATTAATCATTAAATAGTCAAAACTTTGACCACAGATTTATCGGAAAAAATTCCATTGAATCTATAGCAGTTTAACAAACACTAATCATTGAAAGGCTTAATATTTCCTAAACAGTAGAACGTGATTAAAACCTATAGCTGATTGAAACAGAGTTATCTCCCTGTCGTGTTATGTACCACCTTTTAAGCATTAAAATAAGCGTGTAATGTTTATGTGGTTACTTGAAATAGAAAAAGATACAAAACATGCAAAATTTATGACTTAATAGTAAGCAATGATATGCAGTTTCTTTTTATATCCCAATTACATAAACATAACAAAAATTTTAAATAGGAAATAAGAAAGTTGAGAAGTAAATTTACACAAGAAATAGCCTAATAAATTTTACAATATATCTATCAATCTTATTGTTTTATCCTTCAGTTTATGCAAATAATAATAAAGTGGTAATTTTTATTTATTTACAGGTCCTGTTGCTCTGTCTACCCCATGTAAGCTGATAGCACCGGGGGTAGCTATAGCTGGTACTATGGCTATAACAAAGTCAGAGCTTTACTTTGAGATTGACGAAGACAATGAAGAGAACAAGAAACACGATCCTAAGGTAAACAAATCAGGTGGTATATATGTGTTTTATGTCACATAATTACAGGTGGTATATCTATGTTTTATGTTATGTGTTAAAAACAGACAAGACATGTTCAATATCAAGACTACAGATGAAGCTGGAAAATTTAAAAAAAAAACATTTTGGTTGTTGCTTCCCTTTGAAGAATATGATGTCTTTGTGTAGAATGTTCACTCCTATTTCAGGTTGCTGTTGATAGTGTAGGTATACTAATGACAATGAACAGTCTACTACAAAAACGTCATGTTTTTCTTCAAATCTGAAGCAACCACATTGTGTTACCGACAGAGTTGCAACTGCAAAATTGATAAATTATTTTAGAATCTGAAAACTCCAAATTATTATTCTAATTCAGATTAAACTAGTTCAGTCACTGTAAGTGGTCATGAGTTTTATATGTGTGTAATTTTCTTAGTAAGTATTGCATACATATAAAATCCATGATGATTTGATCTACTGCTCACTCCTGTTGATGGAATGACAATAAATTTCCACTTCATCTGTAGATACTATATCTAATCAGTTTCATCTTCACTTTCAGCTCAGTAATTACCATATATGATTTTGTCCTGGTTTACACCCAGGGGAGTTCTAGTTTTATGTTTCAGAAAGAAGACACCACACAAGATATTGAGAACAGAAGTTAGACTTGGGGAGATGGATAAAACAGAAGTTATACTCTGCAAGATAGCTTAAACAGAAGTTTTGAACATAGTAGAAAGATTTGATCATTATTGGCACAGTATCCAGATGATGAATTATCTGTTGAGAAGTTTAAAGAAAAGAAGACTACTAGCAGAGCTTACAAAGAACATGGATCTTAGACGTTTATATATTTATCCAAATAATACTAAAGACAATTTATGCTAGGTATGCTATTTTTACATGAGCAATTTTCATAAAAATTGATAAGGGCTGTTCCATAAAAATATACATTGGACCAAGGGAAGGCAACTTAAATTTGCATCTGTGGGTGGGTGTGAAATATTGTGTTTAATGGCCTTTAAATGTATGCAGGACCCTAAATTTGCCATTATGGGTGGTCACTGTGTTTTTAAAGTGCCTTCCCTGGGTACCATGTATGTTTTTTATGGGACAGCCCTAACATGTCAGTATGTGACATTTTAAAAATAGATTTCAGTTCAGATAATTTTTCAATTATCTTTTTTTTGTAAATGAATAAATTTTAAGAATTTTTCCATTAAGTACAAATATGTAACCCAGGGTAGGCATTTTAAATTCCCATTGATGTTTGTTGGATGAGAAATGCTTTTTTGTACACTGAAAATGTAAGTGATGTCTCTCTAGGTGGTCATTTCCAAATCCCAAAATTCTCATGAAAATAATGTGTCCATTCCAGTTTGACATATAAGTAAATCCTGAATTGGGGATGTTTTTACTGGGTATTCCTGAATTTCTGCAAATTTTATGACTTCTTTTTATGGATAACACTGCCATGTAAATAGGTTTGTTGATCTTGAATGTGCTTAAAAGCATGTGTGAAAATGTGCAAATTATGTCCCTATTTATCAAAAAATTGAATTTTGCAGTCTTTCTTTAGTAAAATCTATGTAAATATCAATATTTTTTATATTTTTAAAAATTGAAAGATCCTACACTTTAATTTGCACATACCTTATGGTTTTGTTAGCATTTCTTTTTAAATAGCAAAAAAGGGCCTTAGCACACACACAGTTCAAAATATCCTAAAAAAGCTGACTGGTTTGTTTACCAAATTTGTACTTTTCAATCACAATGTTTTGCTTTTAGCTCATGAACTTGCAGTACAAAGAAATATGTCTCTGACTTATTATTTGTAAAGAATAAAGAGTAAACCTTCACACCACATAATCAGGATATTAAAGGACAGGTATGATTAAAATAATTTGATAACAATTGCATCATTCATTTTCCTCTTTTAGATTTGTTTTTTCCAGTGTTTATTATTATAAATATATAGCAGTTTTCTGAACAATGTTGATAATGCATAGAAAAATATACTGAACCTTTGAAGGGAAATACTTGATTTGAAGATTAATGATCTCAGAAATTGAATTTCTTCAGATGTTACACACCAAAACAAACTAATCAAATGAAGTTTAGTTTAAAATTTGATTTTAGGCAGATTGGAATAAACATATCAGTAGAATAAAGAGATGGGAGATAATCACAATATGTTGAGCAAGAGACTTTAAAAGAATTGAGTTATTTCCCCTATGCCACAAAGTGAAGTTTTTTTAAAAGTGGTTGATTTCAAAAATCAAGATTAAAAACTCCCTTGCTTCATATTTTTAAATTCTGACATTTGCTCTGTCTTTGAAAAAAAGACTCTCATTATTTTTGTTGTTTTGAACCAAAACTAGTAAGTAGTCTGTATTTGGATTCATATTTACGTTTCCACTATTTCATTACAGTTTTACAACTGCACCATGAATTTACCTGTAAAAATTTATTTAAAATTATTTGACTATTAACTGCTAAGGTTTGAAAGTTTAATTTTTATTTCAATTAACAAGTAAAAAACTATGATTTAGAACTTTGTAACATTATTTTGCCATGAACTTTAAAATTAAACATACCTGAAATTCTTAGATGCTATTGAAAAATGATTACAGGTGCTAGATAGATATAATTTTTTTCTGACACCTGCTTTACCTGTACAGCACAGGTAGCCTTACCAGTTATGGTTGAAAATTCAGAAAGACTAGAGAAGTTGCTACAAAAAACTTGCAGGTTTTGCACCTCTATGTCTAGATCCTAACTTAGTTATGAACTTATGATTGAATTTCTTTAAAATGTGACTAGTTTATTTCTAAGCCAATTTTAGGGTTTGAGTAGTTTGGAATTTCAAAATTATAGGATGGGGGTCCCATCATTAACAAATGTTAATGATGACAGTTTTCTTTTCATACAGGAGTACATTGTTTAATATCATGTCCATTTTTTATTTTTCAGATATTAAAAATAATCATGAGATGAAGTAAAGTTGCCAAAATTGGAAGAAAAGCAGATTGCTGTTTTGAGTCCAATGTTATATCCAGTCATGAGAATGTCTTCAAATGTTATATTTTAATTTAAGAGCACATGTTGAAGGAATAGATCAATTACCAACAGAAAACATTTTTGGGATAAAAATAAAAATTACAAAAAGGCAAATATTGTTATGGCATAGGGATTATAATCACCTTCTCTCTGTGATGGTTTTTTTTTTATTTGAAAGTTTTCTCCTTGAAAGCATTTTTTAAATAGGTTTATGCAAACACAAATTTATCATTGAAAGTATATTATTGAGGACAGGCATTTTTTTAATCCAAATTATGGGAAGTTTCATTGAAATCACTAGGGATTGCAGAAAACCCAAAAATTCACCAAGAAAAACCATTGGACTCAACCATTTGACCCCATATGTATAAGTGCTGTAAAATCACAAATATATTGAACTCCTATTAGACAACTGCAATTTTTTAGTACTTTGCATTGAAGTATATACCTGAAGCATAAAGGGATATGAATTTTAGACTCTTCATAGTCAAATACATGTTTAATTGCTATGTATGCCATTAGCAATAAGGAACGAACACCCAATCAAATGTTTTGAATAAATAAAATCTGTATATTCACCAGATGCCTATCAAAAAATTAACAAACAAGCAATACTCAGGAACTGCCAGTTATGATTCATAATACAATCAAAGACATAGCTTGACATTTGATCCTTTATAAACTTCTTTTTCTTGAAGAGACCTAGCTAGTGCATACTAAGTAGATTTATAAAACCTTCACTGGTTAAAAATAGTTATGACAAGTCAATATTTTTGAGTGACAGCAAGCTATATTAAACTTATTACACTCTAATGTATAACTAATTAGAGTGATTGTGACCATCAGAGACCTTACTTGTATACCAATACTATTTTGTAATTTAGCATCAAACTTTATTTAACAGAATAAAAGACTTGTTAAATTTGGTATAAAACACTACCAATAGATAGTAATATGATTTGGATATTCAATCAAAAGTATCATTTAAAAAAAATTTCAATATTTGAGATCTCTTGTGAATTCGTTGGATATCAATTTTACCCATGAATTTAAAGGTTCAACTATTACAAATTTTTGGTAGGCTTGAATGCAGAGGTAGGAAAACGCCATGAAATCAAATTCTTAGGAAATACACTTTTCCCTCCGTCCACGAAAATTTATATCCATGAATAAATGAATTTACAGTATAGATAATACAGCAATACGGCTGTTAGTTTTTAGCTCACTTGATCCAAAGGTTAGCGTTTTTCGTCTATCATTGTCTGTTAACTGTAGCAAGCTTCATGTGAGCATGTTTTAAAGCTCATCAACTTATTGTTTACCCTATACTTGTATATTCTTAACCACTATGAGAATGCCTTGATACGCCATGATATGATTATTTAAAAACACACAGTGAAGGCAAAGGTCAATTACCAACAGAACTGTTTTGGGATGAAAATTAAAATTACAAAAGGATTGTGAGGATATAGAGGTTATATTTTACTAAATAAAGTTGTATAGGCTATGCATGATTTGCTGTTTGCTGGTAGATTCTAATATCTCATCTGATATATAACCTTTGTTTTGGTTTTGGTTGTGGGGTTGCTGACTTATTGATATATACCCCACATCTCTTTTTGTTCATGTCAATTTTCTAAATTTGTGAACCATTCAAAGTCTGGGATATAAATGTAGACACAATTGATATTGAGGTATAATATTAATTATAAGTACCAAGTGAAGTGAAAAATGGTTTATATTAAATGTTAATTACCATTTCAACATCTTTGAATTAAGATTTTTATGCCCCACCTACGATCTACGATAGTAGAGGGGCATTTTGTTTTCTGGTCTGTCTGTCCGTCCGTCTGTTCGTTCCTTCGTCTGTGCGTCTGTTCGTCCCGCTTCAGGTTAAAGTTTTTGGTCAAGGTACTTTTTGATGAAGTTGAAGTCCAATCAACTTTAAACTTAGTACACATGTTCCCCATGATATGATCTTTCTAATTTTAATGCCAAATTAAAGTTTTGACCCCAATTTCACGATCCACTGAACATAGAAAATGATAGTGCGAAGTTCAGGTTAAAGTTTTTGGTCAAGTTAGTTTTTGATGAAGTTTAAGTTTAATCAACTTGAAACTTAGTACACATGTTCCCTATGATATGATCTTCCTAATTTAAATGCCAAATTAAAGTTTTGACCCCAATTTTACAGTTCACTGAACATGGAAAATGATAATGCGAATGGGGCATTCTTGTTTAAAAATGCTCCAGGTACAATTATAAACTGTTGAGAATTCATGTATATATGATGAAGTAGATTTGTTGTGTAAAATTAATGTTTGTAAAGTTCCTTATTGTAGGCAAACCTGTAAACGTCTGAATACATGAATTTATTAAACTTTATTTGTAAGCACTAATTCTTTAATTAGTCATGAATTGAAACCTTATAGTCAAAAACTTGTCTGTTATAATGAAATATGAGGATAACAGAGACAAAAAGTTACATTTAATTTAAATTAATTAAGCATTTTAATTATGATTAAGTAAGAAATAAATACTCAAATTATGGTAATAAAATTAATTAGAGGAACAATAAATTATCAGTCCATCTAAGATATTATGAATGAAACCTACAAGATGCTAATCATTATGCTATGTCAACAAATACAATTGTCTTTGATGTGTTACAAAGTTGACATCCATTTGACATACTTGTGTTACCTCCCTTTTATGTGACTTCCCATAGTACCTTGTACACCTACTAAGTATGTGTGGTTCATGAAATATTGATGTTAAAACAGTGACTTTTAATGCTTCCTTCAAATTTCCTGTTGCCAAATTTTATTTAGACGTTTCCACAATAAATACATTTTAATTATTGTGACTAGAGCGTTTATATAATTTCAGAATGCACTGCATTGACATCACTTGTATTAATTTTCAGTTTCATTTTGACAGAAAATTGGAGTAAGTCATTTTATGTGGTCTGGTCTAAACTGTTTTACAACACAATGATCTTTCTGTAAATTTCAGTTGGTTGATTCAATCAACAGAAATTTACAGAAAGAACATAATAATATGGATGTCCCACTTTTGAAAATGATACATTTGATATCCTCTTTTGTAATTTTGATGACCTCAGCCTTGGACCAGTATATCTGACAATATATATGTTCATGCCTCAACCAATACCAGTTCTTATTATTGGATGCCTGAAATTATCAACAGCCTAGCATAAGACATATTTTTTGCCAAAATGACAATTTGGGTTTCCCTAGGCTGTTGCTTCTAATAAAACTTTTTAATTTGAATAGATAAGAATGAGAAAATATTGGCCATATATTCAAATATAAAAAGAAAACAGTTAGCACAAATTTCAAGTATAATATTTAGGGTACCAGAAAGTCTTCTGAACAAACTCTTTCTTTAACAATACAAATTATATCCTTGTACGGTAACTGCTAATGAAGGCCACAAGTAACCAGCATAGAAGAGACAGAACACAGGTAAGCAAGAACTAACTTAAATCACGTGATTAGAAGTCACATGAACAGCAATTAATGATTTTGATTTCTTCACTCCATCCCTTGTCTTGAATGTTTGTCTTAATATGTTTAGTTCGTTTCTGTGTGGGTTACATTTAAATGTTATGTCATTGTTCTCCTCTTATATTTAATGCGTTTCCCTCAGTTTTAGTTTGTAACCCGGATTTGTTTTTGTACTACTGTTGCCTTTATTTGCCTTGTATTGAAACATGTTTTATCGTAGTATCGGCCTCATACAAGGTTAGTTTCCACAATGCAATGGTCCATTAGTAGTTTGTAGATTGACTAAGTATCATCCAAACTTTGCAACAAGTATCTAACTTTTGTTGTAGAGTATACCTTAGGTGTCAGGTTATGCTACAGACCAATCCAATGGTTACCGTTACTGGAATTAAAACTGAAATGGTCGGTTATTTCATGTTGAGTTATACATGTACAGTAACTTGCCCTATGGTGGTCACTTTTCAATTGTCTGGTTTAAATGTTAATTTAGTTTTCATGAGTTTTAAAAAGTAATTTTCCCATTTGTAGTAACAGATTAAATGCATTCTGTGGAATGGTTGCAGTTGGTACTTATAATTGAATGAACGTAACGGTACATCACATTTGTTGAGTTTAGTTGATTGATATTTCAAATCGGAATTCCTGTGAGTATTCATTGTACACCCTCCTGGCTAACTTTTTGTTTTCTTATGAAGGGGAAATCGTACAACACCACAAAGCCAAAATATTTCTTAAATTTTTCTTATAGATATACTTGTAATAACCTTATGCCTTATAATTCACCTGGTTTGATTTGAGCGTTATTGATGAGTCTTTTGTAGACGAAACGCGCGTCTGGCGTAAATATAAAATTTCAGTCCTGGTATCTATGATGAGTTTATTTACTATTACTGGATCGATGCCACTGCTGTTGAAGTTTTAATTCCCCGAGGGTATCACCAGCCCAGAAGAGTGTTGACGAGTTATCATTGATATGTTAGTAATTATAAATTGACTTTTAACAAAACTTGATTTTTTGAAATACCAAGCCTTTAAACATCAGGAATAGATTACCTTAGCTGTATTTGGCAAAACCTTTAGGAATTTTTGGTCCTCAATGCTCTTCAACTTCGTACTTTATTTGAACTTTTCAGCATTTTTTTATTCGAGCGTCACTGATGAGTCTTTTGTAGACGAAACGCGCGTCTGGCGTAAATATAAAATTTCAGTCCTGGTTTATGATTAGTTTATTTTCATCTCAGACATCCCAGTGAACTTGAGTACGTACCTTAGATGATATAAACAATTGACTGATTTCATCTTAACTTGACCTATTTTTTATGATTCATTGGGCATTGTAGACATGTCTATCATTAGGTCGGTTTCTCAGTAAAAATAAGTACAAAATCAACTATATTTGGTGTATGATATAATTGTTGTGTGTATATGTCTATCTGGTAGTTTTCATCTTACCTCGATCTCATGGTTCATTAAACAGTGTTTTTATGGTATTAAAAAGTAAAATCACAAAAATACTGAACTTCCGAGGAAAATTCAAAACAGAAAGTCCCTAATCAAAGGCAAAATCAAATGATGAAACACATCAAACGAATGGAAAACAACTGTCATAACTACCCATCATCTTCGCTCCTGGTGAAGCATAAGGTCACAAGTTTTCGCCAACCAGTTCTGTCTTTAGCGTTTGTTTCTGTTTCTCCCCTGGTCATGCCAAACTCCATCAGTTCTGCTTCATTTGTTCGACGCCAGGAGGTTTTGGTCTTCTCCTGGGGTGTCCATCTAAGAGCTATCCTGGTGTTTTTGGATACAGGCATCCTTGGAACATGCCCCGGCCATCTGAAACGTTTCTGTTGTATTTCTTTCAGGACACATGTGGACTAAGTTATTTCAAGGAGATGTTCATTTGAAATACGGTTTGAACAAAAGATTTTGCATATGACTATTCGCCTCAGATAATTGTGGTGGAAAATTAAGAGCGATCTCATATCTGTTGTCGTTACTCTCGAGCAGTCAATTCCATACAGAAGGACATATTTAACAGTACTGTTATATATACTAGTAGTCCTATCTTTGTTTTCCTGTTGTATTGTTTGGACTTCCAAATAGGTCGTAGTCGTTGAAAGGCAGATCTTGGCTAGCCTAAATTTAATGTCTTTTTTTGTTAGATCTTTTTTACGAACCACAGTTCCAGGTTAAGTAAATTTGTCTGTTTGTTGGATTTCTGTGCCCTCAGCGTTTAGTCTTTAAGTTTGATGTTGTGTTTAAAAGTCGCATATCTTGAGTCTTCAATTCTAGTCCAATTTGGCTTGCAAAATGGTTGAGCCGATTTGTCTTTTCCTGCATATTGTCTTGTTTGGATGAACGGAGTGCTATATATCATTAGTAAAGTCAAGTTCCTCTAGGATTATAAACATTGACCATGTGATGCATTTGTTTTATCACTGGTGGTCTTCCTCATCACCCAGTCAATGGCAACCAGGAATGATGAGTGAGAGGATGCAGCCCTGTCGTACCCCAGATTTCTCTTCAAACCAGTCAGTTTCCTTGTTGTTAACTATCACAGCACATTCAAAGTTGTTATACAAAGTGTTACAATCTTGTGTGGTTTACCTTATGATATAAGGATTGTCTAAAGAGTCTCGAGCTCTCTGTGTAAACTGTCGAATGCTTTCTTGTAATCGATAAAGTTGATATATAGAGGTATCTTCCATTATATACAAAGCTCAATGATGTTCTTTAGAGCAAATATCTGACCAATGCATCATTTCCCTTTTCTAAACCAAGCTTGTTCCTGTCTCAACCTGTCATCCAGTTCAGAGTCTGTCCTGTTTAACAGTATTCTGCAAAAAAACTTTATTTGGGATTTAAAGTTTGTTATCCCTCTCCAGTTGTCACGATTCCCAAGATCACTTTTTTTCGTTAGTTTAATGATAAGAAGTTTTGCCCAGTCTTCTGTGGCTTTATTTTCTTCCCATATGTCTTTGAAGAGACCAGTTAGTATGACTTGCTGTGTTGATGTCAGCTTTCAGTAGATCAGTAAATCAGCTTGAAGTCCATCTATACCTGCTGCTTTTCCTGATTTCATGGATTCAATCGCCTTTGTTATTTCTTCTTTATATGGCGAGTCGGTGCTGACATCTAGATCTTTAAGTTAGGGTGCTCCATGAAATTCGTTTATTGGCTCTGGTCTTTCTAAAACAGATTTGATGTTTTCTACCCAACGTGCAGTGCAGCCTGTTCCTTTTCAGTTGTGAAGATATTTTTTTTTTTTTTGTCTTTAACTGGAGGTGGTTGTTTGGATTGTCCACATAATTCTTTTGTGATCTTGTAGACTGAACTTCAGTCACCTTTTGCGGCAGCCTTTTCTGCTACTTAAGCTCGTTCCTCCAGATGGTTCCTTTTGTCTTATCTAGCTCTTTTCTTTACCTCCTTATCTTTCTCTGCATATTTTTTCTGGGTTTGTTCTTTTAATATATATGCTCTAGTGCTGAGGACCTTTTCTTTAAGTCAACCATCGTGTATTGCTGCTCCTTCGGAAGCTAATGCGCTTTTCACATGTGCTTTGGTACACCTCTTCGATGTTTTCCAATTTCTTTTCTATGGAACTGTCTTCAGAGTTCAAGATCTTCTAAAGCTCGAAATCTGATTCTGAGTTCAATGACAAACTTTTGTTTGATTTCAGGTTCTTTCAGACGGTTGACATTGATGATCTTTCTCACAGGTTTGTTATTGTCTTGTACCTTTTTCAGCTTCAGTTGGAGTTTAGCTATAACCAAATGATTGTCGCTGTTCACATCTGCTCCTCTAAATGGTCGGGTATCGAGTAATAAACGTCTCCATTTGACATTTATGATAATGTGGTTAATCTGATTTTTCCACTGTGGTTTGGAGAATTCCATGTAATTTTGTTTATGTCTTTATGCTTAAATAGCTAGGGTTCCTCTAATTACTTCATTAGTTGAACACATATTTGCCAGTATCTCTCCATTCTCATTCATTACGCCATGACTTTTTCCCATAGCTCTTTCGTGTTCTGTATTTACTTTCCCAACCTTATCATTTTGGTCTCCTATAATAAGAAGGACATCATGTTGTGGTGTTTTGCTAATTTGGGCCCGAAGAGCTTCATAATAAACAACTTTTATTTTTTCTTCCGCATCGATATTGTTCGTAGGCGAGTAACACTGAATACGGTAATTGTTGTCTTGGCATAGCTGGATTGAAAGCGAGCTCTGATCAATCGCTCGTTTATAGGTTTAAATTCTATCAAGCTCTTTGTACATTCCTTATTTATAATTATTACAACTCCTACAGTATGTTGGTTGTCGTTTCTGTCGGAGTATATGATGGTATGACCCTGTGTGATTATTTTTCCTAACTCTGTCCACCTGCATTCACTGATGCCTAATATTCCTAGTTTGTACCTTTCCATCTATCTTATGACGCGCAGTTTTTTGAGACATGGAAAACAGTTCTCATATTCAAATTGCCAATCTTAATGGTCTTTTTTTGGATCCATGAGATTCCGGTTCCTGTCCAAGTCCTCCCGAGTTTGGCTTTCTCTTTGAACAATCATATTGCTACCTGTGCAGCCCGTCGTCCTATGAATACCTACTGTTTGTTGATATTTTGTGTTGATTTCTGTAATACTCTTTTATTTTATAATATGAGGTTATTAGTCTCATGTTTAACCCCCAACTTGGAGGGCCAGGGGTTTGTCATTGAGGTTCCCGTCCTCTATATCAGTTGTCTTGCTGGGCTGATGAGCGATGAGCTACCCAGTTTGTTTAGAGTTTTCTCTTCCTAGACAAGTTGCCTTACCTAGCTTAAAACCCATATCTGGGTGACTATTTACCCATAGCTGGGGTAATGTTGCTGAGTGTTGTGGCATATCCACACACCGGTGGGCCTACACGCTGCATCTCTGGGGTCCTTGCTACTCCAAGATCCTCTGCAGTTTAGCCTAGGATACTAAACCCAAGTTACCGTGGGTTGTCGCTGGAAGGTACTGTAGAGGTCTAAGACTGACAAGAAAAACTGATGCGCTCGACTTTCTCTTTCAACTACAAGTACATGTAAGCTAGCCAGCGGCAGAGTAGAGTCTTCGATTCCCCTGCACTAAACGCATATCAAATCCCTGTGGTAACACTACCACTAGCACACCAGTTTATAGGGCCACTATATTTCGTGTATGAATACTTGTTAGGTGTTCATGCCTGTCTGGCAGGTTTTATATTACCTGGCCTTATTTTCATGGTTCATTGGTCAATGATTTCATGGTTTTGTCAGTGTTACATATACTATGAGCAATGGTCAACATAATTTAGGGTATACAATGATTTTAAGATGTCAGCCAGGGATCATCGGACCTTAACTATTTAGTTTCATGGTTTTCCGTCTGACAGGGTTCGTCTTGCCTGGACCGCATGTACATGGTTCATTGGTGAGCGCTTACGATGTCGTTAATTGATCCATGGAAGTATTATACCTTCTCATTTGAACTAATTTTGGATGATTCATTGGTCAACATGTTTTTTTCTTTCTTTCTACAGCGATGGCGGCGTAAGACATCTCTTATGTACGATATCTTGTATACCCACTCCGTGTGGCATATATCCGTTGTCCTTAACCTATATATAGTTATCACTGTTCAGTGATTGCTTACAAATTGACATTTTTCTATTTAGTGCAATTTTTCTAGTTGTCATGGGAAGGAATACATGTCACATTACCTTTTCCTCAGTTCATGGTATAGTGAGAGGCGTACAGTTTTAGTGATGAGGTCCGTTTCTCACATGCAATACGCAATAGATCAACTATATGCGGTCGACAGAATGCTTGTGAGTTGCAAATGTTTGTCTGACATGGTTCATCTGACCTTTGCATATTTTTCATAGTTCATTTGTCAGCGTAAAATTGCTATGGTTTGGTAGTTTTTTAGACACCAAAAGAGGGACGACAGATACCAGAGGGACATTCAACTATATTTCGCTGCAAAGGGACCGCTAAAATACTGCAGTTTGTAGGGATGTTTGTCTCGTCTGCGATAAAAGAGAACTTTGTCTAGCTTGCGAGACATACGGGTAATAAGCCAGCGGTGACTAAACTATTTGTTTAAATTTTTAAACTATAATTCGTTTTGTTATGTGAAATACTCATTACCGTATTATACTAATTATGAGTAATAGAATAACTTTATTCGATATAGTTGATCCTTACATGGTCTGCATCTCGGACACTTTCAAGCAATATGTGAACTATGTTTGGTGTAAGGAATGATTGGAAGGACGTTGTACATATCTGACTGGCAGATTTCATCTGATCTTGGCCCCATTTTTTGGTCCAATTACCAATGTTTTTATGTTTGATCTGTTTCTCAAATACTATAAGCAACATGTCAACTATAATTGGTTTATGCAATGATTGTTGTGTTCATGAACATGTCTGTCGGACAGTGTTCGTCTAACCTTGACCGTCAATGGTAAATGTTACTTTTTTGTAATTGTCTCTTTCTCAGATAATAATAAGCAATTTAATGTTTAACTTTTATTCTTTGTATTTAAAATTCAATTATAATAAGTAATAACAGGCGATGCATTTCAGCGTGTGCACTCTTGTTCCAGCTATTACAATGTATTATAGCAACTGTATATTGAATGGCGGTTGTAAGGTATACATTTATATTCGACAGGGTTCATCTGACCTTGACATTACTGTCATGGATCATTTAAAATCATTGATGATGTGAAGCTGATGTACTACTTATAGTAATACATAAGTCCTTCTTAAAGAACTTCAAGATAAAATTCAATCATAAACAATAGAGCAGACAACATTTCAACGTGTGCACTGATTTCAATATTACCGGTTACACTGACATGCCTGCAATTAGGCAAACTCCCCGGCAGTTCCAGTTCCGATCCGAATACGGGTCCGCATACTACTCTACAGGGAAAACGGTAGTATTTACTTTCACGGCATTAGGTTGCTCTTTTGTGTACCCAAGACAGGTGAAAGGAAGACAAACTTAGTGTGATTTGATTGGACACATGTATATTATATGTAATGAATTGAATTATTTCCTGATTAGAGGATAATTGAAGCATACAAAATTATACTAATAAATTAAATACAAGTAAGAATGAATTTTTGTTGAATTTTTAAAAAGTTTGTATTTTTCCCATTCACTGCGTACAGAAAAAATGTAAATATCCGGTACCCCCAAACTTCACTTGCCGGTTTCATTGGAAGTTGGTCATGCCCATATTCCAATGTTGTTTTAGAGATGTATAGTGAATGTACCTCAGCTGTGGGTGATCAGAGGCATAGAGTTCTTGTTTTAAAGTACATGAAATTTAAGAAATGTTAGTATTGTCGCCTATGGGAAAATAAATACTACCGTTTTCCCTACACTAATGATCACTAATGGATGGAATAAAGGAAAATAGTTCCGGAACGGAAACGATCACTGTCCGGAGTTTGGCAATTAAGTAGATAAGACAAAAGGGTGCGCAACATTACTCTTAGGAATGTCGGTTGTTCAATTGAATATATGTAGGTATCAAAGTTTTAAATAGGTGTTTCTTCATATCTGTGTTTTTTTTTCTTTCCAAAAAAGCTAAACTTTGGAGATTTGATCTAATTTGAAAAAGTGACAAACATTTACAAAATCGACCATTTGTCGATGATAATAAACTTCATAATAAACTTGCTAGGTCAGATCATTGCATACATGCAGCGGCACAAATTTGACAAATGAAAAATGTAATTAATATGGCATTATTTAAGTATAAGGCATCGTATATCCACGACCTTTAATATTCATTAAATTAACCAATAGCGAAGGATATCGGTAGATACAACAATGATTATATATTCAAAATGATCATCTTTAAATTGATTTGTTGAGCAGATAGATATGTATATTGTCATTTTTATATCGC
This sequence comes from Mytilus edulis, assembly GCF_963676685.1. Classification (NCBI taxonomy): domain Eukaryota; kingdom Metazoa; phylum Mollusca; class Bivalvia; order Mytilida; family Mytilidae; genus Mytilus; species Mytilus edulis. Next base: position 28,240,855 of record NC_092351.1, on the reverse strand, counting down.
ATATTAATGATTTACGATTGTTTCTTATGTGGTCCCGTCAAAAATGAAGAGAATATGTTAACTGTGATGACAACAAGAACGTTGATGGATCATAAAATTATTGTGACACGTAATGTGACGAAAATTACTTCAATTAGACAAAAAGTAGGACCAAGGTCATTTCAGTGGTGAAACTGAGTTGTTGTTTTGGGTTTCTACCCTGTCCACATTTGGTCCATTTATCGGAATAAATATATCAGTAGTATTTTACCATATCATTCCGAATACTAGTATATATAATTTTATCGCTGTCCAACGAATTTTTAGTTGCTCTTATAATCACTGGTTGTGGAGGTGGGGGTAGAAATAATCCTAGTTTTACGGACCCATTATCTATTTTGGTCTTGTTAAAACTTCAGTTAAAACTTCAACTAACAACTTCTCATAAACTGGTTATTTGTCAGGAGAATCCTTCATAGCAAGTGTTTGTCTGGTACTACAATCCATAACTCGCTGACGTCAGCAATAACTGTAAAATAAACTGCAATCTGCAATCACGAAAGTTTCAGATTGAAGTTTTCAATATAAAGTGTTGTTATCTTCCCTTACCATGAATAGCGATATTATTTTTCTACTTGAATAAAATTTTCAAGAACAATCATTTCCTTTTTTCATCGTTTTCTACATGCTCTTTGGTCGGATTGTTTTCTCTTAGGTTATTCCCCATTCTCACTTTTATTTCGAATGATTGATTTATGCTTAACGCCATTTTCAGAGTTTTGAGTGCTTCGAAACATAATGCAACTTGTGTACCTGTGTTACCGATCTTAATACAAGTATGTTCTAACTTCAATTTAGAAATATACTATTTATATCGTGTTTTCAGCAATTGTTAGTTGATATTAAACAAAAAAATGCAAAAGAACACACATTAAAAAGTTTAAAATAAAAAAAATAAACACTTTTGAAAGTCTTTTTAAAAGATGTTTTGAAATGTTGAATTGTTTTTTTTTTTCAATACCTCTCCCCACATTCCCTTACATTTTATATCGATAAAAAGAAGGGAAAAAATTGCTTGTCATTGTGAAGCCTTTACGGACATATGATGGGTTCTATATTAACATTCTACGTTAATTACCAATAACGAAAGTATGAGATATTCTCGGTGCAGTATTCGGTACTCTTTGATGTTAACCGGTCAGGTAATACATGTATGTTTTCTGCTGGTCATTTTATGTAAATATGTATAGTTTATAGGTGTGAATGAGTTCGCACGTATACTACTATATCATTTTCGTTTTAAGATTTTTTTTCTGCAAGACGTAAAAAGTTTAGAAAGCGAATGACCAACGTGGAAGTGTGTATAATGTAGGGCGGACATTGATAGTAACTATAAAAGTCACTTCATATAACTATTAGACATCAAGTCTCGTAGTTGCCATTTATGTTTGTATGTAATTAATTACAATGCACTTGACAACCTTATAGCTACTTAAGCTTATTCGGTATCAAGGACAATTTTACGGTTTTTCCTAGCACAGATATACTATATTTGTTTTATTCAATGAGAATTATCTGTTTTTATTTGTATTTTTATATGTATTGTCATATCTTGATACACGATTGAAATACTGTAGACGGGGTGACTCGGAGATGCCGGTTTTCAAAGTCTTACCTTGTTTGTAAATTTTCCAACTTCACATATAGTTTGTCCATTTTTCCTACTTCACTATTCTTTCCAAATGCCACTATTTAACCCCTTATGTCCCACAACCCGAAAGCTCCATTTTCAGGCCCAACTTTGTTTACCCACTTATATATCTCACACCCAAACGCCTTTTCCCCCAGATCCCCCTATATCCCTAATCCCAAGAGATCCTTTTCTTCATTTTTTATCCCCTATATCCCACATTCTCTAAGCTTGTCATCCCCACAGTAGTTTATAGACCGCTAGGACTTTGACTTTTATTAAGTTCTGACACTTTTAGTGAATAAAAGAGTTATTTTTCATGTGTGACATCTGATGTGGTCTATCAGATTTTGTTATTATAAATACTTATTCTGGAGCTGTCACTGTTTTAAAATTTGACATTGTCGACAAGTGTTACAACCTCTACTTCTTTCCTTTGTTAATTAATGCGACAAGGGGATTTTAATTCTTATTTTAGTCGTAAGCTGCTTATAAAGTGAAACATATTGGCGAGCTTGCAGTATATTGGACAAGGCTCTGTAATAGTCATTCTTGTGTATATCTTTGTTTTGGTTATAGCCGATCTTTCACTCCAATCCTTCCTATACACAACAGATAGTTAATAAAACAGAACAGATATAATGATGTATACTTTCTTATTTTTACAGTTTTTATGAATACTATCTAATTTTCGCTTATTTTGTTCACTTTATTTTTGTCTCGCCTCGGCGGCAGTGGTGGCGGCGACCTCAAAAATGTATAATTTTGTGATTAGGTCTAGTTTATGATGAACTACTAGTGATAGGTCAATGAGATTTGTGTAATTCTGTATAAGCATTTTGGATATCTCATTTCCATAGAGATTATTTTGCCCCGCCCTGTAAGTCATGGTGCATAATTTGGTCTTTGAAACTGCTTTGTTTACATTGTCAGTTTGTGATAAGGTCAGTTTATTGAAAACCACTGGTAGTAGGTCAATGATATTTGGTATGCAGTTGTATAAGCATTGGCATATCTCATTTCCATGGAGATTGTTTGACCTCGCTCTCTTGGTCATTGTCTATTGACTTTGAAACTGCTTTGTTTATACATGTACAAGTTTTAGTTTGAATGTATTAACTTGTGTTTAGGTTAGTTAAAGGGGAACCGTTCGTGGTAGGTCAATTATAATCGGTATACAATTGTATAAGCATTAGCACATCTCATTTCCATGAACAGCATTTGGTCCTTTACCCTGAATCATGGTCTATAGACTTTGAAAATCTTCCGTAGTTTACATGTATTTGTTTGTGATTAGTTCAGTTAAATACGAACCGCCAATGTTAAGTCAATGTTTAGTATGCAAATGTATTAGCATTTGCAAGTTTCATGTCCGTGATGATTTAATGATCTAAACCCCTCATTATGGTTCATTGGCTTTGAAACTTAAATATAGTTTACAAGGTTTGATTTAAGGCAACAAATTATGATAAGTCAATGGTATATTTGGTATGCAGTTGTATTAGCATTGGCACATGTCATTTCCAAGGAGATTATTAAGTCATGTACCTTCAGTCATGGTTCATTGACTTTGAGTATCTGCATAACTTACAAGTTAAAAGTATTTGCTATTTTAATTTCACATTCGCATTATTAAAAAACAAATAGGCTAGACATATCTCTGTGTCAAAAGTTTATTGAAACTTTTGCAGAACACCTGAATTAATTACACTTTTCAAAAATGTTTGTTATTAAACTATGGAGCGAAGATACTTTATAGGTATGATTGTCATTGCGGCAACTTACTATCCACAAGAGTTCAACTGTTTATTCAAAATACACTCAGAATACTTGTGACGTAGACATAAGCAACTAATTAGGCCATCACAAGGCCTTCAACAATGTACAAAGCCTATGGCGTATGCATAGCAAGCCACAAGGCTCCCAATGAACAAAATCAAAACAATTTAATAAAAAAAACTAACGGTATGATGCATTTGCAAAAAAACCCCACCCCAAAACCGAAAAACATATAAAATCCAGCAACCATGCAACGACAAACTGAAAAACAGGCTCACACAAAATGTGGAGTGGCTAATTCTGTTAGCGAGCGCTCAACCGATCCCTCTGACATACTCACTATGGAGGTTAGATGTAACATGGATATTTTTGCGTCACATATAATTGCTGTTTTGAGAATTCCGCATTAAATAGTGCATACATAATACAAATTAACGGGATGAAAGCTTTGTCTTATAAGACGAGGTTCTAAATTCGAGAACAATATGTGTATCATAATAGATATCTCTTACAGTTAAAGCCAAGCGTTCTCCTGAAAACAATCAGAACATTGTTTAGTATCATAGATACATAGTTGTACTGGGTGGCTAACAGAAACCGACGGAGATACATACTTGTCTAGGCAACTACGAAATTCAATGAACATTTGTAGTCAGAATATATATATAACATATTGAAAAGGTTACTGTCCACTTATAGTTTCAAATTTTATTATGTCGTATTATGTCTTATCCTTCTTATTGATCTATCTTTTATCGGGTTCTCTTTGGTCGGTACTATGTATGTCGTCCTGTCTTTTTGATGCTTTTTTTTTGGGGGGAGGGGGGGGGGGGGGTGCTTAGTAAGTATCTGTTGAGTACTAGTATATCTTGTATAATAGATAACGGCAAAAATATCAGCTAATGAATATCTTCAAAAAAGTTAACACAGGTGATACACATTGGAGTTATTGCACTTCGATAACGCTTTTGGTTGTTCATTTTTGTAATTGAAGTTTTAATCTTGAAAATTTTGATAAGTTTTGAATAGCAAAATTGACCAGCAAGACACTATTTAAATATAATTCATACACTCGACTACACATATAAGCTGTTGCCATTTAATGACGCTTGTAACCGTTTTTGTTGTTCCTTAAACTAGTAGATTGAGAGAATTTATAAACACCAAACAATAATCAACAAGATAAGATCTCTATGAATACGTCAAAAGGACCGAAACCCTCTAAACAAGATCTGCGTATAAGTCAACATGCTATTTCGTGTTTTTTTGTAATGACGTACACTGATTCCAACAAGAGCTAAAACGATATCATTAAAATGTTGGACTTTTTTTATCGACAATATATTGGTTAAGTTTGGTTTATCAACAAACAGTCGGTATTCCAATAAGTACTTTTTGTGTACCCTTCTCTGTTTAAACGGACATAGATCCTTAAAGATCCTTAAAAACAACAGCATTCTGAAGATTGTGTCCTTATTCTTATTGCGACATTTTGATAGATGCTTAATCTTTCAATGCACCCGGTCTAGCTCCGTTTGGAATTCATGATATTTCTTCCTGGTTTTAGCCTGTATTTGTTTATGCATTGAGTTGTGATATTTGACTTTGTCTCTCATGATTTCATCTATCTATAAATGGCATGTCGTGATTGATTCCATTTTCATTTATAATATTTTTTATTCGCCGCGAATACAGTTCACAGAATATAGGTTCGTAATCATGACGCAGATAATTATAAAATGATATACATGTACATTTTTTTCTTCACTTACATTTGGGGATTTTTTCGAAATTCAATTACAGGAGATATCACTTAATTTAATTGGTTGTATAATTTGGTTCTGAAAAAAACCCCAGATTCACATATCCGTATGCATGAGGAAATAGAATAAGTAAACATGTGTAAGGAAGCAAACAAATGTTTCATGGTACAAAGATTTATTAACTATGTAAACTTTATAAATTTTGAAATAATCCCCGTTTGTGGTATGCTTTTATAAATAGCTTACCGAAGTACGCATTAAGCTTGTTACTTAGTAATTACACGTAAAATTAACATAATGTGGTTACGAAAGATGTGAACAACTTTCTAGTTCTATTGTTGTAACCTTTCAAGAAGTTGTGGCGAATTGAAGCTTAAACCCTTGCATCAGTTTTCTCTTCTTCGCAGTGTAGTTGTGACGCTCTTCCTGATCCAAAGGGCCTGTGTATTTCAATTATTTTTTCACTCGATAATCATTAGTCCGTTGAAAACAAAGGTATGTTGGATAGGGGCGTAATTGTGTTGTAATAGGTCACCTACGGACCCATAAAAGAGCTGTTGGAAGAAGTAAATGCCTTGCCAAGAGTGTGACGCTCTCATTGCGAGACATCGGATATAATATCCCCATTGATTCTGACCGAACATGGCTTCGAACTTGTACATTCCACGCATCTTAAACGGACGCCTCACTTCGACAAGGGATTAACTACAAATCATTCTTTGGGAGCAGGCAAAGCACGAGTTATATCTTATATGCCTTACTTTATTGGACAAAATTCTTCTAACAGGATTAAAAAAGAGTAAAACTTATTAATAGTGAGCTGCATCATATGGTAGCAGTATCTAAGCCACCAAATCGGTCTACGGGAGTTAAGAAAATTTGACATTAATGATAAAGCGTCGCAGCTTATTTTAGAAGGATACTGTCGTGTTTTGCTCAAAGAAATGTAGATGGTGTCTTTATAATTTCACGATTTTATTTAGGTATGGCTACGGTCTGATTAGGTGACTAACTAATGTAGGCTTAATTGTCAAAAATGGTAAAATTACCATCGAGCATAGCGTGACGAATTTGTTAGATTATTTTAGCAAAAAAGAATATTTCGATATTTTTCTACCAAAGGGGGCATATGACGGCTATTGGTACTTTACGGAACGGAACGGAACGGAACGGAAAGGAATTTCATTTAAGGTATCCAAAGGGGGCATTTATCAAAATTTCGAAAAATCTTTAAAACAAAACAAACTTTAAAATTTCTGTGTTTTACGGTTTTCCATATACAAATAACACAAATGTATACTTAATCTCATCTTCACAGGTGAAATTTGTAATAATGTATAACATCCGGAAATATTCTGTAGATGAATATGTCGGATTGTCCTGATAAATTATCATGAAATTAACGCATTTGCAAGTCATGCATTATGATATCTAGACTGACCTCACGTCGTCCTTGATTAGAGACAGTGTTGAAATTTGTAATAATGTATAACATCCGGAAATATTCAAAATGAATCTGATTTAAACTTTTTAATTTATTTTTCCGTTCCGTTCCGTTCCGCAAAGTACCAATTGCTCTGAGGAATTAGTATTTAACGGAAAAAACGGAAACAGACATCTTTAATGTAATTAAAGCAGTATGATAAAAAAAAATTGTCTGACACCTCTTTTTGCATGAGTGGTATGTGTTTTAGATAGCATTTTCGACTTGATCAATAATAAAAAAATTTAACACAAAGGCAGGTTACACAAAAAGTCTTTCTCCTTCCATCGGTAATTATATTTTAAAAAAGAGGCCTTCAACAGCCCGTTCCGACGATGATTAGAGACAGTGATCAAGTTGAATCTGATGTAAACTTTTTAATTTATTTTTCCGTTCCGTTCCGTTCCGCAAAGTACCAATTGCTCTGAAGAATTGGTATTTAACGGAAAAAACGGAAACAGACATCTTTAATGTAATTAAAGCAGTATGATAAAAAAAAATTGTCTGACACCTCTTTTTGCATGAGTGGTACATGTATGTGTTTTAGATAGCATTTTCGACTTGATCAATAATAAAAAATTTAACACAAAGGCAGGTTACACAAAAAGTCTTTCTCCTTCCATCGGTAATTATATTTTAAAAAAGAGGCCTTCAACAGCCCGTTCCGACGATGATTAGAGACAGTGATCAAGTTGAATCTGATGTAAACTTTTTAATTTATTTTTCCGTTCCGTTCCGTTCCGCAAAGTACCAATTGCTCTGAGGAATTGGTATTTAACGGAAAAAACGGAAACAGACATCTTTAATGTAATTAAAGCAGTATGATAAAAAAAAATTGTCTGACACCTCTTTTTGCATGAGTGGTATGTGTTTTAGATAGCATTTTCGACTTGATCAATAATAAAAAATTTAACACAAAGGCAGGTTACACAAAAAGTCTTTCTCCTTCCATCGGTAATTATATTTTAAAAAAAGGGGCCTTCAACAGCCCGTTCCCACGATGATTAGAGACAGTGATCCAGTTGAATCTGATGTAAACTTTTTAATTTATTTTTCCGTTCCGTTCCGTTCCGCAAAGTACCAATTGCTCTGAGGAATTGGTATTTAACGGAAAAAACGGAAACAGACATCTTTAATGTAATTAAAGCAGTATGATAAAAAAAAATTGTCTGACACCTCTTTTTGCATGAGTGGTATGTGTTTTAGATAGCATTTTCGACTTGATCAATAATAAAAAATTTAACACAAAGGCAGGTTACACAAAAAGTCTTTCTCCTTCCATCGGTAATTATATTTTAAAAAAGAGGCCTTCAACAGCCCGTTCCGACGATGATTAGAGACAGTGATCAAGTTGAATCTGATGTAAACTTTTTAATTTATTTTTCCGTTCCGTTCCGTTCCGCAAAGTACCAATTGCTCTGAGGAATTGGTATTTAACGGAAAAAACGGAAACAGACATCTTTAATGTAATTAAAGCAGTATGATAAAAAAAATTGTCTGACACCTCTTTTTGCATGAGTGGTATGTGTTTTAGATAGCATTTTCGACTTGATCAATAATAAAAAATGTAACACAAAGGCAGGTTACACAAAAAGTCTTTTTCTCCTTCCATCGGTAATTATATTTTAAAAAAGAGGCCTTCAACAGCCCGTCCCGACGATGATTAGAGACAGTGATCAAGTTGAATCTGATGTAAACTTTTTAAGTTTTTTAGATGAAAATAACAAATCTTCCAACAAAATGACTAAAATGTATAAAACCAATGCATGAATATCGCGCAGCAAACATCCATGTAATCTATATTTATTGTAGCATGCTAACATAAGAAATCAGAGCTATTTAAAACGTTTCTCTTGTTAAAAAGTTTCTCAGGAGAGGATCTGTTTTTGCCAAACTTTTAACAATTATTTAAGAGTGCTCAACTAAATAGAAATTTGTATAGTGAAAAAGTCTTCTCTATAATGATAACAATTATCTTTGCTGTTTCTGAACACCTCAAATATATGTACACAACTCTTAACATGGGCGATCTAATATTAAACAGAATTTTAATTTAACTAAACAAGTTGTACTATTACACCATTGCTCTTGAGGGGATAGAGCGCTCACGGCGACTTGAACAGCGCCTCATTATATAGATCAAGATCCGAAATCGGCAGCTTTTAATTATGCGTGTTATATTTGTTTATTGCTTTTTTTCTAGAAACCGGAAACGCTGTTTTTCTCGCTTTTTATTGGTTTACATTTAGTAGTGAGTGCAAGTAAAGGGGTCTCTTATAACTTACTATATTGGATGTGCTTTGTTCATTGTTGAATGCCATTAGGCATACGATGTTTTATTGGGGTATACATCTTTATTAGTTCGTCTTTTGATAAAAGTTGTCTCATTTGTAATCATACCCATTATGTCTGCTATGTTTATATAGACTACACTGCATTGGCTCTGCGATTCCAGTTTCCTTCTGTCGTCGTCAGGCAAGTATAATATTACATGAACATTCCTTCTGTCATCGTTGATTGAATTTATTTCCAAAAGAAGAATCATGAAATTTATAGTAGGATAAACAAAGAAGATTAACACATAAATTTTTATTTATTTTCAAACCAAATTAAATCAAAATTCAAATCCCGTGTCTACTCTTAAAAAGTTTGCGTACAAGGATCTGACAACACTCCGTTTTACTTTCTGTCCTGGTAGTTTTTACATCAGCTAATAAAAATTTAAGCTTTCAAATTTTAAAAGTGTGTATTAATCCGACAAATTAAGAGAACCTCAAAAGATCTTTAAACAGAAAGTAAAATTGAGCGTTTTCAGATCCTTATAAGCAACGTATCGACACATTTTATATGATCTTTAGGGACGGACCATTTAACTTGCAGAGGGGGAGGCATGCGCGCATTTTATTTTTATTTTTGGGAAGTGGCGCGACAAATTATTTTTTTTCAAATTTAACATTATTTTTTATGGTAAATATCCTCTGTCAAAATTTTTTTTCTCCCTTTGCTGGCCAAATTATTTATTTTCTCTATTCAGAATCAACATATTTATTTACGAAAAAAAACATTAAATCAATTTTCAATAAGGCTCTCTATAGACACAATATTAACAACATGAATAAACATAATCTACTACTACGGGTTTTTTTTTAACGACCTTGGCAAAAGCCCTTGCACGGTTGATATAAACCAAATCAATCTAGCAATACACAATGATGAATAATAGTATAAATATTAAATTACATAAACAAATACATGAACAAAACGGATTACATGATAGTGTTTTGACTTTTATTGTTAAAATATATAATGATTTGTAAGTATACTTGAATGACGATACATTTTTTTGATTTTTTGATTTCTTTGGATAGTGAATTCCACACCTTTTGACCACTAAAAGAAAAGCTTGGTTTGTATAATTCTGTATTTGATTTTGGAACAATACAATTATCTGAAAATGAGAGTCGAGTACTGTATGACTGTTTGCTATTTGTAGTTACAATAAGATTTGACAAGTATTGGGGTACCAATCCATTGTTTTATTCATACATTAATAAGGACTTGTGGTATAATATTCTATTACATGTATTTACTGGAATTATTCCAGATTCTTTAAAAAGTTCAACAGATGGTTTTTGAAAATCGTGTTCATTTAAAATAATTCTAGCTTCCCTTTTTTGTAATTTAAGCAAACTGTCGATTAAAAATGTGTTACAGTTGCCCCATATTGAACAACAGTAGTCAAAATTTGGAAGAATGTATGCATTATAAAATAAAATTCTTGCATTATGATTTAAATATTTCTTGATCCTTTTTAGTAGAGCTAAAGGAAGAATTTACCTTAAAGTTTTTAATAACATATTTGATATGATCAGACCAAGACAGAGTTGCATCCACAAAAATACCAAGGACTTGTTCACGCTGACTTTCATTAATATATTGATTATTAATGAAGATATTAAAAGGTTCATTACACATGACAGAAAGTTTGTGTTTTGAACATAAACACATTTTCTTTGTTTTGGATACATTGATTAACATTTTGTTTTCATCACACCTATGAGAAATATTTTCTAACACAGTATTTAGTGTCTGGCTATACAACTTTTGTTTTTACCAGTAACAGAAATAGTACTATCATCAGCCAAAAGATCACTGTTATGATTTGGATGACACAAAGGCAAAAAATTAATGAATAATAAGAATAATATGGGACCTTAAACGAACCCTTGAGGTACACCTGTTTTTACTTTAATTTAATACACCTGAAAAAGTATTTGAAATGTATACAATCTGCTGTCTATCAGTTAGATATGAAGTAAGCCAGTGCAGTGAAGAATAAGAAAATCTGTATTTTTGTAATTTCTGGAGGAGCAGTTTATGATGAAGAACATCAGAAGCTTTACAAAGATCCAGAAATACTGCTCCTACTAATTCGCCTTCATCAATTGCTTTTAACCATTTATCTAACAAAGTTGTCATGGCAGTTTGACAGGAATGGTTCGAACGAAAACCTGATTGCAGGACATACAACAGATTATATGTGTCCGTATAGTTCATTAAATAAGTTTTTACGTGTCTCTCAAGTATTTTAGATACTAATTGTAAAAATGCAATTGGTCTGTAATTAAATACATCATTTTTTAACATTTATTTTCAAAACCTGGTATGACTTTAGCTAGTTTGAATAATGATGGATAAACTGATTTTTTAATGCTTGAATTAAAAATTTGACATAAGGGAACTGAAATAAGATGAGAAGTAATTTTTAAAAACTTTGCACTGATATTATCAAGACTGCTTTTATTACATTACAGATGACTGTTTCCGTTCGATTCCGTTAAATACCAATTCCTCAGAGCAATTGGTATTTTGCGGAACGGAACGGAAATCAGATTCAACTTGATCACTGTTTCTAATCATCTTCGGAAGGCCCCTTTTTAGCTCACCTGGCCCGAAGGGCCAAGTGAGCTTTTCTCACCACTTGGCGTCCGTCGTCCGTCGTCGTCGTCGTCCGTCGTCGTCGTCGTCCGTCGTCGTCCGTCGTCGTCGTCGTTAACAATTTACATTTTGAACTTCTTCTAGAGAACCACTGAATGGAATGGAACCAAACATGGCATGAATTTTCCTTATGAGGTGCTGACCAAGTGTTGTTACTTTGTAGCCGATCCATCATCCAAGATGGCCGCCAGCGGGGGACTTAGTTTAACATAGGACGGTATGGGAAATGCATACAAATGACTTCTTTTAGAGAACCACTGAATGGAATGAAACCAAACATGGCATGAATGTTCCTTATGAGGTGCTGACCAAGTGTTGTTACTTTGTTGCCGATCCATCATCCAAGATGGCCGCCAGCCGGGGACTTGGTTTAACATAGGACCCTATGGGAAATGCATACAAATGACTTCTTTTAGAGAACCACTGAATGGAATAAAACCAAATATAGCATGAATGTTCCTTATGGGATGCTGACCAAGTGTTGTTACTTTGTAGCCGATCCATCATCCAAGATGGCCGTCAGCGGGGGACTTAGTTTAACATAGGACCCTATGGGAAATGCATACAAATGACTTCTTTTAGAGAACCACTGAATGGAATGAAACCAAACATGGCATGAATGTTCCTTATGAGGTGCTGACCAAGTGTTGTTACTTTGTTGCTGATCCATCATCCAAGATGGCCACCAGCCGGGACTTAGTTTAACATAGGACCCTATGGGAAATGCATACAAATGACTTCTTTTAGAGAACCACTGAATGGAATAAAACCAAACATAGCATGAATGTTCCTTATGGGGTGCTGACCAAGTGTTGTTACTTTGTAGCCGATCCATCATCCAAGATGGCCGCCAGTGGGGGACTTAGTTTAACATAGGACCCTATGGGAAATGCATACAAATGACTTCTTCTAGAGAACCACTAAATGGAATTAAACCAAACATAGCATGAATGTTCCTTATGGAGTGCTGACCAAGTGTTGTTACTTTGTAGCTGATCCATTATCCAAGATGGCCGCCAGCGGGGGACTTAGTTTAACATAGGACCCTATGGGAAATGCATACAAATCACTTCTTCTAGTGAACCACTGAATTGAATGAAACCAAACATGGCATGAATGTTCCTTATGGGATGCTGACCAAGTGTTGTTACTTTGTAGCCGATCCATCATCCAAGATGGCCGCCAGCGTGGGACTTTGTTTAACATAGCACCCTATGGGAAATGCATACAAATGACTTCTTTTAGAGAACCACTGAATGGAATGAAATCAAACATGGCATGAATGTTCCTAATGTGGTGCTGACCAAGTGTTGTTACTTTGTAGCCGATCCATTATCCAAGATTGCCGCCAGCGGGGGACTTAGTTTAACATAGGACCCTATGGGAAATGCATACAAATGACTTCTTTTAGAGAACCACTGAATGGAATAAAACCAAACATTGCATGAATGTTCCTTATGAGGTGCTGACCAAGTGTTGTTACTTTGTAGCCGATCCATCATCCAAGATGGCCGCCAGCAGGGGACTTAGTTTAACATAGGACCCTATGGGAAATGCATACAAATGACTTCTTTTAGAGAACCACTGAATGGAATAAAACCAAACATGGCATGAATGTTCCTTATGAGGTGCTGACCAAGTGTTGTTACTTTGTAGCCGATCTGTCATCCAAGATGGCCGCCAGTGGGGGACTTTTGAATGAAATTAAACATGTTCCTTTCCTTAGAAATGAGGTTGTGTTGTCACTTTTAGCCAAATTTTATATTTTTTTATATGATTTCAAAAACCCAAGTAGAATCAGGTGAGCGATACAGGCTCTTGAGAGCCTCTAGTTTTATTTATAATTACCAATGGAAGTAGAAAGACCTTTTGTCTAACCTGTCTTTGTGTTATTTTTTATACGTCCGTCAATTTTGACGGGACGTATTATGGTATACAAATGTCCAGTGTCCGTCCGTCCGTCCGTCTGTCCGTCTGTCCGGTGTAAACATGTCGCACCGTAACTTGCGAACGACTTATCCAAATTTCATGAAACTTAACATAGTTGTTTCTTATGATGGTAAAATGATCTGTATACTTTTTTGTGAAAATAAGATTACAACTTTTTGAGTTACGGCACTTTGTAACTAAAACAGGGGTGTGGTTTTTTTTCACATGTCGCACCGTATCTCAAAAACGATTCTTGATTATGGCTTAAAACTTTAAATACTTCTTAGTTATATTAATCTTAATATCTGTATACTTTTTGGTGATGATTCAAAATTTCATTTTTGAGTTATTGAGTATTTTGTAAAAAAAAAAGGGGGGTGTTACATGTCGCACCATATCTCAAAAACGATTTATGATTATTGCTTAAAACTTTACACACTTCTTTGTTATATTAATCTAAAGATCTGTATACTTTTTGGTGATGATTCATTTTTATATTTTCGAATTATTGAGTTTTTTTTCACATGTTGCGCTGTATCTCTATTGCTTAAAACTTAACAGGCTAATGTTGCGTCGGGTTTCCAAATACATCTTGTACAATCTTCCTATTGAGCGGGAATAAGGAATGAGTCAGGATATACTAAGCATGACATCCTGTACAACCCTGTGTTATTCAAAAAAGATTTATGTTTTTTTCACAAGACGACGGGCGTATCATGCGCTCATGGCGCAGCTGTTTATTTAAATATTGATCAAGTCGAAATGCTATCTAAAACACTTACCACTCATTCAAAAAAGAAGGGTCTGACTTGTTTTTATCATACTGCTTTAATTACATTAAAGATGTCTGTTTCCGTTTTTTCCGTTAAATACCAATTCCTCAGAGCAATTGGTACTTTGCGGAACGGAACGGAACGGAAAAATAAATTAAAAAGTTTACATCAGATTCATTTTGATCACTGTCTCTAATCATCGTCGGAACAGGCTGTTGAAGGCCCCTTTTTTAAAATATAATTACTCAGTATAATTACCGATGGAAGGAGAAAGACTTTTTGTGTAACCTGCCTTTGTGTTAAATTTTTTATTATTGATCAAGTCGAAAATGCTATCTAAAACACATACCACTCATGCAAAAAGAGGTGTCAGACAATTTTTTTTTATCATACTGCTTTAATTACATTAAAGATGTCTGTTTCCGTTTTTTCCGTTAAATACCAATTCCTCAGAGCAATTGGTACTTTGCGGAACGGAACGGAACGGAAAAATAAATTAAAAAGTTTAAATCAGATTCATTTTGATCACTGTCTCTAATCAAGGACGACGTGAGGTCAGTCTAGATATCATAATGCATGACTTGCAAATGCGTTAATTTCATGATAATTTATCAGGACAATCCGACATATTCATCTACAGAATATTTCCGGATGTTATACATTATTACAAATTTCACCTGTGAAGATGAGATTAAGTATACATTTGTGTTATTTGTATATGGAAAACCGTAAAACACAGAAATTTTAAAGTTTGTTTTGTTTTAAAGATTTTTCGAAATTTTGATAAATGCCCCCTTTGGATACC
Source organism: Mytilus edulis (assembly GCF_963676685.1). Classification (NCBI taxonomy): domain Eukaryota; kingdom Metazoa; phylum Mollusca; class Bivalvia; order Mytilida; family Mytilidae; genus Mytilus; species Mytilus edulis. Next base: position 28,225,656 of record NC_092351.1, on the reverse strand, counting down.
TTAAATGAAATTCCTTTCCGTTCCGTTCCGTTCCGTTCCGTTCCGTAAAGTACCAATAGCCCATATGACTTCTTCATGCCCTGAATCTGCCGTTACAAGAAAGTTGTTCAATGACTATGTTTTATAAGATTGCATGTAAATAAAGCCATTAGAAGTTGACTTCACGTCCTTTTTAAATATAAGCTATGATAATACTGCAGGTTTTATGTTGCAACTTGCAAATCATGTTAGCCGATAACTACATACAATCTTAGTATACATGCAATGTTCTTGTCGAACTTTCTACATGACATTTGTTATAAATAAGTAGAGACATATTTTCGCGGAGTCGTGGAATTTATATGGCTGAGTTCATAGTAAAATCCATGTTTCGTAAGCAATTACCACGAGGTCATCTTCACTGCATGTTTAATCACTACCTTATCATTACTTTAAATTTAATTTTTGTAATAAATATGAAAACAAGAATGCAGTGTAGAATTACATGTTATTCCGTGCAATACGTAGAATAACACTTTGACAGCCATTTAAATATGTTCTACAAGACAAACGAGAGATATACGAGCTTATCAAACATTTTCCAACTTCTTATCATATTAACCGTTTGTCATTCTTTCTGGTTTTTACATATAATCCAATATTAAATTTATATCCGAGAGATAAAATGTCATAGTGCCCTGTGCTTTTAAAAAGATAAATGAGTATTTCTTGAATAATGATTTCCTTTCAATTAAAATAAACTGCGATATCTGAGAAGAATTCATATAATCTTTAAACACATTTTTTTCAATCAAACACGAAACAACTTGGGAAATGATCTTTTAAAGTTAATCATATTTTTTTTTAAGTTCTTTTTGTTTGTGTGGTTTTTTTTTTCTTTTCTTTTTTTTGCGTTAATCATCGTGTATCATCTTACTTTATAAATTGTACCATTTAGCTAACTGGTCACCACTTAATTTTCCCAATATATATTTTAATGCATATTAAATTGTCACAATGCACATGCAATCAAATTGCTATCTACACCTACAAACAAATATAAGTAGTCAGATTCACCAAACATACATGTCTTGAGTTGCTAAAACATTTACATACTTTTTTATACTCTCTTTTCTTGCTAAAAAGAAAACAACCTAGCGGAATTTTATTGAGATATATTTTCAGTTGCAATGAGTTATACTTGTTTTACATTTTCATTTTGGGGCCTTTAAAAGCTGACTATGCGGTGTGGGCTTTGCTAAATGTTGAAGGCCGCTCGGTGACCTACTGTGGTTAATTTTTGTGTTATGTGGTCTATTATGGAGAGTTGTCTCATTGGCAATCATACCACATCTTCTTCTTTTTTTAATAATAATTGAGTTTCAAAGGGAAATAATCCAGAATAACATATCCCCTTTTTATTCATGATAGAGATTACATTGGATTATCTCCAATTGAAGCTAGCGTAAAAACATTATATATGTTTTAGCGTTATAAGCATAAAATACAATTCAGACTTGTCATGATTAACTGTCTGAATAGATTCCTTTTAAGATCTTAGACCTCGTTTACACTGACAAAAAAGGTCGATCTTTATCTTTGGTCCAGTGTAAACGGGTAAGATCGATCTTCAATCGGACGTAAAAAGCCTACCTCTAGAGGTGGTTTTAAAAAGATCGATCTTATTTGAATCGATCTTTTTTTTGGTGTAAACGCTTAGATCCATCGCGATCGATCTTTTTTCAGGTGTTTGTTATATTAAGATAGGAAAATAAAGGACAGACCGGTTCTTTTTATGTTGTAGTGTAAATGCACTGGACCAAATAAGATCGATCTCGATCGATCGATCTTGCTTGTGCAATGTAAATGCGAACTGGTCTTTTTAGATCGATTCAAATAAAGATCGTTGCCAGTGTAAACGGGGTCTTAGTCTAGATATGACTCACAGTAAATAAAAACTGGATAGTTAGCTACAACAGGTTACATGTACAAGAGCGCATTTATTCCTAATGCATTTTCCGTAGGGTACCAGTGGTATTCCATTTTTTTTTTTGAAGACTAAATAAGTTCTAGATAAAAAAAAGTTACGGTAGCATTTCCTTTTACTACATCAGCCTTGATAACAGCCAGAAAATATTTATGGTCAAAGTTGACTTAAAATGCAGATAAGAAAAACGTCTTTTTTGTCAAGTTTTAAATGGATCATTCGTACATATATTGAATATATTTTCTATACTTTGTAATATCTATATTATTTTTTTTAACTTTTAAAAATGGTTATAATTTCGCCGTTAAATAAAGGCAACAGTAGTATATACCGATGTTCAAACTCATAAATCCAATGACAAAAAACAAAATCGGGGTAACAAACTAAAACTGAGGGAAACGCATTAAATATAAGAGGAGAACAACGACACAACACTACAATGTAACACACACAGAAACAGACCAAGCAACAGACAAAATCCCACGAGAATAACAAATATAACATCAAAACCAAATACATGAATTTGGGATAGACAAGTACCGTGACACGTCTTATCACAATGTGAATTTACACTCAAAGATCAGAGAAAACAAACGACGCAACGTTAAAATGTAACACATACAGAAACGAACTATAATATAACAATGGCCATATTCCTGACTTAGTACAGGACATTTTTAAAGAAAAAAATGGCGGATTGAACCTGGTTTTGTGGCATGCCAAACCTCCCCTTTTCTAGCCATGTCAAATATAACATTAAGATGACAACTCAACACTACAGGACTACAATATAAATAAATTGGAGAATACAATTGACAAAGAAACAAACGAACAACAGCCAACAAAAGGCAACAAGTTGAACATTTTAATACGCCAGAAGTGCATTTTATCCACACAAGATCTACTTATGATGCCCAGATACAAAAGTTTGAAAGCCGAAACAAGCACAAAGTCGAACAGCATCGAGGACCAAAAGATCAAAAAAGTTGTGCCAAAAACGGCCAGGGTTTTCTGTTTACAATTAAAACCTGGTATCATCCAATCATTAGCCACACCAGATTCTATTTTTGAGTACCATTTGAGGTTAAAAAATCTGCCGGTAAAATAATAATAAAATAATTGCGCTCTTGCAACCAAGCTAATATATATTTTGGATAAGGATGTGGCTCATTTTACATTAATTAATATAGAATTAACAGTTTTAAAAGGATTTAAAAAAATATTAAACTTATCATCACACTTTATCAAATGAACTTTCATGTGACTTCACAATACTAAGTGTTTTTTTAATTTTCAAGATTGGGGGTATGATCGCCTTGAATATGAACATCTTCGTTGGGTAGTAAAAAGTCCGTTTACTTTTAAAAAAAAACAAAAAAAAACCTCAGGGACCACTTATGTCTTTATTTCGTCCATTGCAATGCAAGAAATGATTTAATTTTCAAGCATATTTAGCACTTAGAAATGGCAATATATTTGTTTCTTATAAAATATTACATTGCAAAATATCGTAAAATAATTACATTAGATGTATGTTTCATTATAATACGTTTTTCTGATTGGCTAACAGCAATCTCACGGCATTCTGAACTCAACTTTCAATTTCAAAATGAATTGCAAACCTCGTGATGATACGTGCTTCTACAATAAAGTGCACAGGTGAATGATAACGGAAAACTTGATAAAAATCATGTTTCATGATCATAGCGAAAACTTGTAATTATATAAGTATTGAATGCTTCTTTAAATAATAATTTCATAGGGTTGTAAAAGCGTTGACCGTGGGCACATTTTTAGAATTAAGCGCATCCGCGCTTCATACAAAATGTACTTCGGTCAACGCTTTTACACCGCAATGTATTTACAAAAAGGAGCATTCAATTCTTAAATATTTTGTGGAGACGTTATTTAATGATGTGTTATGGTGACATCCAGGTAACACAAAAACCCATTAATAATTAAATCAAGATACATTTAATGTAAGTCATGGGTTAACAAATCGAAATTTTCCTAAGTGGTTTGGTAATTGGGCGTGAAATTGTCGCTATTTTCACTTTCATCGTACAAGTATTTATTTCTTTTGGGTGACCTTTACCAGGTGTGCTGTATCCCGGATGTACATTTCCTTTTGTAAACCAATGTTTCCCGCGGTTTCTTGGTCCATTCTATAGCCGGGAGTTTGATGTGTCAGTGTGAGGTATATATCGGTGAGGTTAAACATTAACATGTCATCATACATCAGTGACAAGAATACCAAAACAAATCTGCAAAGTTAATCAGCCATTGTTTTCTACATATGAATAGGGTTACGTCACTGCATCTCCCTTACATATACAACTTATTTTTTATTAAAAATATAACTTGTTTGTGGTTACGAGGACGTAATGGCGACAATTATTTCTGTTAAAGTTAACATGGCCATTTATTAACGTAACCAAGATTTACAATGTAATACAAATATAAATTTTAAAAAACCTGAAAAGTCAAATGTTACTTTTGTAAAGTACTACAGAATTCTTTTAACAGGAGTTCATTTCTTGGTCACCATCACGATTTGGTATACTATGTAGTTAATTTACGCATTTGATTGAAAATAAAATTTGTATACGGAGATTATGAATTCTTTTTTAGTAACCTGTTCCGTTCGTTGTAATCTCGAGGCAAACGATAAAGGCTACAATCTTCATGCAACTTTACTTCTTTAAAAATCAGTTTGTGTGTGTGTAACATTTATGATTGTATGTAACATTACACTGTTTGTCCTTTTTTATGACCAAGTTATGTTCTAAATAGTACACTACAAAACGCATATCACAATATTTGCAAGTTTCTTCCACGAAACAGTTATAATATCTCTGTGTAAATCAGTCATTGTTTAATGAAATTGGAATTGACTGTTTCCATTCTGACCGATGCGTATTATCAAACCAAATAGAATCTTTGTAATAAGAAGAACAACGTCCTCTCTGCGTGATGAATCCTTTGAACACCATATCGACGCCCGTCTTGGTTATCAATTTGAATCATTAGCATTATGAAAGATTATTTATATGATTGAGGGGTTCGCGATAGGAAATTCACTAATTTCAACATACCTATTAATTTTTCTATGGCATTTATAAATATTTTTGAAATGATTCGGCGGAAATAGAAATAATTGAGCGTTTTCTTAAGAGTTCAAATCATGAACGTTGCTTCATGTACCGCTTTCATATAAGGAACCCCTTTAGCTTTGTCAGTAGACCATTATTAGCCTTCTAGTTAACAGAAGTGGTTACAAATTTGATGTGACAAGCTTCTCTATCTGTTGAAGTGCGGTAGACGTGCTTTCTGTAGCGAATATCTCTCTAATAATTTGATTGGCTGTTACTTTTATATCAATTATTGTAATGAAAGCCACACGTCTTTTAATTTATGCACTCGTCCATATCAAATTAGGATGATTTTAAAATTAACTCAAAGCATTCCTTCACTAAATGGTATAGAAGTTTCAAAATTCCTTATTTACAATAAATAGAAATCATTTTAACAAATCTAGTAATAATATAACAAGAAGAAAAATACTAAATAAATAAATGAAAACCACATTATGAAGAAGAAGATGTTTTATTTCCATTAAATGGGCTAAAAAGGAGCATTATACAATATAAGCCATTCATAAGAAAATAAAAAAAAGAAATAACAATAGTCTTGTATACATACAAAAAACCCACTATGTATATAAACAGATAGATTTTGTCAGGGCCATTTGAACTAAATTAACATTTTTTGTTATGTCAAGTCTCTGAATCAAGCCACATTTACTGATGATATATGCAAACTTTTAATTGCTCTTAAATATGCCATGATATTTATCTTTGTTGTTACCTTATGAACTATATAAAAATGCAGATGCATAATGTTGTCTGTAAACATATATATTATTTTCTGATTCTATTGTCGGCGCCAATAAATTTGTGATAGCTCAGCGTTGCAGAATATAAGAGCACTCGAGGTCAAAATATTCTTTATTTACCGTAACCGTGATAACTCGAGACATTGAAATTATAAATCTACACCTACTAATTTGTTCTAATATTTCAAATCTACTTGAAACTGTCGAGGATGGGAGGGATGTTACATTCTTCTAAAATTATAGACTTGAGGTCTATTAACTAATAATGTGACATCTACTACGGTCGGAACAATAACCTTACAATAAATTGCTGTGAACAGGTCCCGTAACGGACGATTGAGTTACCGCACATAAAACACAAACTGAGGTCTCAAGTATCACTGGTTGACACTTGAAATATATAGAAGCTTTTGACCATAGATGTATTTATATATAATTGTAACTTATACGAGATAAAAAGTACATCTTGTCATTTAATGGTTATCTCAAGTTTGACATGAGTAATGGATAGTTTTCCTACTGTTGCTTTTCAAATTAATATTATTTTAAATTGATTTTAACAGCATTTTTTGTACCACACCGCTTCTTAATATGACACTTTTTGATATTTATCAAATGTATAAATGTGTACAAAGAGAACTAATTACTCTTTTTAATTCATTTCGCATGCAAATCCAAATTAAAGGAAATGGCTAACGAAACACACATTTAAGTCTTATAAGCACGAATTCGACCTTCAGATTAATACCAGATTCATTTGAATAATGTGACAAATAATCGCAGTAAACATTATTTCATGACAATTTTGATTTAATTTGAAAAATAATTAATCTATATTTGAACATTGCAAAATTGTAAACCGATATTCGCATATTTGTATGTGCATTTTTGTCCAAGTCAAGAGCCTTTTATTCAGGGGTTGGTCACTGTCTGTCTGTATATTTAGTTACGGTTATTGTTTATATATTTTAAATAAGATCGCTGTCCTTTGAATTGTTTCACATTTTTGTATTCTGGGAAATGTTCTACTAGTATATAGCTTTCTATTCTGCATAGGTGTTGCTAATTGGTGAAGACCACCCTGCGACCTGCTGATGTTTTGTGCTGAACTATTGGATATTTGTTTCATTTGCAATCATTTTGGATTTCCTGATTTTTATATGTAAAACTCAAAATTCAGATATGACATAGACAATTGGAGATGTTTATGACTTCCGACATGCACATGAATATGATGAGTGGTTGATATAGTTGTTTGAGACACCAACTTTACGTTCCCCTCTTTAAATATCCTGATACAAGAAGGGGTACACTCGTTTACTGCTAATAATCCGTTTTTGCTTTAATCCGTGTGTCACATGGTCTGACACAATACCCCTCAACAATTAAGAGTAAGATCATCTTGAAATAGATAAGGCACTATTCTTCAACTGTTATGCCATGCCATGATGGTTTCAGCTCCTTTAAATATTATGATACCTGTTGGCCGAAAGATGCAATATAACTGATTTTTTGTCGATTTTTCTCAGCACCTACATTTTTTTTTAAATATGCCAACAAGCTTCGTCTAGTTATGCTTTACCATGTACACGTTTTTGTTAAAAATAAAACGAAAACAATAAAAAAATAATCTATGCGGCGATTTTTACTAGTTAAAAACAGAGAGACACGAACCCCACCAAATAAAAAAGTTGACCACATTGGTCTAATTGTGATCGCTGTCATGTTGCTTATGTTTTATTTAGTAAAATTCCTGCAGTATAAGGTGACGAGTCATGAACGAGGAAAGCAGGACATGATTGTAGTTAGAACGAACAAAAACAATGTCTGTGTTCCTCTAGAATACGATCAGACACCAACGTTGCATGTTAAACCGACAGACGGTATTTATGTGAATACATATGACTTTTTGCGAGAGAGAAAAAGAATCGGACGTTTAGCGACCAAATATAAATTTTACCGATCGCGAATAGTAAAGTTTTTAATCATTGCGCTTTTCATCAACAGTAAGAATCTACCTATTTCTATTTATTATATCTTGCGGTTCACCATTTTATTTTTTGTTGCATATCAGTTTTCCAACTATCCATGAAGTCTACCTATACATTTATTATAAGTATAGGTAGATTTCACGGATGTGCAAATGAGCTGTCAACACTTAATTCTTGGTAGGTCTAATAAATACGAAAGTGCAATTTGTCATACTTCTGTATGTAGCAGTCGGCTACAATATTAGCTAAAAATTGAAAATGGCTATTGTCATAGTCACTTGGAAGCTTGACAGATCCGTAACAAAGAGTAGGATGTATATCATAGTTGAGATTCTGATTCATTCAGACTGGAAAGATTTGTAGACAGTAGACGCTCTGAAAAAATCTGCCATGGAATGTAATGATCGGGATTTATGTGCAAGTTATATGGACTGCAACTTAATATGTTGAGACTTTGTGAGGCTCTGCTTTGAATTTGAGAAAAAAAGTTTGCTTTATATTCAAGACAAAAGATTTTTTTTTTAAATATGTAGAATGACGAAATGTTCTATAAATATATTATCAACTTACAGAATGTGAAGATCCCTTCTAGATAAAAGGTTAAATATAACAAAAACGAACTCTAAGGAAAAATTAACACGGAAAGTTCTTTATCAAATGGCAAAATTTAAAACTCAAAACACATATAAATGGAAAACAACTGCCATATTCCTGATTTGGTAGTCATTTCGTTGTGTAAAAAAAGGTGAATTAAACCTGAAACGTATTGCTATTATATACCGTTCATACAACCATCTATATCAATCGTTATATTTTTAAAGACACAAAAACACTTTATTTTTGTAAAAAAAATTCAAGTTCTTAGTTTTTCTGTTACGTTCAACCTTCAAATTTCATATTAAAATGCCGTCATTTTCTCAAGAAAAATCCAATTTTTACTTTTACTTTGGGTTTCAAATCGCTATCATAGAAACACAAATCCTTTATAATTTTGCTGCATTGTAATGTACACAATTGAGAACGATTTATTTTTGAAAACATTATGAAATTCAGCAGAGATATCTATAACATAAATTTGATTTTAAACATGAAAACAACACTGTATAACCCGAAGCGTTTCTGGATTTACCGTGATCCGGAAAGCTCAATGCCGAATATTTTAAAGCCAATGATATATAAGAACCGAGACCGTTAAAGAGTCATATGACCATATTAATTTATATGTCATTTGTTGTCTATAGTGTTAAATTAATTTTGTTGAGTATTGTTCTACATTTACTTTTTTTTTTCATTCTGTCAATTGTCAAAATTACAACAGATTTTTTTTTTTATAAAATTCTCGTGTATGAGTAGAAGTCCTTTGTCTTTGCTTATATGTTATTAGGTTTACTGTTTATTTTTATATTGGTGACTTCATAATGGTAATGTGGTTCAATGCTTTATTTTGTGTAAATATCATGTTAAAGAACCGAATAAAAAGGAAAAAAATGAATGAAAACAAAAGACCATGTCCACATGATGAAATTTAGCCAAAGACAGAGGTTCTTTTCAAAATCTTGAAAAATAACGAAGGTTACGAAACTCATACATTAACTCAGAAATGAATAAAATCAATAGAGAAGTTACATTCTGTCTTGCGCAGCATGCCATTCTTAATAAGATCAAGGCGATATTGTGCAGGTTTGAACAAAGGAGTAGGTCCGGTAAGGACCGATTTTGACCTCAAATTTCAGGTTCATCTAACGAAAGTTTTTGAACACTTTTTAAACACTTAAGTGTCTACTTCAATTGATTCGATTCGTGTATGTAAAAGATTTTAACTGATTTAGTCATAAAAAACGCTCTGATTCAAGCTTAAATACGAAAAATCTATAAAATATGCAAAAAAACGTCACTTTTCAGATGGTTTTTGTCAAAAATGAAAGTGGCCGCATCCGTGTTCATCCTTAACCTTTATATATGTTTTGTATTATCATCAAATACAACTTCCATTTCAATATTATGAATGAACACGAATGCGGCCACTTTCATTTTAGACGGAAACCGTCTAAAAATTAACCAAAATGCTAAAATTTTGAAGATTTCAGTAATTTAGCATGACTTAATGATGCTAGTACGCGATATGTGTGCATTGCATTGTCAAAAACAGGCCATAGTTATGTAGCAGAAGCATTATACTTTCCAAAATATAGCTTAAAGATTACATTTTCACAATTTTGTAAAACTGCTATATTTTGGGGCCAAAAAGGGGTCTTACTGAACCTACTCCTTTAAGTCTATACAGCTTGCATGTTTATTATTTTTCCTCATTAAAATAAGATCATTTAGCATTAAATAGTTATTGGGGGGATTATCATTTCGAATAAAAAAAGAAAAATCTGTCTCTGCCTAGAACTGATTTTTTGATTGCGCAACATCGTTTTCGTTGCCCTTTCTGTTGTGATACTTTAAGGTTGATACATGTATTAAATTTTCGTTATTTTACATTTAACTATGAATCGTTGCTCGCTTGTTGACTTTTACTTTTTCATGCCGACAAACATGACAGCACAGTTTTGAATCAATGACCGTTTACAATGACTTGATTTTTTGTTCACTTTTGTTTGTAAAGGTAGTTAGAATAAAATACGTCTAGAGATACACAGACAAAAATTTGAGAATGAACAAATATGTTCTTTTCTGCAATTCATTATTTGCAATAGAAGTCACAATTACCAACGCTCTTGTGAGGGTAATTCGTACAAAACTATACGATACCATATACCTTCAAAGGATAGATGTCGAGAGAGATAAGTATTTATGTAATACGATTACAAAAGAACAACAATTGCTTATTTTATATTTATTGGAGTGATTATATAAGGCGTTAAAAAGAAATTATCATCATAAATTAATTTTCCTTTGTTGTCAACGTTTTGCAAATGTAAACATTATTTTGTAGTTAAAGGGGTACCTTTTAGGGTAAATATTGAATGAGATGAATAATGAATATATGTTTTAGCGAAATTTTAGTTGTGAAGTTGCAGATATTCATTGGTATTACTTATTGTTGATTGATTTCAGAAACACTATCAATCATGAATTAAGGGTTAATATAAAAGAAGAAAGGGGTTAAAATGACTCTCCTACCCTTTGCACTAAATGCTGTAAAGTCTTTAAACTGGTATTAAATCTTATTTTGAAATAGGCTTGATTCAATCGTTACTTAATTTTTATTGAAAAAAACATCATAATTTATAATAAAATGCATTATGAATGTTTCAGAATTATTGAATTGTCTGTAATCTAAAAAGATGTTATCTTGGCTATGGCAACGATCGTTTTTACGGAAGTGTTTTATTGGTGTTTTAAACATAAGTGAGAGTAGAATGCTAAGATTTTATATCGAACCGTGGTAATTTTTTAGAATGATTATTTCTAATATAGATTATATAAAACCTTTATAAGACCCTAAACATGTAACTTCAGGAAATTAAACAGTCCATTTTCAAAGGCTTTGTCATTATATATGATTATAAGGTCATAAAAACTGTTAGATCAATAATCATCTAATTTCTACCAGTAAATAGCGTAATTAAAGGAAAAAGACTACCCTTTTAGTTGCATAATTTACTTAAGTATAAGGTCCATACTGCAATAACCTTATCTATATAGTGCAACGATTGCAATCAGACTTTACATTCAATATATACCCGACTTCAAACATATATTGATAACAATATTCACTGTGCATGTATGCATTCATCAATACTAAAACCATAAAAATTTTATTAAGCGTGAAAATTCAACATGGGTAAACTATTGTAAAAGGGTACTAAATCAAAACTTTTCGACTGTCTGTCTTACTCGTTTGTTATTCTATTACTGTATAATCTTACTCAATAAGGAGATTACTTTATTTCAATTGCAGATTACACAAGATGTATGACCAGTATGTCACGGCTGCAATTACTGCACCGTCGGAAAAAACAATGGCGAGTCACTGGGGCGACTAATTCAAAATAGGTGCAAATGCAGCACAATTGATCTAGAAATTCAAAGATAAAAAATATGAAGGTCAGAGGTATCCAAGTGTATTGGTAATTGTTCAAGGGAAATTGTCCCACGTCGTCACATAAACACTGTGAATTATATATTATGGAATAACAAAACAAAACTTATATCTTTGTACAAAATAAAACTGGTTTCCCGACGAGAAAATCCTTACACCGTCAAACTATCACGATAGGAATTGTAAAATACAAATCAGATGACCTTACACAAATTTTGAGATATAAGACAACGAAAACATCTTTGTTACATGAAATACAAAGACATAGTATCGGCCTATTAATTCGTGAAGCTGACTGTAAAACAAGTTTATTGTTGATTTTATTTTTGTTCATCATCATAACCCTGCGAGGCAATTTTTTGCATTTTGAGCACATCCCTGAAGTGAAGTAAAATGTGCCAAGTGAGATGTGTACACGTCATGTGTTGGAACCGATAAAACGTAACTGCTGAGAAATATGAAATCGACAATGGAAAACTGAAAACGTAATGTTCAATACTCGAAAACTAAAGGAATAATAAAATTAGAAATTAAGAAACACAAAAGTATGAACAAAAATTGCAAATTGGAAGGTAAATTCAATAAAGGAGAATGACCATAAAAACTCACAAAATCAAACGCTCGACTATATTAATTAACGAACACACTTTATTATGGGTTTAATCTTTTCCATTCGTTTGATGTGTTCGAGCTTTTGATTTTTCCTTTTTATTTAAGGGACTGTCCAATATAAATTTTCCTCGGAGTTCAGTGTTTTTGTTATTTCATTCATTTCTGTTGGTTTTATAAAGCATATAGTTACACTTGGCTGCCGAAGAAAAATCGCACAAGTCGGAGACGCACATATTTCTGTTCAATTTCCATTCAATTATAACTATAACAATTTCATACATATAAACCAACCAATATTATAGTGCTTAATTTTATATCATTATAAGTTTATAACTTTTTTAGCTTAAGGTTTCTGCGTGCAACCATTTCTTTAATACAATAAAATTCGTTACTTTATTCTTATTTCTTATGTTGATGTCGTTGGGTTTCTCTCACAAAGACATTTACTCCACTTTATTATTGATATTATAGCACATAACAGACAATGATATGTAATCCTTGGAGCATTTATTTAACACAGAAAGTCAATGCGGAAAAAAATACATTTCAGTTAAATTATGGAAAAATATTGTTTAACTATAATCTCGATATACAAGAGATATATAATTAAACAAGAAATTGAAATGTGAAGGACAATATCTTTTCTTGTTTGTTATATATTAGGATAACTAAAACTTGCAAACATCTGAAGAAAAAAACTTTTTATCAAATCCCCTAAAAATATTAAGTAGATGTTGTCCACAATAAATTCCAAAATTTGGGATTAACTTTAACACAGTATTATTTTTATTTTATTTTACAGTGTTTTGGATTGTTTGTAGTATTGGATCGTATTACGTACAATGACCTTTAAAATGTCATTGTCAACATGCGCATATCAGACCCACAGATAAAAAAAAACACCCTACAAGATGACTGCAATGGACCGTGAAAGCTTTCAGTAGTCTTTTTTAAAACTGACATTGATATATAAATATATACGATCTTTCCTTTTATTATATATATTATGTTACTATAATATATCATAGGTCCATAGTGTACATTATGTGAAACGACAAAATTGGCTCTTTTTGTTGGCTGATACAAACCCGGTAGTTTTTAATTTGATATCAATGTTAAATATAGTATTTGTAGAAATATTTTTTGATTGTAGTATAGTTAAGCAAAACGCTATGATTTCAACTTTTCAATTGTCAACTTTCCTTTTTTTTCAGCAGTAACATATACCGTTTGCCAAATAGTAGGGCGTATTATATATCTCAATTATTATTCTAGGCTGGAGCATGTTCATACTTTTTGGACTAAATTACCAAGGGTTTTCTCATGAAACAAGATTTGCTCCAACAAAGTTATCAGGAAAAACAACTGAAATCGACACTACATACGTTTAATGGTCACCAAGAAGTAATTCATAGATCTTCAGATACCAGAAAAGTCGTCCAGTCTGTAAGTTTTCCAATTGTTATATTCCCGATTATGACGTTTTGACTCCGTGTAGTTTCGAATGGCGAGTGGTTCATGTAAATCAGGAGACGGTTATCCCTCGTTGCATCTGGTGTCGCTCCTGTTTTGAAGTTCTTGCAATTCCTTCAGGGTTTGTTTCTTTTACCTCGAGTTGTATCGTTCAAATGAATACATGAGATTTAAGATTGGGAAAAAGTGAAAAATCTTGTGAATCTTTCTCAGAAAATTGTTTGAATCTACTATTCAATTAATAAGAGACAAGAGTAGTATATTATACTACTCTTGTCTCTTATTAATTGAATTGTTTAATATGCAAATCAACTACGAGTAGATTCAAACAATTTTCTGAGAAAGATTCACAGGATTTTTCACTTTTTCCCAATCTACGCCTAGATTTTCACAAAAGGAAGGCAGTCAATTGGATGGACGATATTGTGTTCATATTATAGAAAATATGGGACTTGTATGTCATGCACAATGTTAATGTCACATGTAACAACAAGACCAAATAGTCAATAACTGAACTTTATTTTAGGTTTTTCTTTGTCAGACAACCAATTAAGTAATCCGATGTATTAGATATAGACATGAATTTGCCCAAGATATATATATATATATTTTTAACAAATATAGAGATTTATTAGGCAGACAAAATTCTACCTGCAGTACATCAATAACAATTTTTTTTTCAATTCAAATCAAGACTTTTATGGTCTTATCATACATAAAGCAAAACTGATTAGCAATTGTCTTTCATATTTCTTTTTGACCTTTTATGAGATATACACAGGCTGAAATGTCTGAAAAAAGTAAAATCACAATAATACCGAACTACTACGAGGAAAATTCAGAACGAAAGGAGGCATTTGTTTAAAGATTTTCATCTGAACTTGTCTAATTTAAACAGTTAAGAATTCAGTAACTTTTGCAGATATTTTATTCATATTTTGGAAGAAGTAAGAAAACTACAGGTTTGATTTGATTTAAAAGAGGCTTCATAGATTTAACTTCAACAAGAAAACTCAAACTGGAACTCACGATAGCCTATGCTTAATAGATAAATTAAAAAAAAGTGAGACGCTAGCTGCTATATGACAAAAAGGTAAAATTCATGTGACGTCAACTTTGCCTGATGATGTTGGAACCTTAGTTTCTTAAAAAGTGAATACTTAATTAACGGAAAATGCTTTTCTTGAGTTTAATATAAGTAAAACAAACTGAACACATCAAAATTAAATGCAGGATGCGTATCTATGCATGAACTATTAACTTAACTTATTCCGACACTCTAGATTTTTGTAATGATTAGGAATTATACAACTTATCTTATCCTAATATAAAATTTCGTAGTTTTACCTTGTGTAATACAGAAGAAATTTGAAGAAACGCATATAAGTAAAAGGATAAACATGTTGGGTATGAGATATGGTTAATAATTGTGTTGACTAAGGAAACACACAATGATGCCTCTCTACAATTGTTCAATTCCTGAAATCCATATTTTAAACCATTCGAAAATGAACATTATAAAATACGACATACTCTAACTCCTCCAGGCTGTGGTTGATATTAAATGTAAATTAAAGTGAAATCTACTTATTACAGTCAATAAGATTTTCCGCTTGTGAGGTTTTCATTGGCAGCCAAGTATTAGCTTTGTCAACTCAGTAGGACCGGATTATAAAACCAATTAGAGGTACATCCCCAGTCTTTCACCATATCAATGCAAATAGCTGTGTGATAGGGACTCCCTGTGATGCTTTGGCTAATTGCGTTATTTGACTAGCTTCATATCTGATCATTCTGTCATTGTTTGCTACATCAACCTACTGATGTTCGGGTAACTCTTAATGATTACGTTTAGTAAAACGCATTAAATGTCTTTTAATGCTTTTAAAGACCCATGTTTTAAACACAACGAGGAAGATATAATAATTATATGCCTGTCACTTCGTTGTTAGAAAATATTCCAATGTAAAATCCTAATGGAAAACTAAATGTTGGAATCTATCTCACGCTCAGAAAATGTAAATGGTTTTGTAAAAAAAAAAAGAGATGAAAAATGCGATGCGAAGGAAAAGTGAATGCAAATCTATTTTCTTACTAGCAGTTAAGGTTTGATTTATCTTCAGCCATTCCTTATTTTGGTCTATATTTTGTAAGATGTAAGTATAAAAGTTTGTTCCATTGAACGCGTTTCCCTCAGTTTTAGTTTGTTATCCCGATTTTATTTTTTGTCCATGGATTTATGAGTTTTGAACAGCGGTATCTACTGATGCCTTTATTTAGATGGTTTGATTTTTTCTCTCAGTTTTTATGGACTTCCCTTATTGAATTTGCCTTTGAGTTCGGTACTTTTTTTTATACTCTTATGCTATTTCACTGACATATCTTTTTCTCTTGTTTTCCCTCTTTTAATTTAACGTATACATTAGACTTAAATTTAAGCTAATATGTATTAAGTTGCTTTATTTATGTCGTTAAGGATCGTTAAGATGTACTCTTATCAATGATACATAACGTGTTTTAATATTGCAGCAGACATTCGAATGAATTCATTGCATGCGATTCCTGATCAGAAAGCTGGTTTCGTGCTGCTTTAACAAAGCTAGAGCAAAGACATTACATTATTCCCCTTGAGGATATGCATTTGTTAACTATATAATTGGTATTTCAGTCAATGTATAGCAAATACAATGCACGTAGTTTAGCATTTTAAAACAAAACTAATTTTCTTTGTGTGTTCATTTTACATAATTACTATTGGTCGCGCAATATTATCCATAATACTTAAGAAAAAGATGTCAAAATGTTATTTAAAATGAAATTACACTTTGTATTAGTATTATTAAAAATTACACTTTATATTAGTTTAAAAAATATAATCACCTAAAATGAGAGCATATTTTGAAAACATTATTCAAACAATTTACAATTGTCTATATACTTATAATTGAGAATGCAGTGGAAATGGGGAATGTGTCAAAGAGACAATAACCCGATCATAGAACAGACAACAGCAGAAGGTCACCAATAGATCTTCAATGCAGCGAGAAATTCCCGCAGCGGGAGGCGTCCTTCAGCTGGCCCCTAAACAAATATATATACTAGTTCAGTGATATACTTGCCTATTTATTGAAGTTGTACTAGTCACTCTGTTCGAATTTAACTGAGTCTGAGGGAAACAGATCGATTTAGATTTTTTAAAGTGTATGGTATTAATGATATGAGGATTGCTTTGGATTGTTGGTTTCTTTACACTTTGAAATTGATAACCCTTCATTATTTAACCTTTGCTAGGCTTAACATTAACATCAATTTTGGAGAAAAAATAATGTGGTACTTTTCGGGAAATATTACAAATTTTTAACGACGAATACGTATTAAACTGTATTTTTCTGCTTAAATAGGAAAGGTAAATGTATGACGAGGTCACATGACCACAGTTTTTTTTATCATTGAACATGATAATCAAAAAGTATAACAAATCAACATTCTCTAGATGTAACTTGAGGGTACCCAAATTGCACCTATTTTGGCAGTTTTTTCACCTACGTTTATTAATGATCCAGTCAAAAGTTATCATTCTATGTTTATTTTGTAGATGTATCATCATTCACTATATGGTTCCATTAATTTAATTTTGAATCTATACTGAATCATGAAAATAAATAGACCAGTGTGAAAAGTCCTCCAAACGATCCATCATTCTGCAATGAGGAGTACCCAAATTGCATCCATTCTTAAATTCATGTATTTCTTCAAATATTTAAAACAAATAATCTATGCTCACTGTTCATTTTGTAAGAAATGGAGACTTATGACAATTTGTTTTGCTCATATTTAAAAGATGACTTTTTTTAAAACGTCGCCCGTACTTTTTACTTTTTCAGTGATACTTTATCAATTGGAGTATACTATGAACGTTTTGTGCATATTTAGATATATTTACTTATGCTGAAAGACTTGCATAATGTCAAAATAAAAAATAAAAATAAAAATTGTTTAGTCTCTTAGAAAAAATGTTAGATTTCTGCTGCTACTTATAGGTGCAATTTGGGTACCGTCACGTTATACAAGACAGTAGCCTGTCAAATATTAATATTTATATGTGTTTGAATTGTTCTTTCCATACTAGTATTTGCTTAAGTCTTCTAGCAAATTGCAAAACTGATCCACTCAAATAACCTGATACTATGATCTAATAATTGTCATTTGGTAATAAGCCAAGGCTATACACGAAAAGATATTTTGCATGCAAATATGTTAATTTGGTAATGACAATTAAATATACTTTAACTCTTCAGAACATAGCCAAAAGATTGTTCATTGTATCTTGTATTCTAACAAAACAAAGATATACATTTCCCAGCTACTTCATGAATGTAATAATAAATAAACAAAGTATATATATTACTCAGCTTCTTCATATTATAATTTACCGTGAACACTAATCAAATGGCAAAACGACTAACCTCTAAGGATTGTTTTAAGAATCGTACATGGGAAGCTTCATAAATTATAGTAATGTCTTACATTTTTATGAAGTTTGTTAATTCTAACATAGTAATGCAATTAACAGGAACATAAAAGTAGTGGTCTGGCACGCTTTTCTTATTTCCTTGTTGATCAGTAGATATGAGAGACAAGGGGGCTTAATGTTTCTGTGTTTCTTCGTCTTGTCATAACTAATTACTTTCACTGCGAATAATGATGATGAAGTTGTATTTTTATGCATTTTTACTCAACGTCAAGTGGCGAGAAATGAACCTGTTTTTACAACACGACGAATAACTGCATGTCCAAAGGAAATTCATTCTTTCTTTTATCGGCAGAAAGCTGACTTCACTTCATTCACTTTCGTCTAGTCTGGTGATGTAGGAGATCGGTATGACCTAGCCAGTATACATTCTTATTCATAAATGATGAAACGGATGGAGAATCTAGATAGAAATAATGTTCTTCTTTGTCGAAATGTTTGTTTGATAGTAAACTAAATGAAATATAGTATTTCTATTGGCATATTACATAAAAATCTACCTGAAAAATATGATTTTGATTAAGATAAAACGAATCATATAAATCATTGTTTAAATGTTTCTTTCTTTCAGTGCATTTGGATTAAAGGGCTTTTGAATCTGTCAACACAACGTTTTATTAAAACAGTTACATCTTTTACAAAACAGTGATTAAAACGAAAGAGAGGGAACATTGATACCAATTCACTGTTCATAAAAAGTTTGGATTATAACTGATATCTCTCATAATTTTTATGTAATTTTTAAACTCATATCCCTAAAAGTTTTATTAATAAAAAAATGTGTTGACAGTCTTTGTATGATCATGCACACCCAATGTACAACTTAAAAACAAACACCAATTATTAGATGATATATAAATGATAATATTCAAAATATCGAAGATCTGAATGAATTGTATTTATTTTTCACATGCTTTAAATTCTGCAATTTGTTTTAAGTTGAAATAAGGAAGTGTATGAATCATGCCTCAATTTATGAACCAGACGAGAATTTGATTTTACTGCTGAATGCTCAAGTATTGTAATACATACTAGAAAACATCAATAGACGATTGTCGTGTATTTCAAATACTGTATTCTGTTGATAAAATGAAATTTAATGTTCAGATTTAAGGATAAATTCTGCTCTTTCATTTAGATTGTCTGATATTTTGTCTGTAGACGTATATATTCTATTTTTACGTTATAAGACGATTGTTCTGTTACATATATTAATTGGTCGTCATATGGACTTAGCGATCATACCAGGTCCTATTGGTGTCATATAATTTCGGTTCCTATGCACATTGGCTTTCAAACGTTCCACTTTGAGCGATCCTGTTGAAGATAAACCCCTTAAATAGGTTCGAACACATGAAAATTAATAAGTGTTGGTTTCATATATTTTTAACCGAATTTAAATTGATCTAGTGCTAGTTAAGTGTGACTACATGTGAGTCTCTTTTGTAAATTAGTACTAGCAGTTAACAACTTAATACGTGGCTTATATTAATGCATTAATGACTCAAGATTCTCGATGAGTTGAATTAAATGTAATAAACATGAACTTAAAGAAAATTTGTGAGGCAAAATTATTTAAGGAATGACTGGAATATTTTTTTCTGTCTATGAAGAAATAACATAAAAAATGAGGTGGACACACAATAACCGGCGTAGAGTGTTATTTTAAAGTGTGCACCACATTTTTATGTTATTTCGAATAGACAGAAAAAATATTACAGTCATTTCTTATAATTTAATTCTAAATTCCATTTTAAACCGGAGTAAACCATTAAAAAACGTTGATGACATCACACAGTCACATGACAAAATGATGTCTATGAGCTGATAAGCCAAACAACGTCAGCCAATCAGAAGACGTGTTACATCCAAAATTAAATTATAAAAATATATAAAATACTGTTGTTCGACTGACCAATTCTGTATTTAAAACATCTGAAAGATATTATTTGATAGGGTTTTAATCATTTCTGCTTTAATTTTTGTTTTATAGAATATACCAAACCAGAATTGAAAACAACGAAGAGTAGACGAAATGTAGTACTCAAAACAATACACAGAAAACGAATGATTGAGCGACACGAAACCCACCAAACACTATGAGTCAACTCAGTTATACTTCGGCAGGTATTCAGTTCCTGTTCTACATGAACACAAGTACTCTTACTTTTGAAATACGATATTTATGGTTATTATATGCACCTTCGAAAGCAGATTTGTATGTGTTTCATATCTTACTCTTAAGATATCGCACAGTTTAAAAACTATCGGTACATTTATATTATTTAATCCTTCCTTGTCTGTTTCTTGTTAAAAATAGAGGACAGACAAGGTTGTAACCGGCAGAGTCGGCACACCTATTGATAAATACAATAAAGCAATGAGAATAAAGAATAAAGAGCTCTGTCAAAATAAAACTAGAGATGCATTCAGATGCTTAAGAAGTATAAGCGGTACCCACTAAATTATGATTTCTACTATCATACCTTCTCGATTGGATCGAAACTGAGTCTTTTCATGAAGAAAAATGGAAAGATCTTTAATGCCACTTAATCAACTTAGTGAATTTTTTTCTGCAATGTTTTATTCGTCTTCAAACGACTGTATCCTTCTAATTTGTTTTATTGAGTCCTTCTTATATGTATTCTCAAGTAATTTCTTGTCATCTGTTGTTGGGTCAGATTTACTTGTTAAGATAGAAATTGTAATTTTATAGTGACATACTTTATTTTTATTAAACTTTTATTTCGTTTAAGGAATTATCCGTTTCCCCTATGTGCACATTGTTAATAACTTGGGAGTAAAGATAATTAGGAAGACAAATAGCCATGTATTTCCTGGATTCTACCACCTTAGTCGTTGCAGCCATCTGTCAAGTGTGAAGGAATGAGCCTTCAGATGACAACCAGGACGTCAAGCAACCAGAAAATCTAATTATTAGCTGGAAGTAAATACTTGCTTTGAAAAAAGTGGGTTCACATTTTTATTTTGATCGAAAAGCAGTATAAAAAACCCAAACACAGGTGTTAAAAACATTGATTTATATATAAACATGTGTCTTTCTGGTCTAGTGATTATACAAACAAACTTTTAGAAAATGCATATAATAGTTCCGCAGTGAATGCAATTTTATGCTATTGATTTAGTGCGGGATGTGTGTAATCAGAAGAACAATCTTGCCGTAATTATCTTAAATTTCACTATATCAAACAGTAATTAGAAATCATTTAACCATGATAAAACGTGCCTTAATTTGACAGTATGCTTCTGATATCGGTAAATTTGCATTTAAACATAGTCCTAATCATAGAAAATTGCCGTTTTCTTGTAGCGCATAGTTACAATTATCCCCTAACTTAATAGAACAGACTAGCATCTATAAATCACGCAGTTTAAGTAAAGGGTTCGTTAAGAATTAATTTTTCATATCAAATACATCAGAGTGCAAATAGTGTCCTCCAGGATTTAAACAAGCGCACTGTTAAACAAAGTGGTAAATTATCTTCATGGAGCCCGTAACTGTTTCTATAGTACAATGTGTACGTAAAAAAAAGCTTGAAACAGTTATCTTTAAGTATCCATGAAATACATAACTGTAATCATATGAAACCACAAAGCGCGTTTCATTTTCCAAGACAGAAGATGATGATGTTAGAATATTACATGGAATATTTCAAAAGTTTAATTATGTAATATCTGAATCTGATCAGTAATTCATCAATTAATTGTATGAGTTTTTACCTTTCACGAACAATATGTGACATTTATATAATCCTTATACCTCAAAATACTTTGTAAATGTTTTTAGAAGTTTTGAATATTTTGCATTGACATATGCACATCAGGATCCCCAGCCGTAGTACGTGATGTCACTCGCTGTACTTTATTTGGCCTTTTTAACTTTTTTGGATTCGAGCGTCACTGATGAGTCTTTTGAAGACGAAACGCGCGTCTGGTGGTATCTATGATGAGTATACTGCTTATATTAATCTTATGGGGTATCTGATCTCCCGAGGCTTTATTGTACTGTGTCGTTACTATTTTTCTATACCGCTGCTTTTTATTTGTTTGAATTCTCGTTGTAAAGAAGTTCTCTCATCCTGGTAGACCGCATGTATAGCACGTGTGTTCTGTCGTATATCTTTTTGAAACATTACAGAATTACTAATGAGGACTTTAGTTTGTGTTAATTGAGATAAATGATTTTATTTGACAAATGAATCGCTTTATCAATGTGGACAACTGCTTATTTAAAAAGAAACCTTGTGTTCATTTTTTTCATGTGGATTTTTACAACATTCCATTATATCATTACGTGTAAAAGCATGATCAAGGAAGTCGAAATAAATTCTTCATATAAACACAATCAAGCTTCGAAAAGGGGGAGAACCAATTTTTTAAAGTGTTAATTTGTTGTCCTAGGTTTTAGTTTGTATACCGGATTGGTTACCTCTCAATTGATTTATTACTTTAAAACACCGGTATACTACTGTTGCCTTTATTTAAATAAACAATTGTATAATGAAGTGAAATGCTTAAGACAATAATTGTGGTATATTTGCAGAAACAATAACGAAAACGTAGGTATAGTTGATCCGTCTATTTTATAAATTAATTCGGAAAGTTTTGAACAGATGGAAGTCATATGATTATAGGTTTTTAGTTAGTTGGAGATGTGGGTGTTATTGCAGATTCTTGAATGTTTAAAGTCTTTTATAACTTTTTGTAGGTTGACAAATTGTAAGTAAAAACTGTCTGACTAGTGTTTTGTGAACTACATGTAAGTTGGTTAGTTTTTAGGAGGCAGTTCCATCGCGTGAATACCATATACATTCTTGAAACCTACTGATTGCATTGATTTAGATCCTTGTTTACGTGAAAGTTCAAATGAAAAATTTCGTTTTTTTCATAGTTGTTCAAATCTTATTTCATGATTGATTAAATGCAAAATACTGGTTACTGTACAAATCTCTTACAAGAAAAACAGTTTTAATAATCTGCTTTCAATGAATTGCTGGAACGGAGAATGCACGATCTCGGTACAGTGTTCTTTCACTTCTTAGGTATGTAGGGACGTTGCTCAGGCATTTTGTGTTTTTAATCTTGTGATAATGTAAATAAGGGACAAGTTTTGAAAATGGCGATACATCCGATAATAAGGTGCCAGAATCATGATTAAGGTATTAACATTCATGCCATTGAAAGGTCGCAAAAATATTGAATTTCTTTTTTATGCACTAACAGATACAAACTGCTCATTCAGAATATTTGCGAGATTTCTGACAGCCCATATTGGTGTTGAAATGTTTCTCGTTGGAATTGTGTTCCCTTACAATATGGGATTTGCACCGTACAAATTATGTTTACATTTTCATTTATTGGTAATTAGTGGATAGTTGTCTCATGTGCTTTAATATGTAGGTGTCGTGCTGTATGACATACATCTGCAACCTAAATTAATCGGAATAAATACAACATGTCTTATATCTTCGTGGAAAGCTACATATAAACATGTATTATTTACGCAATAAATAAGGACAAAAACTAAATAAAAAGGGATTAAAAACGCATTAAATATTATGATTAAAACCAATCTTTGCCTGATAGAAACTTGTTTCCAAGATATGCAATAAGTGCAGAACATTTAAACATGTAACCTGCTGTATTTATTGGTTTTAATTCTGTCTATCACGACTCCTGTGGCATATTCATGGCTTCGTAATCTGGATTGTTGAAGTTTTTATAACTGCCAGATCAATTCTTCAAGAAGAAAAAAAGAAACTTAGTTTTAAAACTAATTACATTCACATTTTAATTTTTTTGCATAATATCACTGGCTTGCAATTGTCTGGAGTTTTTCAGACCTATTTCAGACGTTTATTCAGATGAAAGTTGGAAATAATTTTACCTGCAAAAACAGTTCTATTCTAACTCCTTGAAGAAATCAAATTCAAAACAAAATATTGTTGGCTTCATGGTTGGTTTATGGAATTAAAATTACCAAGAGTTAGCAATGCGATTGTAAATAAAGACAACATTATTATACCTCTGTTCAATAGTCATAAATATAAAACGAAAACCGACCCAGGTCACAAACTAAAAACCAAGGAAACACAGGTACTATATTAAGAGGAAAACAACGGAACAACAGAAACACTACACTGCTATGAAAACAAACGTCAACATTCATTGATACGTTTTATTTGATAGAACTGCAAGATTACTGACCATATGCGAAGTAGTATTTTAGTATAATATTTTCAAACAAAGTCTTTTAATTTGTCATTGATTCATAGATTGCTTCCATAACCTAACAGTAAGGATAAAGATCTGCTAAAACTGCAATGAACAGTAAGTTTATAAGACGAATAGGTAGTTGCAAGTCATAAGGTACTGCTAATTCAAAACCATTTCTATACGTGTAAGGGTGAATAGTAGTTAGCGTCATTGTTTGTTCTTTAATATTTGGACGCCACTCATGTAAGCAAAAACCATAAATAAGACAAAAACAAAAACAAATCCATTGACCTCAAATTTATCCATATTGTTAAAAATGATATTGGAAACAGTAACGTACATTGTAATTTAAAAAAACAACGAGTGGATTTTCGTGAAATCGCAATTGACAGTGAAAAAAGGCTTATTTTCGCTGCTTTTAACATACATTCCATTTCTATCAAACAATTTAATAGAAGGCATCTCTGGTAGTATAACTGCTTCATTTATAACTAGTCCATATTAAGATGCAGTTCAACAAGTTCTTAATGCGCTTAATGCATATAAAATTTTATCAAAATCCGAAATATCGCCCAATGACGAATACAGTACTGTAAGTTTTACACGAGCAACATGGAGATTATACACTTTGATTCTGACATAATTCTGTAATGTAGCAACAGGTGAATTATATTTTAATTGGCAGGATTTGGTGCTCATAAGGTTTGACTGGAATCTGTTCACTTTCAGAAAGACAGTAGTAGCTTTCTTATCGTTAGTGATAAACCATCATAACCCTTCATTGGTGTCCTTGTTTTTATGTAGCTCATAAAATCCTGATTTATTTCACAGAAATAATCTACAATAATTTCTCCTACTCCTAGGACTTAGAGCATATGTAAAACTGAAAAACGAAACCAATTACAATAAACCCACTTACTGGAAATTTAGATACCAATGACAACTAAACAAACCAAAATGAATATCTCTTTTTTTTAATGTTAATGCACTACTGTTCAAACCGTCATTTTTAAAATACATGAAAAGAAGTAAGATTTTATATATATCTGCATAACTATAAAATGTTATTATATACTCTTTTTTAGTACTAGTAGATAACATATCAAGATTTTCATATACTTATAATTTACTCACTGTATGTATTTGTAAGTAAAACGAAATCAAAGGCAGTTTCGGTCTCTCAAATTTTAAATAATGAATTATATACAATGTGGTCAATGAGGTTGACATATTCTTAAATTTAAATTGCTAACAGTAAAAAGAGCTATTATTAGTCTCTTTTAAAACAACAAATACTGTTTTGCACTTCTTAGTTGTGAACATTAGACTTATTAAAAAATCCCAATATAGAACTTTTACATATTATTAAAAAAAACCGCTTTAATCAACCTTTAGTCGAATGGCACGTTTTTAACTTTTATTTAAGTAAACATTTTCTTTAAAATATGACAGATTTAGCGTATTTATAAATTGCTCATCTGAAGGCGCTTTGATGTTTCATAGTTGTAGTTTTAAAAATCAATCAATTTGAAGTATTCTTTTTTATTAAAAAAATTATTTCAATTATAGCTTTTAATTCATAAATTTTATTCTTCAACGCCCATCGCCATTCTATTGTGTAAGGATTATTGTTCGACCTATAATTATGTTGACTACAAAATGAAGATAAATGTACTGTGTGGTCTTGATATACCACTATTTTGAAAAGATGATCGATTTTTGATGGTAGTGTTGAAAATTTATGATGCTAATTATATATGTTAATAATATGTAACAGTTATTTATTGGACAGTAGGTATTCAGTGGATATATTTCATTTGACACTTTTGAACTAATATTATTGTATATGTACAAAATTATCATGCAGATTAGTGCATTCTATGATGCTTTTATGATGAATTTTAGACTTAAAGACGACCGTTCCTGTTTTTAATCTTGCCAGTGAAATGTAGTTTTGTTATGTCCGAAAATTATTCAAATGATATATTCAAATAATTTTTTAGCTTAATTAATATATTTTGAATATTATAGTATACATTTTTCATTTACTAGTAGTCATTATTATTGTTTAATGATAACAAATAGTGTATTCAATTATTTCCTGATATATAAATACCTACCCTTGTATTTTCATTTTTTTCATGTGTTTGAGCTTTTGATTTGATCATTTTGTAAAGGACTTACCGATTTCAATTTTTTCTTGGAGTCGGTATTTTTGTTATTTTACTTTCTACAAAAACGTTTTTGTTGGATTCTTTGACCGAGTAAGTCTTTAAAGTTTTTGGGGAATTTTAAGTCAATTGTATGTGATGTATGTTTACACAGTTTTAGTTGCTGAATCCCAGTGAATGTCCCGTTAACCGAGTTTATCTGTTTTGGTTTCAACTGTAATGCAAGTAAAAGGTTTAGCTAGCTATTAAACTGTTAAACCAGGTTTGCTCCAACATTGTTATTCTACAAGTGCCAATTTAGAAATATGGCAGTTATTTTCCATTAGTTTCGCTGGTTGATAGAGTATAACATATAATTTAGTCAGGTTTAATAGACTTCTCATTTTCATTTGAGTCCGGTATTTTTGTTTATACATTATTAAATGATTAGATAGATCCTTCATGTATAAAAAGTCCTTTGTTAATTTATGTATCATTATCATTTTGTTTAGTTTCTTTTGTTATCTATTCAGACTTCTTTTAAACTGATTTTTACTGTGGTTATTGTTGTGTGTTTGTTTTTTATATACATTGGCTAGAGGTATAGGGCAGGGGTGAGATCTACAAACACATGTTAAACCCGCCGCTTTTGTGCGCCTGTCCCAAGTCAGGAGCCTCTGGCCTTTGTTAGTATTGTATGATTTTAATTTTAGTTTCTTTTATATATTTTGGAGTTGAGTATGACGTCCACTTTCACTGAACTAGTATACATTTTTGTTTAGGGACCATATGAAGCACGCATCTGGGTGCAGATTTTTTTCGCTGCATTGAAGACCTATTGGTGACCTTCGGCTGTTATCTGCTCTTTGGTCGTTTTTTTTTTGTCTCTTTGACAAATTCCTCATTTCCATTCTTTACTATATATAAATATGTAGATTACATTCTAAGCTTTCACAGATGCTTTTACACTGCATAACGTTTTAAGAAAAATGTTGGTCTTAATGTTTTAATCTAATTTCTAAATTTGGACTGCAATGTTAGATGCATTGCAATATGTTTAATTGTTATTTTTCTAACGGTATCGATTGACATAAAGGAAGATGAAAGTTTAGTCATTACGACTATATTAAAGATAACTATACTTGAGCTATAAGCAGAACGTATAAACAAGCATATTAAATACTTTTGAATGATTTACTATACATTTTGTTATAAATCAGCCAACGCTTTGTTTTTTATTATCATAATATGCTAATAAAGTGCCACACCAGTTGAAAAAAACATGTATATTTGTTTAAGTTTGATGTAACCTTCCCAAATGTATCATTTGTCTTTTTCAAATATTTGTCGGATATGAAAATGATATTTTCACGGAAATTTTTTTTCGTGGAATTTTGTATGATATTGTACGTCTGTGCGACCTAATGGCCAAAATAATGTTTTCGGTATTTCAATTATTGCCTTCTTCTCGATCAGTGAATGTAAGATGGACATAGAAAAACAGAAACTAGAGATAGACAGACAATTAACACTTGTTGATAAAAAAAATCATATCTGAAATACAACAGAAACACAGATATATATACAAGCAAATTACTAGTAATAATTATAATTCCGTTTCAAATATAAAAAAAAAGAAAAGATGTGGTATGATTGCCAATTAGACAACTCTCCATATGAGACGAAATGACACAGAAATTAACAACTATAAGTCACTGTATAGCCTTCAACAATGAGCTACCAATCCGCATAGTCAGCTATAAAAAGCCCCGAAATGACAAATGTAAAACAATTCAAGGCAAACTAAAGGCATAATTTATGTACAAAAAATGGATGCAGAAGCTGAAAAGTAAACTCCAAATACTTAAAATTGAGAATGGAAATGGGGAATACTTTAAAGAGACAACAACCCGACCAAAGACCAGACAACAGCCAGATGCCACCAATGGGTGTACAACGCAGCGAGAAAATCCCGCACCCGGAGGTGTTCTTCAGCTGGCCCTCAATAAAATTGTGTACTAGTTCAGTGAAAATGGACGTCACACTAAACTCCAAAACATATAATTGATCTAAAAACCAGAGACCGGAGGCGTCTGACTTGGGACAGGCGCTAAAATACGGCGTAGCTAAACAAGTTTCGTGAGAATTTAATCCTCCGCCTATACCTCTAGCCAATGTAGAATGAGGAATCACATAGCAATACCTGCTGATATGAAATAATGTACACACAACGAGAGGAGCCAGTCCAACTTCGAAGTACAATATATGTTGGTGACGAGTGCTATAAAGAAAGACGACGACGACGATGATGAAGCAGATGCACACTCGAGTAAAACAACGAGGATGAGGAGGACCCGAGAATAAGGAGAACGACTATTCTTGGATGTGAAAGTATTAGGTAAAAGAAAAATTAGAATTAAAGCTGTATGAATCAACGTTTAAAACTAATACAAATGATCACCTTTAAGGGAAAACATACTATAGCGGAAGGGTAAAATTGTGTGTTTCAGTTTGACATTCAATAACTCCCATGTTGTTTTATTAAAGGGTGGGCGGATTATATTAACTGTCTCTTTATACAGGTGAAAGGCCTCCTTATTTATCGCTCGTCATATCTAAAATATGTACGTCTTCACTAATATGTCTACTATTATATACAATAATTCAAATCAAATTGCTACCATCTTGAAGGCGACAAAATGCTAAGTTTTCTGACTGATATCATCTTCATGAGAGCGATGTTCATTTGTAGTATCAAATGAAAGTGGCCCTTCACAGAATATAGAGTAAAAAACTAAACCGTTTGATCTTTATTTAAATTAAATTCGACCCACCACAGCGTATTTCGCTACAGGAAATAAAATAATATTTTTGATAAATGAATTATATTTTGTGTATCTGTTATCACTCCGTGTGTATATGTCAATCATAACGGGACTCAATATGTATAAAATGGTTCACTGTTTAAGCGATCTGACTCGTTACTGAAATCTGTTTTTTTAAACGGTCTGAACAGTTGCCTAATATATGATTACAAATGTGTTCTCACCTGCTTCTTTTGCCTGCAACCTCGGACAAGAATTGAATTAATAAAATAAATCTGTAGTTATATAAAAACATAAGACGTTGATGTAAAGGTGCGATATTCAACAGTGTGACAAACCAATACCTTATAGTCAGTTATAATGTGCTCCAATTTTACAAATGGGGAACATTTACAAAAATTAATCCCTCAACTCTCAAGAAGCCATGCAATAAATTATTTTTAAAGATTCTTAATCATTGGCAATTTTAACATTTTCTTACTGCTTAATATTTAGGATCATTGACATGACTTTTTTCTAGAAAATATAAGCCAATGACTTGTTTCAGCACAGCAACATCATGCGCTCAAATCTATCCTCATCATTGTATCAATGAAATGCGCGCGACTTCCTTCAAACTTCCGAATAACAATCTCAACGTGTTGTACGCGTAAAAGTAGTTTCCTTACTATTTCATTTTACTTCATATTCACAGCCAAGAAACACACAGTGAAGATAAATTGCCGATTATGGCATTTTATTCTTTGAAACTGACTTCATCGGCTCGAATATCAGCTCGACCTAGCGGGATCAATTGATATTATTGCTGATACAGTCAGTCTCAAATACAAAAATGCCATTATTCTCTATGTATATATATAAACTTAACATTTCGCCTCCATTTTTTTGTTCTTTTGCATTCTACTTGTAAAATATTATTTCGGGGTAACCCCATTATAAACTATTTGGAACCTTTACCTTTATTCTAATGACTATATAGTTTCAGTAACGTAGAATTAAAGACTTAACAGTTCTTGTCAACCAATTCAAAAGTTCTTGGTATATATGTGCATATTTTTATCAATAAACAGTATACCAGTTGGTCAAAGATAATAAAATTGAGAATGGAAATGGGGAATGTGTCAAAGAGACAACAACCCGCCCAAATAAAAAACAACAGCAGAGGGTCACCAACAGGTCTTCAATGTAGCGAGAAATTCCCGCACCCGGATGCGTCCTTCAGCTGGCCCCTAAACAAATATATACTAGTCCAGTGATAATGAACGCCATACTAATTTCCAAATTGTACACAAGAAACTAAAATTAAAATAATACAAGACTAACAAAGGCCAGAGGCTCCTGACTTGGGACAGGCGCAAAAATGCGGCGGGGTTAAACATGTTTGTGAGATCTCAACCCTCCCCCTATACCTCTAACCAATGTAGTAAAGTAAACGCATAACAATACGCAAACACGTTTTTTTTATTTGAACGAGTTTTTAGTGTAAAGACCCGACCCATTCAAGTTTGTAACATTTTCAAAAAGATATAAACAAAAATAAGATTTCTAATTTATCAATTAAACGTTTTTCACATTATAGAAATAACGACATTTTTTGAGACAATGATGGACACTACTTAGTATTTAGTTAACAGTTTCCATCAATTTATACATTTGATTGACTGCCAGTTTAAATCACTGACGAGTATTTGGTATGACGTAAATGTGTATATGCTGTCATCCTTTGGATAAATAAGATGACCAATTTAGCGCAAAATGCATTTATTTTCACTCGCTGATGATATACTATAATTGTTTTGATGTTAACTTTAGCCTTGGCTTCATTTCAACAATGAGGGGGTGGTAAGCGGTCAACACATAATTATATGTAGCAATAAGATATACTACCTGCTCGTTTTTGGAAAGAGATTAAGCAACGAAAAGTCATGTTAAGATATATAACAGTGAAAGAGGAGACTTGTAACTCAAAATTGTTTAATCCAATCGACATAAACCAAAAAACAAAAGTGCGGCGTTTTTATCGTTGTTCCTGGCCGATCAGTATACCTTTCCAAATGGTTCTGTGGTTGACATTTGTGTATGCCTGGATATATTATTTACATGTGTGCATGACTTCTCTCTTTATATTTATCGCTATTCCAGCCATCTGTCCTTAGCCTACATATATGTCTGGGGACTTCTTAGAGATGATAGATGTACAAAAATCATTATATCTTTAAATGGTATACTAGTAATATCTTCTTTCATATCGTACATTTTGAATTTTATGTTTTTCATTAATTTAATTTTAATGATTTTAATCCACTCATACTGGCACATCCTTTTTGAAATTCATCATTAATTTAATAGTTTTGATATCTTTTCTGTATTCACTCATTTGGATCATTCTTGATTCCCCATGTTGTGCATCTGCACCTGAACTTGGACAAGACAACATGCCACATACGAGCCCCTTCTAATCTCCTAAAAGTGTGCAGTTCTTGACGACTTTGGAATTTCTCACATGAATATGGCAGTTGTTATTTAATAGTTTGATGTGTGTTTAGCCATTTGATTATGGGCTTTCCTCGGAGCTTTTCGTTTCGGACTATCCATTATACATTAACCATGATTATCTCCATATTGTCTTAATATAATTATTTATCCCATGACTATGATCATACAGGAGATGATAGTTATAGTAAAGTGTAATTATACTGTCTAGACATATACATATGTACATGGTTTGTTTTAGTTATAACCTTAGATTGATTTTGACTTTTTTCAATCGGGTAGGGAAATATTCATTATTACATTGGTTGCAATAAATTACATTGATTTCCCAGTTACTATTAAATAAAAACAGATAATTTCACATGTGATATAAACGTGGTTATTTCACTCTCTGACGTCATACAACAATAGGAGTTGTCAGGACGTCGATAACGTCGGATCAAAACAAATTGTGAATGCGTAGGAAAAACATATAGTTCCTTACATTTTCTACATTAATTTCATAAAAAAAAACCATTAGCCAATGTAAAAAAAAGTATAACTAATCGCCGTATTTGAATATCAAAAATAAGACAACTTGTGACCGAACGCCGCTATGGATTAAACTCGTGCTGCGCACTCGTTTAATCCATGCGTCGTTCGGTCACGCGTTGTCTTATTTTTGATATTCAAATACGGCGATTAGTTATACTATAAATATATGCCATTTTTGCATATTTTTTGACAAAATGTATAACACATGAGCTAAACAAATTTTGAACAATACATATACTCATCATATATACCAGGGTTGATATTTTGTATTGGCGCCAGACGCGCGTTTCGTCTACAAAAGACTTATCAATGACACTCGAATTCAAAAAATAAAGTACAAAGTCAAAGAGAATTGAGGACCCAAAATTACCAAATGTTTTGTCAAATACAGCTTAGATTATCTAAGAAAGCCTTAGTATTTCAAAACTTCAAAGTTTTATAAACAGTTACTGTATAGGTATTACCATATCAATGATAATTCATGTAAACACAGAAGTGCTGACTACGTGGCTGGTGATACCCTCGAAGAATAAAAACTCCACCAGCAGTGGCATCAATCCAGTGGTTGGAAATAATCTCATCAAAGATACCAGGATGGAAATGCAATTACAAAAGCAAAGAATGTTTTGATAATTGTATATGGTAGTGGTATTATTAGTGAAGTCAATAACATGAATCCTAATAGGAGCTTTCTTTATTTTTTTCATAAAACATCTTTTAACTCAACAATCAGAAAGTCGTTTAAAAATAAGCCGCGACAATAAACTTTTTTAACAACAAATTCCATGTAATACACCAGATGCCCATTGTTCAGGTGCTCGTAATCAAATTTGTGGAAAATCATACACACCAACGGGGAAGACTAAAGGTAGTGTGATTTTTTTTTTAAGTTGAGCATGGTCTAAATGTTGGTCATTTCCATTAGGTTAATTACCATTCTTGTGTAAACATACTGTAATTAGTTAGTGTCATATTTCAGCATAAGTCAGAAAAAGACATGCGCATTCTATCATTCTAATGCACTTAATCCAACACATCATGCCTTGTTCATTAAAGATAATTACCAGCTCTTAGCGTAATTTAGTAGAAAGCTTATCACTTAATTGTGCTTTTTCTCTTTAATATTATATTGATTAGGTAGGTTGCCCCCGGTTTATAAGTCATTAATGTTGTTACGACTTTTTAAGCGGTAGTTCTAATATTATATGGATATTTAATTATGGAGACGTTAGCTAAAAACGTCTTAAAAGTCACGTGACATTTGACCGATCTACAAAACTGATAGACAATATTGACAGCGAAACAGATTATATTTTATTTATTATAAATCAATAGTTCCGAAAAGAAATCATTGAAAACGTTATATTGTTTTAAATCTAGTAATGTAGGACTGCAGAACGGAGTAAGTGCTGTTCTTTACCACCAAACTTGAAACACAATGAAAAGCGGATATACTTTTCTTTCTTATATATAATACGAAACTTTATCATGACAATATGGTTCAAGTACTTTTCAAAACCATGCAGTGGCGGATCCAGAACTTTCATAAGGGGAGATGGCGCTGACTTACCTAAGGGGGTGTCCGCTCCAGTTACGCTTCCGTGATTCCCTATAAAATCAACAAAATTTGTCCCACACAGGTGCGCTAGATTCAAATCAAAGATTTCAAATATTTTACCAAATGTTTACACGAACAACACCATAACACTAATACGCATGTATACATACCAACATTCAAACGTTTGGTTCGCAGAGTTATTAATGAAGGTAAATCCAGAAAGAGAGCTTCGGGGCGACCAGATTTAATTTAGTACGAAATATCCCTTTCCACGGGTGAATATGATGTTTTATTCAAAATCCAATTTATATAGAAAAACCTGCACATTGGTGTACCCCTGTCACCCCATTCCATCACAAATGCTTTCATTGACAATGATAATAGTCATAATAATTCAATTAGCTCTTTATTTAC
This sequence comes from Mytilus edulis, assembly GCF_963676685.1. Taxonomy (NCBI): domain Eukaryota; kingdom Metazoa; phylum Mollusca; class Bivalvia; order Mytilida; family Mytilidae; genus Mytilus; species Mytilus edulis. The sequence continues at coordinate 28,190,926 of NC_092351.1, read as the reverse complement.
ATACAAAATCATAAAAGTCACCCTTCTGAAAGTTGGTAACGCATGTCTGTGTTAAAATATGACAACCCCCGTTTCTCATAGTCTATAGTCTTTTTCTCATTGCTTTTTTTTTTCTTAATATTATTAAATGTTATAATTGAAGCTATGATCGTGTTTAATGTTTTCTACTTTTGATGTTTAGGTAAAGATGAAGGCTTCTGGTCATAAATCTCACTTTAATGCTAATTATTTAATTATCAATTGTATTTTTGTTCCTTCGTATAAATATTAGCATGCTGCATGTCTAGATTTTTCAATAGATTTAAAATAAAGATAGTTTTATTATTATATTACATAATACAAATGAATACAAATGCATATCAAAACTTAATATCTAAATCAAAACTTTAATTTATGAATCATAATTTTTTTTCTTTCTTTTTTTATGTAATCAACAGCTATTTTGATGTCAAGTAAGTTTGGGATAAGACATAGGGTGGTTTAAATACATATTTGGCATCAAAAAAAGAATCTAACCGTTATCATTGTATATCAAGACAAACTTTAATTTCGTAGGTATGTTTTAAATGCATTGTATCTTCTAGATCATGTTTATCGCGGTTTATTATCTGACCATAATAACTATGGAATCTAACTATCATAGTGATTTCTATAAACAAAAAGGAACAGGCTGACTAGATTCAAATCATTGATACCGCCATTCACTGTGGAAACAATTTTGTTTAGAGTTATTAATACCAGTTGATAATATAGAATATATAAAAAAAGAACGTCAAAAAATTATAATATGGTCGGACTATTAATATATGGTCGGACTATTAATTTCTGAAATCATTCATAACTCATACTTTTTTAACCCTAAAATTATAAATAGTTTGAACATGTGTTTTTTGTGCACTGCTCAACTTTGTACGCAATTGATTTGACATTCCAAGTGTTTTGATTCGGACTTCTTGTAATACTTTTTGTGTAGTCAAACGTTAGGCGTGCTTCACAACCTCTAGGTTAATGCCAAAACCAGTGGACGATGTGTAGCCTTGTATATTTTATACAGCTTTACAATTACCTATCTAATGCCAAGCCAGTGGACGACTATTAGTCTGATATCTTTCATAAAGCTTCACAACCACTAGGTCGATGCCAAATAGTTATCAAAGGTACCAGGATTATAAAGTCAGTGGACGATTTTTAGTCTGGTATGTTTCATAAAGCTTCACAACAACGAAGTTTATGCCAAAGCCAGTGGACGATGTGCAGCCTTGTATCTTTTATAAAGCTTTACAATCACTTATCTAATGCCAAAGCCATTGGCCGATTATTAGTCTGATATCTTTTATAAAGCTTTACAAAAACTAGGTTGATGCCAAAGTCAGTGGACGATTTTTAGTTTGATATGTTTCATAAAGCTTCACAATCACTAGGTTGATGCCAAGGCCAGTGGACGAGTATTAGTCTGATATCTTTCCTAAAGCTTCAGAACCACGCAGTTGATGCCAAAGCCAGTGGACGATGTGTAGCCTTGTATCTTTCATAACGCTTTACAATCACTTATCTAATGCCAAAGCCAGTGGCCGATTATAAGTCTGATATCTTTCATAAAGCTTTACAAAAACTAGGTTGATGCCAAGATCAGTGGACGATTATTAGTCTGATATGTTTTATAAAGCTTCACAATCACTAGGTTGATGCCAAGGCCAGTGGACGAGTATTAGTCTGATATCTTTCCTAAAGCTTCAGAACCACGCAGTTGATGCCAAAGCCAGTGGACGATGTGTAGCCTTGTATCTTTCATAACGCTTTACAATCACTTATCTAATGCCAAAGCCAGTGGCCGATTATAAGTCTGATATCTTTCATAAAGCTTTACAAAAACTAGGTTGATGCCAAGATCAGTGGACGATTATTAGTCTGATATGTTTTATAAAGCTTCACAATCACTAGGTTGATGCCAAAGCCAGTGGACGAGTATAGTCTGATATCTTTCCTAAAGCTTCAGAACCACGCAGTTGATGCCAAAGCCAGTGGACGATGTGTAGCCTTGTATCTTTCATAACGCTTTACAATCACTTATCTAATGCCAAAGCCAGTGGCCGATTATAAGTCTGATATCTTTCATAAAGCTTTACAAAAACTAGGTTGATGCCAAGATCAGTGGACGATTATTAGTCTGATATGTTTTATAAAGCTTCACAAAAACTAGGTTGATGCCAAAGCCAGTGGACGAGTATAGTCTGATATCTTTCATAAAGCTTCACAACCACTAGGTTGAGGCTAAAGTCAGTGGACGATTTTTAGTTTGATATGTTTCATAAAGCTTCACAATCACTAGGTTGAGGCCAAGGCCAGTGGGCGAGAACTAGTATGATATCATTCATGAAGTTTCACAACAACAAGCTTGATACCAAAGTCAGTGGAATTTGTTTCCGTTGAAGCCTCAAGCAATATAGATTGCATATGTCTTACCAATAAAACTAAGAAATAATAGCAAAATTTGGTATTCACCATATATCCCTACACTATACAAAAGAGTGTTGATTACTAGTACCGTGATCTGTAGCTATTTACAGCTAATTTCTATGAGTATGTAGCTAAAGGTAATATTTTTGGTTAGCTTGCTTGCTAGCTAAACCGTGAAGTGATTGTTAAGTAAGGTGTACTACCCTCCTTACGAATTAGCCTAGTCCTAGAGACAGATAGATTGGTTATATATCGGACTAGTCTACTTTTAATGAAGGGTAATTTACCTAACCTGACAATGACTTCATGGTTCGGCTAGCAAGTAAGCTAACCAAAGATATTACCTTTAACTACATACGACATCAGCTGTAATAGATTGAAAAGAGTTTTACATCGGTAAACTACTTCTGCCTAAATTTAGAACTACTGTATGGAAATGAAATGTAAATCAATACTGCAATTTTATGAAAATGCACTGTTCAGCAAAAGGTTAACATAACGGGGTTTCTACCTCCAATTATAGATTACCTTAGCAAAGTTTACCATAAACGTTTTGAATTGATGGCTTATACACATACTATCCTTGTGAAAAATCCGCAAAATAAAATGTAGCATATTAATCTATTGCAATAAAAAATCATAATATCTAATAAAATTTGTAGATTCAGCTAACAAAGTCCTTATATTTGTATAAAGTAAAATTAGTTTATGGTGGAAAATTGTTTTAACGTTGAATAAGCTACAATTAAAAATTGCTTGCTGGTCCCTCTCTGTGATTACCATTTAAATTACGTTGGTTCATTTCCCAATCAATCTGTCACCAAGGGAAGATAAATAAATCGATTTTCGTTCATAGTCTTTTTCAAAAATGATGAACGGTTCTTTATATTGGTATGTAATCATTTTAAATGTTTCAAATTTATGAAATTATATTCGTACATCAATGTTTTTGATACACCAATAACAAAAACTGAAATATATTGAATTGATACATTTTGTAATTATTCAAAATTATATCAGAAACCTAAACTTAATTATAAAATAATGAACCTGTTAAGGGGAGAGAATACTCGCATAACTTTTTCGAATTGGCACATAATACACGAAATGTCACTCTTGCATACAAATGGCACATCAATATAATTAATTATCTGCGAAATCGTCCCCCACCTTCAATGATGATTCTAAATTATAAATATAACCAAAAGTTGTTAATCTATACATAGTTAAGACTAATGAAAGCTAACCCAATGTAAAAATATTTCTTTGCAATTTTTTAAAACTTCCTCAGAAAAATACTCGAGCCACTTGACTTCCATAGCTCAAAATTAACGTTTTTACACAATATTTGAATAAAGTAGTTGAAGATTATTCGCTTCTCAAAGTGTAAGACGCAATAAAAATCGTATGCTTGCACCATCCTACCGAAATACGGATTTAATTAAGTCCTGAACATTTCGACATTTCTTCGTATATTTTGAACAAAACCGGTTTAACCAAATCACAAGTACGTGTTAAGATCCGACTAAATACCTATTTTCCTATATGGTCAGGTAAAGTTGCTATAAAATGAAAACAAAACAAATCCATGCAGAGAAAAAGAAAACCAAAACTATACTCAAAGACAATCCTGAGTAAATAGTATTTATAACAATGCCAGAACAAAATATCACTAAAATAATTAATGTAATACTCAAAACCTGGTCCGACGTTATATGATATTTACATTGCAGATTATATACAGCAAAAAAGCAAACCATTTGATGAAGAGTGTAAACATATCTGTTGTGCAAAAATACTCAATCAAATTCAAAGTACTATCAGTTTAAATATCTTGATAGCATTTTATTTTGTCATTAATGTATAGGTTGAAAAGGGTTGAGTATATAAGATACAAGATATATTGTGTAACTTCCAGTGAATTGGAGATACATATGTTGAAATATTAATTGGTGCACACTTCTAACTATTATTTTTGTAAAACAATCACCTATGATGTCGTACGTAATTGAAAAAAAGGCTTGGGTAAGTGTTATTTCACCGAATGATTTTCCCTCGGCTGTAAACAAGAGTTTTTTGGGAATTCAAACTATGATATAAAAACAGTCATTTACAGATTTCTGGTATTTATAAACTCAAAACGACAAAACAAAGATTTGCGATGAGGACATCGTAGCATGTTTCGTCAAACTGCTAACGATAATGATGTATTATTGGCATGGTATATTCATCAAATTCTAAACGACATTCAGTCATCCTTAGCCTATGCAATACAATGGACTAATCCCATTAATGACATTATTAAAAAAACTAAAATATTCATTATTGTTTGTCTCTCGTTTCTCATAAATGACAATCAAACTCCTATCCAATTTTAGTTTTTATTAAACAAATTTGTTTTGAATTATCATTTTACCGTTAAATTTGAAAAGTTAGTCCCATGGCTATCAAATCGGGTTCATTGAATCAACAGGTTGACACACTATGATGTATAGGACAGGATGACAAAGTGGTTTTATTTCTGTCTGTAAACAAAATTATATCAAGCCGGGAATACTACGTTGAAAACTGCAACGGGAATGGGATTTGTGGTGCTTTTTTTGAATTGCGATTTAAACTATTACATTAAATATGTATGATTTCCGTGGGCACTTATCCTGGTTCTCGCGTACTCGTCTTATGACACGCTCGAACGAAACAAAAGAACCATAAAAACAATAACCAAGGGAACATGAAAACCACACCAGCCTAAACTGAACAGCCAAAATCGTTTAACGCTAATTTTGATTAAGGAAGTTGCAAACATCCCTTTAGCACAACAAACAAGATAATTTAATAACCTATAAATATACAGACGAAATGCATACAATAATTAAATATAATTATACATTGAGTTGAAATGCAATTGTTTTAAACTGTTAATAAACAAATTTAATACACTTCTTAAGTATTGCCAACATTGTTAAATTCGCTTTGATAGAGGGTACAATCTCATCTTCAGATTTTAGCCTCTATGCACGGTTGTGTTATTTCTTCAATGTAAGGTCAAACACATAGAAAATGTTTTGCGAAATTCTTTTGCAAGAAGCTAAAATTACCACAGGGATCAACACCATTCTCCATTAATCTTAATGTGTATATTTTTAGAAATTCGATGGTTATTGTGTGCCTCTCATCTAACGAAGCTAACAGCTATAAGACAACATTTTTGACTTTTGCATATGTCTACTAAAATATCAATGCTAAGTATAGTTACTTATCCCTCAAAATCTATTTACGTGAAAATTTTCCCTACTGTCGACACAATTGGTACTCATTTATTGATTTCAAAAGCCTGCCTCCCAGTTTATTACTATAGATTGTGATTTTTGTCTTATCATATATTTATTATTACTTTTAGTCTGACTTCAGTGGTTTCAGTCTGTTTATTTCTGTTTAATAGTATATCTATTCAAACATTCACATCCCTAGTTTTGCAATGTGAATTTTTCAATAATGATTGAAAGTGATAGTGTTATCTGTTCACTCAGTACAAATGATGCATAAAGTTCTTTCGTTTAGCTTTCGACAATTTTCAGGGTCTTCTGTAACTAAGATACTGTTTACCAATGCAACTCGTTATTATGGCCGAAAAACGTTAAAAAGGACGACTTCCGCTTATGCCACTTGGAACCTTTAGTTCAATAGCTTCATTCTAAGCAGCAACCCACTATCAATGAAATCATGATATGATATGTAAGCGCTAGATCGTCGTTTAGACTAGGATATTCAATTACCATACGCCGCCCTGCTGGAATGTTCCTAAATAGAAATGGAACGCTAATATCTGAACCAACTTGGAAATATCATTCAAAATATGAGGCAGCCAAAACTATAGCCTTTATCTCAAGTTCGATTGGATGGATGCGTTCAACATAGTCGCCAAACATTTAGATATTTAAGTGAGAGGACAATAAAAACCATCATCTGTATAACGATACTTGAAGTTGAAGAATATAATGCGGGTTTCTTTGAATTCTTCATGAGAAGCTTCTGTATGAAATCTACCTCATATGAATAAATGAACAAGCCTCTAAAAAGAGAATTACAGTTGGTTCTCATAGGAATGCTGATTGCTGTTTTTAAACACGTCTTAAACGTAACACCTATGTTATGTATTACAAAATCTTGCATCTTGATGATAATAGCATATTTGATTTTTTTTCGGATCAGAGCGATTTTAGTATGATTTATTCCTTCCTTGAACAAGATATTTGTAACTACGTTGAATATTCAGATCGATGAAACTAAGTAGGAATAGTGTTTCAAATATTTCAATAAACCGTTGTCAAAGCCTATCCCAGCATCCCAACCGGCTCAATAGATCACAAAGTGTTTCGAATATTTATTTAGACCAATTAGAATTAACTTATTGATCATGGTCATATCCATCGACAGGATCTCAAGCCATTGCATGGTGACACTTATTATAAGAATACTGTAATTTGTACAAGGGGCTCGACACCTCGTGATCTCTTTGACTTATACGTTTCTATATTCTTTTTCCTTTTAACCATGTATATCAATTTAACAAACTGCTACCTACATCAAGTGAGGAAGATGTTGTTGCATACATTAAAAAGTAAAATAAATACCGAACTCCGAGGAAAACACCAAAACAGAAAGCCCCTAATCAATTGGCAAAATCAAAAGCTCAAACACATCAAACGAATGGATTACAATTGTCTTATTCTGGACTTGGTACAGGCATTTTCTTTTGTAGAAAATGGTGAATATAACCTGGTTTTATAGCTAGATAAACCTCTCACTTGTATGATAGATAATAAGTTGTTTTATTGGTTAGACATTAGCTATTTTAACATGAAAGTTAATATTGCGATGTTTTAAGTTTAACAATCCAATATAGGTTAACATTCTAATTGATTGATTGATTGTTGATTGATTAACCTGCAGTGAAAAATACTTCATACATGTCATTTATGTTGTACAGAAATAGTATAAATTGATAGGTTTCATAACGAGCAAGACTACGTTATCGTTTGATATTTACTCGAGTTATTTAATTTCAATATGATAATAAATCAGCCTAACCATGCCCAAATATGACGTCATACCCTAATGACGTCATATTTGAGATATATTGGAGATCTATTGAAGAAACCTATCACACTGTACATGTGTATAATATTTGGTACATTATTTGAAAGAGACAGTAATGAACAGGTTCTTGCACAAATTGAAAAAATGGACCTGCTTGTCCATCCGACACGGCCGGTGTGAATACATGGCTTGAGTTTCTCCCTCCGACAGCATGATGGTGACCCTCAATATACAAACTCCAAGAATATAAATCGAGACAATGAAATTATCTTTATTTTATAATTGAGTGATTCCGTTTTAAGCGTGTAGTGAAATGGATTTATTTTTATATTATTTCATCCACGTAAGACACCAACTATCTATGTGAGGGTGTTGGTTTCTTCATTTTGATAAAAAGTCTGTTCATAGACATTTTGTTAATGGCTGTAAATGAGCTGACACACGTTCTTTTTTATAATTTACTGTGTTATAAATCGATTAAAATTTGGTCCCTCTGTCGTCCATTCAAATGAATTGAACTTGTATTAAGAGACAGGTTTGGCTGTATATATTTTGAATATCCTCATGAGGTCTTTACCTGAAAGAAAATGAAGAATTTCTGTGCTTGGCGAAAACAATCATACACAACGGGATTATCTCCATATTTACTGTCAGAAAGATAATGGTTGTAGCATAAAGTATTTACTGAATCTATATTAAGAAACTCAAAGAATTGATTTATGTATATGTGTGGGTTCTTTTTTTTTTTTTGTAACATCATATTGATATGCTTCTGTTTCCTTGATTTATGATTTATTTTCATAGTTAACGTGATAGATATACTATAACGTCCCTGAAACATGTTTTCACAAATTTTCACCTGATATGACCAATTTTTAATTACATGTAAAACACTACACAAAAATTATATGTGATTTTGCCTCAGGCAGAACAACTTGGATAAATCATTACAGGCAAATAAATGTCTCGTTTTAATTTCCCTGAAGACCAACGACGTCGTAGGACCAACAGCTAGTAGAAATACACATAAATTTGGTTACCTGCTAATACACAGCTCAAATCTTGACATGCAGGGCAAATAAATTTGCGTAATGGACAAGATTTTGCATGTTTACTGTTGCATTCTTCCCTCTAAGACTATTAATTTTCTTTTAGAATAGAAATGTTAAACAATAAACTTATACATTTTCTTCTTCTTGTACTTTATGCATATTTATAATGTCTTGGCGTCAGGATGGTGCACTCATTGACATAGCGGACAGAGGAGAAGGCAAAACCTAGAATGAGATAGTTTACTGCATTGGAAACGTTCATTATATGTATATGATCTGACTAATTCGTTCATGATAAGTTTGCTAATTTTCAGCCAGGACAAACATAGAAATGCGATCAGTGATGTAAGGAACCCGAATCAATTACTTTTTTCACTTTATTGCTGTAACCAAGACATTTGTAAAAAGAAGAACATACGCGTTGTTAACTTCGCCACATTCTGTAAGTGTCTGAGCATGTAATTCAGTAGTTGTCGTTTGTTGATTTTCGTTTAATTTTGTTTAACGCAAATTAGGCTGTAAGTTTTTAACGTTTGCATTGTTTACATTTGTCATTTCGGAGCCTTTTACAGATTACTATGCGCTATGGGTTTTGCTCATTTTTAATGGTGGAGAGTTGTCTCATAGGCAATAGTATCACATCTTTTTGTTTTTATACATTGTGTTTTCTTTAAATTGTTTGAAATTCTCTGTTTTATTTGTCATTTTGTGATATTCTGTCCCTCTATGGTTACGAGATTAATTACATTTGAATACGTTCGTTCATTTTTCTAGTCCTTTATGTGGTACATAATAACTGTTTGTCAAATTTCACACACACACACACACACACACACACACATTTATTACTGGTAAAATGTTGTTGGTTTTATTACTACGAAGACAAAAGTATATCCAAGTTACAATTTGTTTGCCTACACCGTTTTATACAGTTAAACCCATGACGTAATATAAGCTGTAACAGTATACAAGACCCGGAAAACAAAATGTGGCATTAAAGAGTGACAACTTAATTCCATGTCATTCCTTATGTACTTCTAAACCAACACGCAAAACCTGTCATAGCGTTTCCGATGAACTTTTATCCAAATACTTGTTCAAAGCAAAAATGGAACAACTTTGGTTTATTTCAATCAAAATTAAAAATCACCATTTTACTAAGTTAAACATCAGTTCTCAGTTTACCTCTAATATCAGTTTGTTTAAAAAACTGAAAATAAAATGTGATGGTCCGTCAGATGCGCTTACGCCAAACATTAAAAATGTACACTGGTCACTGATCTTTATTTAAAGCATACATCATGCATACAATACATTCAATGTTTTCTTTCCAAGGACACCTAATGATTCTTCCTATAGAAGATGCAAGTCCAATTTCCTGTGATCATTGAGTCTTCTGATTATAGTGGCTTGGATAATTTTCATCTTTCAATCTATGGAATCTCACACAAGTCTATGCTATTATAAAAAAAAAAAAAAAAAAAAAAAAAAGGGGGGGGGGGTCGAATCGTATTATAAAAACCTTGCAAATATACTCTGATTAAGTAGCACCCTTGAGTTTGTCTTCTATGTGTATCTTATATCGCAACAATAAACATTCCAATACCGCTAGTGGCAGATGATACAATGAATTAAGTCGGTGTCTGAATTAAAGTGTTTTCGTAACCCATTTTTTAAAAGTTAACTTGATATAATCAACTGGACAGACTTATTTGTGTAATTTTCATTTTTTAAGATTAACTTAACATTCTACAGAACAACATCTGCCAGGTGAAAATCATCATTTCTTTACCCTATCATAGTATCCATAAAAACATCAAATCCATAATTCACCAATAATTGCATTTCTGTGGCACATACGCGGTGTCGTAAACATGCAAACAGGTAAATTATTGCACAAACCATGTTCTCGTTGTGACATATAGCATTACTTATTGTGATATATATGCGGCATATTGTCTTCTGGTACGACGCACAGCATCGGGGTCAGCTCAGGTCAATTACAAGATTAATTTTCTGTCTTCACTTTCAGAATTGATATTGTATATTTATGTTTAACATGCTTGCAATTAAGAAAAAAGATATTTGAAAAATGACTGTAGATAGCGATAATTGATGTGACAGAAAAAGAAAACAAACAAAGGCTAACTATTTTTGTTATTTATTTCGTATAATCTATGCTGCACTAAGTTTTAATCGGTTTGTTTTAATCTAACGAAGGATAAAAAGCATTATTTTTTTTTATTTTTACCAGTGTATTTTAGTATGTATTCAGCGTAGGTAAAATGGAGGCAAAGTTGAAACTATTATACACTAAAAAAATTAATATATTTGTGCAGATTATCTAAGTCAAATCATTGAGATTGATAAAAGATGTATATGCAAAAGAACAATAACAGGGAAGCACATAAACAAACAAACAAACACAAAGTCAACAAAAAATATATAGAGAAGAAAATCGAAAATTCTTGCAATTAATATAATATCAGTTGAAGCTTAGTACAATTGAGAATGGAAATTGGGAATGTGTCAAAGAGACAACAACCCGACCAAAGAGGAGACAACAGCCAAGGTCACCAATGGATCTTCAATGCAGCGAGAGACTCCCGCACCCGAAGGCGTGCTTCAGCTGGTACCTTAACAAATATGTTAACTAGTTCAGTGATAATGGACGTAATACTAAACTCCGAAATATACACAAGAAACTAAAAATTAAAAATCATACAAGACTTACAAAGTCAGGAGGCTCCTGACTTTGGACAGGCACAAACATGCGGTGGGGTTAAACGTGGTTTTTTTTTGGCCCTCAATCCTCCCCTATACCGCTAGGCAATGTAGAAAAAACAAACACACAATAATACGTACAGTATAGTCAATTAAAACCTACATAAACGTTTTTTAATGTGTTGTGGCATAAACCTAATATGACTTTTTTGTGATTAAATATATAGTTACCATTTTGGAGTACCGGTATCACTTCTGAATGGTGTGTTTCTTATAAATCTTTTAGAGTTTGTTGTGCGTACACGTCTTTATTATATTTGCCCATACAATTGCCTTATATCTTTTCGTTTAAATTGTTCGTGTATTTTCATCGATATTTGGATTTCCTATGTTTTATTCAACAAATAGTTCGGTATCCTGTAAACAGCCAAATACAGATTTATTAATATCAACATGCTTTAGCTATTAGTATACATAGCTATCATAATCTTTGAATGATACAAATAAATTGAAAATTATTTGAAGGTTTGATTACAAAGTATACTAAATAGTGTTCGATGTGCTTTAGTCTTGTCATAATATACTCGTGCGAAAATAATTTTCTATAGTAAGGAATTTATTCTTGTCTTTGTTATATCTGCAAACAAAACTGAAAATGAAATATATCTATGGGTTAAGTTTATAATTTAAATCCTCCAAACCTAAGTAAATTTTGAGTAAGAACGTCCAAAAGGACAAGTAGAAAAGAAAATACAAAGATCACATTAAAAAAATCTCTCTAAATTTTTAAATGAGAGAAAAAAAAACTTGTCTGTTTGTCAGGTCACATTATGTAATCAGTCATTTAGTAATCACTTTAAAATGACAAAAAAATGTCGGCAATTTTTAAAACCGTTCCAATTTAATACAGTCCTTACAACTTGTCAAATGAACTGTTTCTAAATTTTATACTACATTTAATAAACTGAATCATGTTACCCACTTCGTATAAAAAGGTCTGTATGCATACCGACAAGCGTGTATCACAAACAAAGAAAGTATCAATTAGTTAACCATTCTACGGTGGTGTTATATCTGATGTGATGACTAGGGTTAAAACTATATAAAAAAAGAGAAATTAAAAATCTATGCAGATCTATATTACACATAATTTTCAATGACAATTTACAAGACGTGAACACTCGATTTCGTTGGCCGTAATTGTCTATTTTGCCATTACCCTATGACAATGACCTTCAATTAAAAAATGATCCTTTATATAAAAGAGCTAAAGAATTTAACTCAAACTATGTATACTATAGGGGTCCTTTTAAGTTGTAGTGAGCTGTAAGCTCTTTTGTTCCCTGTTGAAGGTCTCACTGTGACTTTGAAAGAAAGATCAGCAAAAAAAGGCCGGTTTCCTTGCTTAAGATTTTTTCAATTTTGCCGGTAATCGTTTTATCTGAATTGATAAATATAATATATATATCTCTTCGGTGAAAAACATATACAGAATAGCAACAACAAAATAATTCCATTTACGTTAGCATCTGTAAAAATTAAAGACTTTCTTCGGGTTGTTTTTATGTATTGAGAGATAAAGAGTTTTTATCAATGATGCAGTGAGTCTATATATCAAACCGTACTAACTATATATCACAAATAACAAGGACTTGAAATTACAGACTCTGTGCTATGTGTCTTCCGTTAAATCTTTGCTGTCGACATTTGTTTTTGTTGTATTCTTTTGCAGAGTTTACTTTTGACGGCAGATTTCTGAGGTGTTTGTTTAATCAAAGGTTTGCATAGCAGAATTACAAATTCTTGTCTTAATCTATTATTTTTTTATCTGCTATACGGTATTAACACTTTCCTATTGTTGAAGACCGTATAATATCATTTTAAGCATGCACCGTAAATGACTGATGCCAGATCGAGGATACTGTAAACAGTGAATTATATTTATAAAAATTGAAAATTAATAAAATCACAAAAATACTTATTAACTCCGAGAAAAATTCAAAACGGAAAGTCCCTTATCAAATGACAAAATCAAATGCTCAAACACATCAAACGAATTGATTATAACTGACATATTCCTTGCACAGGCATTTCATTATGTAGAAAATGGTGGATTGAACCTGGTTTTATAGCTAGCTAAATCTCTCACTTGTATGACAGTCGCATCAAATTCCATTATATAAACAACGATGCGTGAATAAAACACACAGACATTATAAAACAGCCTTTTGTAGCTGACTATGTGGTTTGAGTTTTTGCTTATTGTTGTAGGCCGTATGGTGACAAATCTTTGTTAATTTCTATGTCATTTGGTCTCTTGAGGAGATTTGTCTCATTGGCAATCATACCACATCTTCTTATTTTTATATCTGTTAAAACAAAATGATTGCCAATGGGACAAATATCCATAAGAGACCAAATGACAAAGAAATTGACAACTATAGTTCACCGTACAATCAATCAATGTACAAAATAATGAACGAAAAGATACAAGAAGATGTGGTACCGGTATCAGTGCCAATGGGACAACTCTCCATCCAGGTCATAATGTGTATGCATGTTAAGATTTGATGAAACAAGGTTTAGGCACAATATCTATGAGAATGTACTATTTTCCAAGTAATTTATATCTAACTGTAGAAATAAAAACTTTTTAATTTTGTCTTTGTTCCCTTGTTTCAATTTAATTAGGAAAACATGGCAGTGTTTTCTCTTTGTTGTCTGTGTTGAAATGGATAAAGTGCTATACTCTGGAATTGTATACTTTAGACCACCTTATATTCAATTTAATACCGAGATATTAGAAAATTGAATTGAAACAATAAAACGATGAAAAATTGAGGATAAGCAGAATTATATCGTAGTCGAAAGCCTGATTTCAACACAACATTTTAAATTTTATATCCACGCTTAGTGCTAATTATCTTTATTTATGTGAAATACCGTTCTTCATCCGTAGAAAATCAAACACATATGTTCTTTAACAACAATTCTCTTTTATGCCGATACATTATATCCAACAAATTTGCCTGTCTATCAGTGGATTAGTACAGATTGAGGCCAGCTTGACTTAAATACTGTTATAATAACAGGAGACCAACCACATCTAAACATTTTCAGATTCTTTCTATTTTCTCGTCTTTTTGTCTGTTTTGAAGTGAAAAACAAAACAAAATGTTTGGAAAGAGAAAATAGTATTTGTATGTGTTTAACTAGATTAAAGTTGATTAACGTTCGACTTTTCCAGGTTGTTTTATTACCAACTACTTGCCACAGATACTGTTACAATAACAAAAGACTAAACACATCTTTAGAATCCCAGATTCTCTTCTTCTTTTCGTCTTCTTGTCTGTTTTGGGGTGAACACAAAAAAGTATTTGGAAACAGAAATCAGTTAATTTTTGGTTCAATTGGTTAACGTTCGATTGCTTCATTCTTTCATTACCAACTGCTTAATCGCTATATTTTTTTGTAAAGAAATTACTAGCAAAAATAAACAAAGGATTCACAGGATGTTTTACCTCGTTATTCATATTTTTCTATATTTTTTTACATTCTTAAAAAAATATAAGTCTGGGTACCATGGCACTAAAAACAATCAGCGTCTACAAAGCTATATTAAGGCTTTAGTTATCCAGTTTGTTTAGTGCTTTGTTTTATTGTTTTAAAAATATGCATACATAAATCTTTTAATTATGAAATTTGATAAGAAGTAATTGCCTGTGTCTAGTTGTACAACTGTATAATATGCATTATCGCCGTTTTTCGATCAATGTGTTCACTGCATGTGCATAGATAAAGTATAAAGAAAGGCGATAATATAAAATAAATTCAATGATTTTTCGTTTTAAAGTATTTAATTTTTGGTTGTAAATCTTTCTATTACTTTTGGTGTGTAATTTTTAATGTATTAATTTGATTGCATAATAAAAGAAAGACTAATTATGGATCTGCAAAGTCACGGACGTCGGGGTTGTTTTAGAGCTGTTAAAATCAAATTTAGATTGTTCAAAAAGAAAGACTCTACTCATAAATTAATATTATTTGACAGAAAAAGATCAAGATGTAAAAAGTATAAAATTAATAAAAGCTGTAATTTGTGAAAATAAAGTTGTTTTGTAGAGCTTGAGAAAAGTCAACATTCACCACTGTTTGAACTTTGACATGTAAACTATAATCTGCATTAATACAAAGCTTATAGAGTATAATTATTTCAAAATTACAGTCTATCAAATGTGTTTATAAAAAAACTATAAATGATAAGAAATCGCTCCACTTAAATAGAAAAGCCTCAAAATCTGGTCGTAAATCTCCAATTTCTGATAAATAGCTATAAACAGGAAAAAATTAGTAGTCTCTCCCTTGCATAATTAGATACTTTCTTTCCGCTGCATCCGAAATTCTGCATTTAACTCTCCCGTTCAACCAATAAAGTCTTTTTTATGATAAACAGGGGCTAATTATTCAATTTTATTTCTATTTTATTTTCCATGATGATAAGGACTTTTTACTATTATGTGTTTTTGAGGTTTTTCATGACAAACACAAGACGCTAATCGTCGTCATGGTTGAGCATAAATCGTCGAAGTGTGTGGTATATTTGAATGATAAATTACTCTGGGTTGTTGAATTTTACATCATTTTAAAAAAATCATTGTAACGTATCGTTATACATAGAATTTGATAAACTTTTCGATGAAGAAGATATGCTGTCGTGTCTACCGAAAATCTATTAATATTGTATTTAATTTTTATATAAGTCTAATTAAATGCATCAATGATCATGTCTAAAAAGTGATGCTTTCTCGTAAATTATAACAAAAAAAGTTACGTCACTTTATAGATTCACTTATCACGATAAAACTACAAAAAAAACTAATGCATCCTTTCTCCAATTATTTAACTGTTAACAGTAAAATACTTTTTTTTGAAAATATATCCCGTGTCAAATAAATCTTATTTAAACATGATAGTCGCCTCATCTCGTACTACAAAACCATGGCAGCATTTTTTTACATGCAATTATCTCCTGATGTTAAAAAACTGCAACATACTTAAATTTACTATCAAAATTTTAAAGAGAATTTTTGTTTTTGGCATCTCGGTGCTTTTAACGTAATGAGAAGTGGGTTTTTATCGGTTGGAGGCGAGCACTGACAGATCTCTGGTTGCTAACAAGTGTAGTTCACTGAAGTGTTGATGGAATTTCTAATCTCAGAAGTTGACATTTACACAAACAAACGCATGTTGAGTGTATAAATATCATGAAAGAGGCAAGAAATATGTTTTCTAGTTACATAACATACATATTGTTTGCAGTGGCAAATTGATATTTATGGGTTTGACCCTAAAACTCATTCTTTCTTGCATTTTTCATTTGACAGACCTATAAAAATTATTGTTTTTAAAAGTTTGGAGTCTCTGACCTCACTTATTTTAACTACAACGAGAACAGTCTGCTGCTGGTGTAGACAGAAATTAAAACTAGATATTTGATTTTTGAGTCAATTTTCTATATAAACTTAACCTTTAGCATTTGATATTGTTATTATTAAATATGTTACTTCAGTGTCAAATATAGTCATGAAAAGGAGTTTAGGACGTGTGAAACAATAAAATTTTAATATAAAACATAAAAGCAAAATAAGAAGAAAAAACCATTTCTTAAGTCTTTTCTTTGTAAAATCTTCCTTTAAAATCTCGCATATTATGTATGTATCATTTATGAAATATTTAATCTCTTTGTAAAAATATCAAATTGTCTTTTTAAAATTTGTTCTCAAATAATAGTTTATTTACTTCAATTATTCATTGCAATGCATCGCTTTATCAGACATATACAAGAATTCAAGATTATAAATATATTGTCGCTAAAACAAAATTTGGAATGTTCCAGTTTGATTTTTTTAGATTATAAGTCAGCAAAAAAAATCATATGTATGTAAAATATAGAATATCTGGTTATAGATATTAAAAATTAACCTCTTGAGAAAAGAGCACTCGACGACATATATAAAGTATATAGATATTATTTTTGTTTTTCTGCGGGTAAAGTATAAAATCGCATTTGTTGGTGAAATGGTTCCTTTGAAAAGCTTCTGTAGAATCCCTGAATATCCAATATTTATAATATACAAATAAAGTTTTACCACAACTTGTCAAGTTCTTAATATAAATTCGGCCAATGAAGACGTAGACAGCAAAGATATGTAGGAAATAATATTGTAAGTTTAGCATTTCAGCACCCAAAATTATCAAAACAAATGTGTGCGTTATAAAGGGTGAAAATATTTAATTATAGAAATTGCATTATTAAATGCAATGTCATATGCCATTATAATTTTGTTAAAATATTGTGTGTCCTGATATTGAATTATTTTAGACTATCACAAAATCAAAATGTATGACACCAGCAAATACAGTTTTCATTTTCTTTGACCTCAAGCAAAATCATTACTCGAACAAACAATTAAAAATTGGCTGATTTAAAAAAAGTGTGAATATTTATTGTATATAGTTTTCTCACTTAAATAATCGAATATTAATATTGAATTGTTGTATTTATATTTTGTCATTAGCGATTCTAAATTTTGCTACAATAGATCTGCCATATATCCCTATACTAACTACAAGAATGATGTTTTTCTACATTGTACCGATAAAACTGGGTAATTAGAAAACACCAACCATATAATAATTTGTTTTGATTTCCACAATTTTATATCTCTCCATTTTATAATAATTCAAAAAGTCCACGTTTCTCCGACAGTAAAATTAACAACTCGTCCCCCTGTTTTTAGTGAATGTGAGTTTTTTTATGTGATTTGAAATCTATCTTAAAAAAAAGAATAAAATTTAATATAAATTAATTTATTATGGAATTTTTATCTTAAAGCATAACAATAATATTGATCAACAATAATTTACACTACAGATACCATAATGCAAGATTTTTTTTACGACAATCAGCACAAAACAAAAATTTATCAGTTTTTCCTCAACAATTTGAAGAATTGCACTATTTTGACTTGAAATTTCGCACTGGTTTTTTTCATACTCAATCTTTTAAATATGTCTTGAATGCCATATATATGAGATCGAATGTCTCATAGTTATCTTTGGTATAAAGCAACAGATGCAGCTCAGATCACTTACCAGGAGATGGTAACACAAGACGAAAATTATTCGGACATCTTTCATCAATGTATTTACTCACAAGTGAAAGCTTACTTCCGATATTTCACCTCAAAATGTTGGCACTGTCACTGCTTTGATTGATGACATGAATGCATTCCTTTTACAGAATGTACTTTCTTCAAAACAAATAGAATTCCATTAAAGTTAAGAACGATTTTGACATTTCACAATTTTTCCAAACTTTTTGGATTTGTTAGAAGTTCTCGCAATATTCGCCATACTTGTTTGGCTGCATTGTCCATTGCGGATGTTGATTTTCCACGGAACAAGTCTACATTTGGTAAGAAGTAATGCGGACAGCGGCGATTCTGTAAACACGATATAAGTTGGAGTAGAATTCCATTTATCCTGTCCCCTAGACATGTGTCATCCCATTCCATTTCACGAGGATGTTTCTCACATTCGTACAGCACTAATGTTTTTAGATGATATGTTGTTATTGGCTGACCCGGTATATCTAAGTGTCTGTCTCGGAGAGTTTTTAGGGTACTTAATAATCTTCGTCGACATCCACCGTATAGCAGTCGGTCCTCGGCATACTTGAAGGACAAAACCCAAGCATCCCCCTCTGCGGCGCTTTGTTTATCTTTCATGTATATACTCTCTCTGGATAATAAATCAAATCCTTCTGTTTTCACTTCGGCCACGAGATTTGGATTTGGCCATGCTATATGAGGTACTGGCCAATGTGCAGCACTGCGGCACCAAATCCCTGCACAGCGGAATGCTGGTGTTATCTGCACGACATATCTTTCTTTGATTCGAAGTTTCACTTCCGTTGTGTCTGCGACCATTTTCACAATGTCTCTATAACTGCATTTGTCAACTGCTTGTGCTACAAGTGTCTGAAATCGTGACCTTATTTTACGTGCAGAAAGGTAACCGGATGCTGTTATAAATTCTACCCATAATGACATAGATCTTTTCCTACCGTCACTCAGTTTCAGAACAGAACATCCTGGTATAGTTCCGTCGTCTACAAAGTTGAATACTCCCATTTGATTAAGGTAAAGAACAACTTCAAATTCTGTAGGTGACACAACTTCTAGTCCTTCAAATCTTCCGTTCGCTTCATTCAAAGAACTAATAAATCTAGGTTCCTGGACTTCAACCTCTTTCAAGACCTCTTGCACAACTTTACAGACTTCTCTTATGGTCTTCATCGTGCCACCCTGTCGTGACTGTACCCGTTCGTTGTAGTACTTATTCAACTGGAACAGGATTTTAGACTGAGCTGCAAGCATGTCTGGTGAGCCACCTTCCAAAAGCATATCCGGGTGTGATCCGTTCATCAAACACAATAGAAATATAAAATTGTCACTGTATGTGTTGTTTTACTCTTCCATCACACACCAGTATGACGTCTTTTTCAATTACTGTTTACACTCCAGTATAGATTCCATCTTGGTCTTTCAACAGCTAACTTAGATCACGAGAAGATTAAAATGACAATTGTTTTTGGTGCTAGTTGCTAAAATAATTTGGACAGCAAGAAAATAAAACATATAGTAGTCCGTTTCTGTCGATCATTAGTAATGTAAATAAAATGTAAACATTGGTCTTTTGAACCAATAAAAGTGCACAAATTAATTATTACTCCGCCTATAGGCAAACCTACAACCATTTTTGTCATAGCGAATATCTTAGTGTTCCTTAGCCCCGCCTACCAACTGTAGATCATCTTCGCAAGCCGATGAGCACACCCGCCGAGAAATAATACACGCATCATTCGGTAGAGCAAATATTCCTAGCGGGATATCTGATAAACTGTATACTTTCCCTATTTACAGTTTAATTTATTCTCGAATTATTAAATACACAAAAAAATAATGCTGTTAAAGAATTGTTACTGATGATTATAAATAAATAAAAAATGTGTGATTTCAGTTATTTGTGAAGTGCTATTTTATATTTATTATAAATAGGATAAAACATATAGTTTTCTTTCTAATCTTTTTAGAAAATAAAGGACT
Organism: Mytilus edulis; assembly: GCF_963676685.1. Classification (NCBI taxonomy): domain Eukaryota; kingdom Metazoa; phylum Mollusca; class Bivalvia; order Mytilida; family Mytilidae; genus Mytilus; species Mytilus edulis. Next base: position 28,170,423 of record NC_092351.1, on the reverse strand, counting down.
TTTTGTGCAAAAAATGGGAAATTGGAAACGCAAAAAAATGAATTTTAAAAACAATAAAATTGTGCAACAAACAGACGATATATTACAAGTATCTGTATCATTATATGAGTTTTCTTATTTTCAAAATTAATGTATAATAAAAATAAGAACTACGGCGTAATTGTAAGTATTTTTTTAATTTACATTTTTACTTCAGTATTAATCCTTTTTTTTTTTTAACTTGAATTAGATTAGAAATTGTATAAAGAAACTACTTCAACTGTTTTTTGTAAATTTGTAGAGTTTTTATTCATATTAAAACCATTTCTATTTCAATATTTGTACCGAGGAGATTTTTGTTGAAAGGTTCGTTCGAGATACATGTTGTTAACGGTGATACATACACCCAAAGGCTACACGAGCTAACGTATCCATGTCATCACTAAGTCATTGAAATGCCAAATATTTATATGAAGTTTATTGCCAATAAATCGCTTTTAACATCATATTTAAGCCATAATACTTAGTGATATTACCAAGAAAAATATCAATTTGTCGCCAATCATTTAATTGTCACACGACGAGAATTTGATGTAGTTGTGATATACCCTGAAATGTCCTCATTTGTTGTGCATTTATCCCCAATAATAATAATATCATTAATATTAATCTAAAGAATTACTACCCCTTTTGCATATGGAATTCACGTTTAATCATGTTTTAATTTTCGTTTTAACTTCATATCATGTCAAATTTGGTTTTATAAAAAGACTTGAAAATAGAGACTTTCCTTTTTCCAACAACACAAAATATACGCGGAAATCTTAGACAAATTGTATAAAATGATAAATAAAACCTGCCTTATGATCATAGCTTTGCCTGATGACGGATTTTGCACGGTGAATGTAACTATATAATCTTAAATGTACCAATGGAACTATATATATGCGAATAACTTTAAGTTGAGTTTTGACTGCTTATTTTAGGAAAGATGTTTCCCGGAAAATTTCAATGTATGAAATTTTGTGAATTCTTTATAGAGAAAAACAAATGAATCTGAATGATATGATTTTCGTATCGATATCAATTAGAAAAACAAATTATTTAATGCATTGTTTATTCATAATAGAGATGAATTGTTAAGAAACTAAAACCTGTCCAAAATTTGAATAAAAATTCTTCTTATCACTGTTTAAAAATCTAACTGACCATATGCCAGCTGAGATAATTAACTTCTAATAGGCGGAATTTTTAGATATAAAAATTGATAAACTGTTGACATCTATTTTTACCTTGTTAGTGGCGAGACACACTTAGGATTCGGGCGATATTTCTCGGACTATTTATTCTAGATCTTACAGATTTCTTTTCAAACTAAAGATAGGGGTTGATATTCAATTGTCAACAGTTTTGTAGAGCTATCGAGTTTAACATTTTAAAAATCAACAACGACCATCCGCTAAGGCATTTTCGAGCAATAATTGTATATATAATACATGTGCACAAATCTATGACTATATAAGTGAAAAAAATCAAAATCGTTAAAGTAAAACTACGGCTTCAATACTAATATAAAAATTTGTTAGTACATGTACTACCCATCAACAGCTTATTGATGATAAAAATAAACAAGCGCACAGAAAATGTATTTGGATATTTCCCCGCTACAATGGGGAATGCATTGACTATTTTTTTCTTTTTCAAATTACAGATAAATAAAATACATTCTAAAGATCACTTATACAATGTTTACATTAATTTTGGAATTCTTATAAGCGTCGAGGGACGATTTTTTATTTGGAAATTCCAGGAAACAAAGAATCGTAAAACATCAAGAAATTCTACAATGAAATATATTTCAAAGATTTCAATAAACACAAATATTTCTATAAAAGTCAAGAAATAAATAAAACGGTACCGGACAGCACAAATACAAATTACGTCAGAATAGATATACAAATAATATATTTTAGAAATAACTGTGTATAGTCACAGATTCATATCCATCTTATTGGTATAATATTTCAACAGTATTTAAAAAAAAACAGGAAATAAGTTTATTTTCAGATTTCTTGTTTCTTGAGAATGCTTCTTCATGTTATGTACAGAGTGATTAAAATTATTTTACGATTTCTTCAATTTTAAATAATACAAAATAATAAAATACCGATCACTTAATGAGAACTTCTATGAATATTTGGCATAACACAAGTTGGTGCTTCGAACAAAATATTGGAAATCCATAGATATTAGACTGAGTTGAAGAAGAGTAACTATGTGCCTGTAGATAATCTTGAACAAATTCTGCTATTTTATGATCGTTTTAATTTCGTTTATCAAGAAATTCAATATTAAAGTTTCTTGCCTGAGTATCTATAATAACGTATAAAAAAAATATCCGTATTTGTATAATGATTCTTAACGATTAAAATAAGAGAAACAAAAAATGTTATTTTTCAGGTGAAGGCATATGGCTGACCAATGTCCGTGCAGTCATAAGAGCGTCAGATGGATGATTATCCAACTCTTGTAATCAATAAACTTTTGCTTTGAAGAAGCTTTATACATATATATAAACGATTTCTTTCAAATAATGAAAGCTAATGATCATGCGGTTGATCAGACATATTTTTCGCATGAATTAACGTCATCTAAACACGGAAACTTGTATCTAAAGTATCTTAGCGCACGCGACTGATACCGCCTTATTTACCCAACATTATACAGCCATTGACTCGTTGTGTAAATAGAGAAGCAATTAACCGTTTAATATCCAATTTTTTATTGATTTCAAGTGCCTGGATTATGTTATAGTATCTGTCTTGTCAAGTGAGCAGCCTGAACTGCTAGACCTTTGAAGAAGAAATTGGTCGTTTTTCGAAGATTCCATTGATTTTGCTGTTTCTTAATAATTTGGTTCTGGGAGATTCATTGTACTCTTGGTGGCAGTAAAAAATTACTTGACTGGAAAATAACACCTCTGATTCAGAGATAATAGTAGTTCTGCCACTTGATTTATAATTAAACAAAAGTTGCAAGACAATCGGCTTCAGTTTAATGTCCCCATATAGTCCAGTTATTCCAATTAAAAATTTAGACTTCGTGTATATAAAATGAGACTGATACTTATTTAATTCGTTTCGTCCTTATTTTCCTTGTATGAATCTGTATTTAAGTTCCAACAGAGAAAATATATTTCGATTTTAAAAGACTATAAACATTATAATCTATCAAACCTTTCTTGACATATAATATAATATTATGCACCAAATCCATAACAAACAGTATATAGATTAAATAGTATTTCACAAACAGTAAAAGCAAATCTAGAAGGAAGCATATGGAAGCAAGAAAATTTATTCACAATTCCGGTTTTTTTTACGCTTTTCAATGTCAAAGCTTTCTGTGGGAAATGGTCTGAGTATGTCCTTTCTCGTGTATGATGACCTCGCATAACTCACATAATCATTATCTTTGAAATTCCAGTCTCTTTGATCAGCCAGAAGAATCTATTTAAGATAGGCTATATCTATATGACGCAGTTTTGATTGAGTTGCGCATTGCACAACAACGTCGCTCATTTTGTTGTCAATGGAAAAAAAAATTGTTGGAAAAATGCAAATATGCCTAAAATTTTGAATAATATAAATAAATCATTCGCATATATAAGATTTACTGGTACATGTATCATTAATTCATAGTTTATCATGCAGTTCCGCTATAAATATCTTTAAAAAAAGAGACGAATAGAAAACAAGCGCAATTATATACATCTATAAACGACCCGAAGAAGACCGCTGAGGGATTGGGGTTACACTCTAAAAATTGTGTTTAGAGTCTAAACACTTTCCTAAACACATTTGTGAAACCGATTTTTGACATGTTTTAAATCTAAACATGTTTAATATTTAATGTGCTAACAGCCTAAACGTGTCAAGCTATAAAGTGCTTAGACTGTAAACATGTTTAGATGTAAAGTGTTTAGACTAGAAACATGTTTTGCTAAAATGTGCTTAGACTGTAAACATGTTTAGTTGTAAAGTGTTGTATCTGGAAACATGTTTAGTTCTGAAGTGTTTTGTCAGGAAAGTTACATGTTTAGCTGTGAAGTGTTTTGAATGTAAACATGTTTAGACCATAAAGGGTCGTGAAGAAACATGTTTATCGTTTTAGTGCGATAAGCCGTTACTTCATTAGACCCCAAATAAACTCATACTCCGGAAGGCTAGACTGTAAAACGTATGATAGCTTTCAATACTACATGTGTTTATACCATCACAAAAGGAGCCAAACGCATCAAACTAAGAAACATGAATTTCCAAATCAAATTGATTGTGACTAATACCTTTTCAATCTGAATGAGTATTTTCTTTAATTCAATTGTCAGCATTCGACTCTAGCATTTTTTCTTCATTTCAAATATTCATTAAACAGTCTAGAACTTTTGAAATGAAATTATTATTATACTAATTCTAGGATTAAAAACAAAATTACAAGATATGAAACAAAGGAATCTATGTAATTGTTTATTTCCAGTTAATCATTGAACACAATCAAATATAAACTCATAAAATCATAAATTCATAGCAACGTACATATACATAATATTGACCAATCAAAACAATTTGAAAATGTCCTGTTTTTATTTTACAAGTCAATAAGAGCTTCTCCTTTCTTAGTACCCAACTGCTGGTCACTGGCCTGAAAGATAGAAAAATATTGATAAGCAACTAAGTAGAATTAATCTAAAAATATAACTATACGAACTACAACACCAAAAAGTAAATGCATAATTTAAGATCAAGATAACAACATTAGAACCGTGGTATAAAAGCATAAATGTACTGATGAGTCAATTGATATTTTTGATATAAAACATCTTTTCATGCTTAATATCATTCATTTGATCAAATATATATTGACATTTTTAAAATCAAATACACTTCGGATTCTTACCTAGCAATATAGTTGCTACTGTGCATTATCTCCTCTTTTAGCATGTCAAGACAAATTATTTCCTCTGCACTTCTCTCATCTAGAATAAAACAATACATATCAATAAAAATATAAGAAAGCACAACGGCTTATAACTATTGAACAAAACAAGCATCTTTTTATTTATTTTGAGCAAATGTTGATTGTGCATTTAGGAAGTGCTTACTAAAACAATGATCTCGATATGACACTGGTTTTGCGAATGATGCACTCGGCAGATTCCGCTTCCCTTCATGTTCCATTATAATCTGCCGAGGAGTACCAAATGAAAATTGTCCTCATGAACTCCTTTCCAAGAACATATATATATATATATATATATATATAATAATAAGTGCTAGCTTGCATGATAGAACATTAAACAACTCTTATCTTTACACAAGATAGTTTGAACACTAAAATCCCTTGCAAGAATTTGTTTCGTGGGATGGTTCCCCCTTTTTCTTCTCCTGCATTGACTATACGATAGTGTACTTGTACATAATACTTATAACTGTCAATAATCATTTAAAATTGGCAGTACAAAATAAAAATCAGTATAATTATAACTCCTTACCTTTCTGAAACAGTTAAGTTACGGTCAGTTATGGTCAGAAGTAAACAGCGTGGCCTTTGACTTCGGGTTCTTTGTTTCTTCTTCCCGCTCAAAAATTAGCACGTGGTATGCATGCCGTCTTCGGCCTAAATGTGTTGTAATTCTAAACGTGTTTAGGAAAGTGTCTAAATATTGAAAGTGCTTAGAATTTAAACACGTTTAGCTTCATAATCTTGACGATGTAGCTAAACATGTTTAGCACAACAACATGTTTATTGCAAAGTGCTGAGAGCCAAAACATGTTTAGTGCGAAGTGCTGAGAGCCAAAACATGTTTAGTTTTTAATGCTTAGAAATTAAACACTTTCCTAAGCACATAAGTCTTGCAACACGTTTAAATTCTAAGCACTATTTTTACAGTGTAGTTTCTTATATAATTCTTAACGAGAAACACCAGATAACGTGTTAGCGTTTAAAAAAAAAGAAAATTAGTATATGACACTTGCATGTTGTTGGGGGTTTTTTCCCGCAAAAAGGTCAAAGAAAACGGTATAAAGGTTAGACAAATAAATATATGTAAATCTTGATATACACTTCCAACATTTTCGTCAATTTATGTCCAACCTTTTACCATTTAGAGTGGGGCGCTCATTTTTGCCACAAGTTTCCATGTATTCTTCACTTTATGTTTAGGTATTTATGTTTTTGAAGTATACTGATATTTCTATATGAAAATAACATCAAAAGCAAAATATTCTTAGCTGGAAAACGTGTTTCTTTAAAAAAAAAATCATCTGAAAAGTTAGATCAAAGGCTGTATAAAACTTCCTGATTTTTGTCAAAGGGGGACACATATTCGCCGTTTTAACACATCTATTTAAAACCATAAAAATGCAGCTTTAAACAATATTTATCAAATCAATATCATTATAGATGGATAGCAGACATTTCAAAGGTGTAAACACCTGAAATTTATAGGGCAATCAGTCAAAGAATTACTAAGAAATATTTCTTTGAAATCATATTTTTCAGTCAGGAAATTGTCCGAAAATCCTAGTCCGTTTATCGGTCCTTTGCAGTAAGGACGAAATTTTTTCTAAATTTTAAAAATAACCATATTTGTTATAAAAATATAATAAACCAGCATATTCCTTCCATTTCAGCCATCCTTTGAAGTTTTTACTTAAAATCATAAAACGGCGAAATTGTGTCCCCGGCGAATATGAGCACCCCACTCTAGTGAATAACAAAAGAATTATTAGAACAAACCTTCAATGTTTTTGTTTTTGTTTTCATTTTGCTGTACAACTAAATGATTATTGGGAGAGAGAGGGCGTTGTGTATAAATATATATACGTGAATGAGTATAAACCTTACGTTAGGATTATTACTTTAAACAGATAACTATATAAGAGTATGAGTTATCGGAAATTGTAACACTGAGTGCTAATTTGTTTGCATATCTGTTGATAAAAAATGCTTTACATAATTACATCCCCTTCATTTTTGTAGTGGAAAATGAAACTTATACCGTATCTACAACAAAATATTCCGTCGAAGTTTTTTTTCTTCAAAACGATAAGACAACCTTGAACTTAAACTTCTGACCTTGATATTTAGGAAACGTCATTCTTACCCATTGTAAAATATTGTTCCAATCTTTGGTTATGACGATTAGTGCAACATACTAGCTTTGCTCTACGACTATACTGTGGGTGTAACTATCTTGACTAAACCCACGTGGTCTCGCACGGATGGCTTCGTGTGCTTTGTAATATTTACATGCATTAAGGCATATGTGACCTTGATCTCTGACCTATGAACATAACATAAAATAACTTTATAATGGACATAAGCTCAATTTGAATAATGCCACAGGTTTATGTCTCACACGGCTTGTATATTTAAAGTGTTTCAAACTGATCAAAATAAAATATCGGAGACATTGGAAAATATCGAACTCCAATTCATCGACTGACTCAATGAAATTCAAAAGTTAACTTGTATAAGGTGAACTAATGTTTCTTGTTATAATCTCTTAAGGTCTTGACTCGCTGCATTGTGCATATTTCTAGAATGGTCTATCAGTAAATACCGACAGTCACGTCATGAACTTATACAATTGAAAAAGCTGAAGCCATGATAGCAATAACAAATGTACTATAAACTTCAGACAATTCTACATATAAGGGTTCAGTACTTTTGTTTGCTCATTATATTTCTTTAATGCATGATTTATAATTTTCCAATTTATGGAATTTCATCTGGCAAAATAGAAATAATTGAATTACAAAACACGTTTTAACGATTTATTATGCGCATGGGAGATTGTTAACAAAGTAAATCCAAAAGTTGGCTGAAACTGAAGAGAAATTAAGTCCCAGAAGAATAAATATGGTCGTGTATCATAGCAAACTTAATTACCACTATTCCAGTAAAACGTACAAAATTCTCTAGTGAAAAAAATCACGAAAGAAAAGCAATGAAAAATGGCATCAAATTTCAGTTGCAGCGTCTAATTGGGTGACATATAGTTATTCTTGATGGATGCAAATCATAAACTTCCCCAGATAAAAGATTGTCTTATATCGTTTTCTGTTAGTCATTAATAATTAAACTTCAAGAATATCGATTTTCTTAAATAATGTTGCATGCTGGTCACTTACAGAAAATTGTGTCTGTCACAGCCTTAAAGTGCTGACAGTAGTTATACCCGGGATATCAGATTGCCTCCGAATGAGCACGAGAGCTTATAATGCAGTTAAGATTGTCGTCTGCTTAAGTTAATGAATGCATGCTCATAAAAAGAAAAACGATCCTTCAGTGTGAGAAATGTCAACCGTTTATTATTTTCAAAATAACATTAAATGACAATTAACAAAATTAAACTTGACATTTAAATGAAGAATTAATTCAAAAATTAATATAGTCTGCCAAATAGTTGATGACAAAAATTCACTTTGGGTCAAATTTCTGCATTTAAAAAAAGATATTCTCTTTTTTTTAGTTTTCAAAAATTGAATATAAGCCTCACAAATACATTGAAAATAATGCATTATATAGTTGATTTTCTTCTAGGAACTTACTTATACAGTTGCGCGTAAACATTGCTTAATTTGCAAACTGTTTTTATTAAATTTGCGCGCATTACCATTTCATTTGCAGAAATTGTTTTTCGCGCATTCATTTCACTAGTAAACTCCTGCAGTCTTGGATACCTCATGATATGTAATGCGCCCAATAACCTCATAATTTTATCACATTGCTTAGTGTGTTTACAAACTTTGCTTCAGATATATATAATTGTGTTTTATTAAATTTGTAAACAACAATTTAGTCTTTCTAAAAAATATATACACATATATACATAAAATTTAGTCTGAACATCCTTTTTGTATAACAAGGTCAGTTAAGTTCTAACTGTCAACATTTTAGACATAGATCATGCTAATTAAACACATTGAAAACAATATTTTTCTGGACTTTCATTATCGTAAACATACTTTTAACAAGTTTTGCAAGAAGTTGACTGCAATGTCCAGCCGTAGGGCTTTGGTACTACAAATAAATGATATGCAACGAAAGGCATGGCTTAAATACCTAAAGGGCATGTCACTCAAACCAATACATCAAATTTGACAATATACATCATATTTTTACCTTACATATAACTTATTAATTAAATTTAGATGTTAAGATTTCAACGAACACCCTTAAATCGATGTTATCAATGGTGATCAGTTTGTTACGTTTCATAATAACCATGTTCAGAGGTCGCTTTCACATTTTTTAGGGAAGGTAGACATAAATCAAATCACAAATCCCGGTTAACTCAGAAAAATACCGTCAAAACAGAAATTGAAGGAGCGTTAATGAAACACGAAAACTGTTTTGTTTTTATAATATCATTAATCTTATTCTCAAAACAATTGATGTCTAACAATAATTTTTGGTTTAATCATGTAGGTCCAAAAGAAAAATGCTATACTACAAAATAGAAATACTGTCCGATGTACAATCTGTATAATATAAACTTTAATTGTTTACAAAAAAATACATTCTTTTTGGTTTTAGAATCAAGTATGAATAATTTTGAATTGTGAAATGAATATAAAGATTTTAAACTTTTCCCGCTAATTCTGAAGGATCAATGACGATTACGTCCTCTGCTTTTTTGTTTTACAAAAATTGTATATATATATATCAGTCTATATTTATCGATGCAGTAACATTGGTACTATTTATGTTATAAATTATAAAAAGTATAGATATTGTTTCCTCACAAATATTCCAGCACCTTTTCAAACATATTAGCGTTCGAAATGATAGAATTCTATAATACTCTTCAGTGTTCGATTCGTGTCTTTTAATCAATTTTATTATCACTTCAAAATAGGAAAATGGTAATTTTGCCGTTTGATTCTTTATTAAATTATGTTTTATTAGTCAAATGCTTGTACCCTTAACTGAAGCCAGATTGTTCTAGTAATCTAAAATATGCTGGTATTTGTATTTTTGGTAAAATGTATTTAAGTGTTTGAATTTGATTAGTAGAGCTTATTTTGTCATTAATTCGATGTTTCTACAATCATTTACAGATGGTCAGTAAAGCGAAGTCCATTTAATCAAAATTCTATGAGAATGACATTGCAACGTTTTTATTTCGAAGATTTCATTTCAAACATGAATGGGTTCCTACTAATTGTAACAGAATAACATTTTGTGCATTACTAACTTTGTACAAAATGAGCAAGCAGAAATGTCTCCATTCTTTATTTCCACTATTAGTTTCTACTGTGATTATATCCACAAATATCTTCATGCAACGACAGCATTGAATTGCTATTTGTCGATTGATTTATTTTTTGTACAGCCATCCAGCAAATACGGAGTTATTTTATTTTGTATTCCAGTAACCATAGAATTCCAACAATTACAGTACAAAAATGATAATACAAAAGCATAAAAATAATGATAATAATAAAAAAATATGTTTATGAATCGAACAGATATATACTATATACACAAGTTTCTACATATTATACATATAACATTAACGGTACCAATAGCACTACATTGAATGCGCAGTCTCGTCATGCAGAAACAACAAAGCCGGAAACTATATGCGTTTTGAAATAAGGCTCGTCTCATACTTAATCCATTCATAGTATGTTCTCCGATAGAAATGAATACCAACTGGCATATTCACAATTCTATTTTCCTTATTCCTTGACGAATAAAACTGAACATTTCACGTGCACGGTATTAAGGTTTTTAAAAGTCCTCCCCGTATATATTCAAACTGAAGTTAAAGTGTCCGCAATTGCCGGAGAATAAGACTTGCTACAACAAGATGATAACGTTTCTTTTCAACCACTTCAACCAATTTAATGCTATATCAATAAATTTGAGTCGATTTACAAGCACCTGCAGTAGAATATCTTTCTGCATGCAAGGGCAATTAGCGTTTTGTCAGCTTTTAGTAAACATATTTGTTTTTAAACAGAATATTTGCAAAAAGAGAAGAAATCTACAAGATAGAGAGGAAATAGAATTACACACTGATTTTCTAGACATATGTGTTTATGTACATATGTTTTACGTGTTGTGAATGAAAATATAATGAAAATATGAAAAATATCCCGGTAATGCGTTTTGCTGGGGAAAAATAATCTGAACCAACGACGGCTTTTTTAAATTTTTTCTCATGTCTTCTTCTCCAACATATCTTAGTTACTATTTCTATTGGGGGGGGGGGGGGGGGGAATTTTGCACGAACGTCTGTATTATAAAGAAAACCGCAAAATATTCCTAAATATCATAGTTTTATATAACTGTAGCATAGACGCATCACTCTTAAATCAAATATAACCAAATTTAATTTGCCGTTCTTTATTTACAGTACTTGTCAGTATTGCATGGACGATATTTCTTATAATCATATTTGGCTCATCAAGAGACAATTAGAACTGACACACTGGTACCACTCTCCTTTGAAAATGCATTAAAAATTATCCTTAAAAGGCAAGTTAACCGGAATAATCTAATAGGAATGGGTTAATGTAATCAAATTTCCATTACTGTAACCATAGGCAGATAATTTTGCATTGAACAGAATTTCTCTAGACTTTAATATCATGGAACAATTTTCGTTCAGCTAAACATTACTATAATCTTCAATTTCTGTGTTTTGAGTATTTTTTTGGATTGCTGTTGGTATATGAGTCTTGTGGCTGCAGTGTTCCTCTGCTTCTTATTTGTTTTTGCTCCATGCAATTTCAAACTTTCTACTGGAGAATGGAACTTTAAAAGTGTTTATTCGTATAGTTTTCTCTTACAATGATGACTTTTTTTCAATGTAACCAATATGCGTCATATAGATTAAAAATTCAAATGGTGTTAATTCTTAAACTTTTATGTTGTTTTGATAAAAAATAAATTCAGAGAAAAAAAAAAGATGGCAATAAAATGAATAGTAAAAACCTATCATTAGCTTACTTTTTATTTTGATTTACCTGAGGAAAAAAATTTCAAATCATATCTTCAAAATCAGATATAAAATCGTCCTTTTATTCATCACTACCAAACAATGAGTACCTGGTGGTTGACCATAATAAGGACTGACTTATATTTAATTTCGAATGAAAATGAACACTTTATAGGTGACAGTTCTGCCACCCACTAAATTGTTCGGGCCTATATATTACCAATAATTGCCGTATTAAGTTATATCTCAACTTTTCATTATTTTTATGTTTATTTTCTTTTCATTTTATCCACGATAAGCTTAGATTATCAGATGTGATAGGAAATTCCTCCTTCGTTTACAGTAGGAGAAAACGAGACCACCCTAGTTTTTGGGAGAATTAATGTCTGGGTTAAAAGGCTTCTGACCATCAGTTTAACACTTCAACATCTGTTAACAGTTGAAAATGATATTTCTTTTGTTGAATATGATTTTGTATTAATCACCAGTGACATTACACAGGCAGTAGATGAACAATGTATTGAAGGTCTTATGTACTTTACTATGCCACAAGTGTATCTGTAGTACAGCTATGAGAGGTACGTTATTTTGTCCGAGGCCCGTTTGATCGAGGGAGAATTTAAACCTCAGACCTGTCTGTACAGAAAGTAAGAGATGTGATGCGAGTTTTTTTCCGTATACTGATCTTGGTTATTGCAGACATATAAAAAAAAGATGTGGTATGATTGCCCATAAAGACCAAATGAAAAGAAATTAACAATTATACAGGTCACTGAATGGCTTTCAACAATGAGCAAACATGTACCGCATTGTTAGCTATAAAAGGCACTGAATTGACAAATGTAAAACAATTCAAACGAGAAAACTAACGGCGCAATTACTGCATTGTACCTCAAGTCTGTCTGTAAAGCTATGAGAAATAAGTTATAGTGCGTTCCAGGTCCGTTTGTTCGACAGGAAAATTTACGTTTCCGACATAGCTGTACAGAGAGTAAGAGAATTAATGCGAAATATTTTCGTACTAATCATGCATAGTTATAGGAACACATGAATGTCATAATCTGAAATCATTAAAAAGAAAAAAAATACTACTGCATTCTTTTTTCCCTATTGTTTTGCATTTTGCACACATGAATGATAAAAATGCGCAGCTAATTGTGTCAAACAATGACACGGTGCCTTAAAACTTTAGTTTGTGCGTCTGCTTCATTCATAAGTCTAGAAACTCTCATAAGATAAGTGCTGATCAGACTATTATATCTATCTCAATGAAAAGATCAACAATTTATTTAAAACTAAAAATGAAACATTTAAAGTAGATCTATTCCGATAACTGATAAAGATTTAATAATTCCCAGTCGGCGTATATCCATTAATTTCCTGCCGTTTTATGTTATTTTCATTTACTTCTGCCTTCCCCATTAAATGTCAGATATTTTACTAATCAGACTTCCCAAGTTAAACAGGTCTGAGTTATGTTATACGTATGTTGACATTTTTACAGTTTTACAACTTTCGCAGCTTCCGTTATTTTATTAGAATGGACATGATGTTTCAGTTCTATTGTGAGGTCTGTGAAATGAGCCGTTTAACGAGCTTTGAAAATTGCAGAATATTTTCCAGCATATTTATTTGTATATTTTGTTTTCTGTGTCATAGATATGGAAAGTCATTACATCTCAAGCCAAAGTCGAAAGTTCCGTTTAATAAAACGCTATAAATAATTATACTTTCTTGTATTATTTACCAAATTCGGAATTTGCACGATTTCTGAATTCATAACTTTTTGGTATTGTAATTAAGCTGGAAATCATTGCAGTGTATCACTTTTGAAATTAGTCTTTATGTATCTATGCCGGATCAGAATTTTGCCTTAAAAATTAAATTAAAAGATTTATAAAATTAGTTCTGTTTTAAAACTGAAACTCAAAAATCATTGCAGAACGTGTTCATAAAACCGAAACTACCTACTGCTCGGAATGCTTGCATCGAGGATTTATATATTGACGTTACGCACGTTATTGCGTCAATACAATTGTAAATAATTCTGTAACGTTTTGTGATCTTTTGTGTCGAAGAGTTTCTTGACTTGCAATGAATTTTGTTTGATCATTAGAAATTTCTAACAGTTATACATCTCCACATGTTTGTTTTTAAAGTTTTCCGAAATACTACACAAGGACAGATACATATCAACAAAAACACAAGAAGTAAAAAAAACCCAACAAACATATGAAAACAATAAAAGTAACAATTCTTGTTCCTGTGAGACTGGAATGAATCAACAGCCATTGAAGAACGGATCTCATTTAAAGGATGTCAATCAAAACAAGAGAAAGATTTTATTGTACAGACACGATGGCGGTTTTATTTCTTAAAGCTTTTTAACAATTTTCTAAAATCGTATTTGAGTTTGGTAGATAATCGCTGATTTCACTTATCTAACTTGTTTGCGCAGCATGTTACGCTGTTTGATATTTTGATCATTGATTAAGATCATAAAAGGGGATACATGTGAGGTATTAGATTTACCCCGGAGGTTTAATATCTACAAAGCTAATAAATGTGTACTTCAATGATTGGCAAAAAAATGAAATTTTTCTGACATTTACATTTGTTCTCAGTGGGGCGTGGTATTGAATATGCCAGTGTCAGATGTCTATGTCGTTGTGTTGTTGTCAAGAAATTGGTTCACTTTTTTATACTTTAACCCAACCGAACACAAAAATGAATTGCACATAAACTTTAATTCCGTTTCTTATGCTTTCTTAGACAGGTATCCGTTTTTGTGTGAAAGGGTCCATATTTCGAGGAAGACATTGCATCGTTTTTGCTCGACATACGCTTCTTGTGTTCTAGGAATAAGGAGTAACAGAGTTTTTGATATAGTTGTTTAGCCGTATGGCGCCACCAGTTATCATTTCTGTCTTTAGTACAATGATAACACCCGTCCAGATGTCCTGCATTCAGGGTGTCCAATTGTTCGGACATACCATTTCGATTCCCGGAATAAAATCTTTCAAGCCACGAGGAAAACATTTATCAAACTTGGGCTGGTGAAACTGCATGGTATCAATTTTGGAGAAATAGGTCATAGGTTATGGTCACATCAGCTATCAAATCTGATTTTGGTAACTATTAGATTTCCAGTTGTTATATGTTTAAGATGTCACCCCTTTACAAAAAAATGGTCGATTATGATCCATTGTGTAAGAAGTTCATTTTTTTGAAACGGTGTTTGCATTTAGCATTTGGGTTTCATTTTACGTATTTTGTTGATTGCCATTTTCCTTCAAATTTACTTTTTGACCATATTTACATGGATCAATAAGAATAATTTATATAATATATATATGTCTCTTTCTTCTATTCTTTCTTTTGAGTAAGTTATTTCCACATTTCTTTTACTTATATGCTATATTTCAAGTTGTATTGATGTGAGTCTAACACTGATAGGCAATTTCAAAATGAATCATTCAGCCATCTTCTAATTGATCAAGAAAATCTTCATTTTTCAATCTTAAACAGGCAAACTTCTTCGATGTATTATCAATCTATTTCATATTTGCTCCTTCTTTGCTATCTATGTGAAAAATTTTCAAAGAAAAGAAAAGTGAACCTTAAGCTGATGAATAGAGAAAACGTCTTTGAAATGACAAAAGCTTTTGCGTCATCTCATGAAATTTCATCAAATGAAAGAGTTTATATACGTTGATCATAAAAACATTAGATCTTGACAACAAAATGAAAATAAAGCAAAAACTGACTTGGAAAATTTAGAAGATGATCTTCAAAAAATCTCGGAAGCATGTACCATAAGAATATTAAAATTTTGACATCCATATCGTACATCATTTACCAATTTTAAACATTTAAGAAAACGCATTATTACCAGGTTTCTCAGTTTTCTACTCTAACACTGCTGATTCACTTCCGTTCAGAGTATTTTTTTTAATTTTTGTCTACTTTAAACAATAACAAGATAACGGAAATATTAGTATTCATATTTGAAGTGTTTACATCTTGGAAACAGAACGAAATGAAGAACATTATTATATTCGATGGCATTATCAATTCAATCCAACGATATGTGACTTGTCATCGTGACAGAAGTGGAAGATGCAAATAGTGGCCAATGAGGAGTTTAATATATATGTTGTGTACAAGTTGCAATTTTGTACAGGTTATAAAATAAAAATGTTATAATTTGTACAATGATAAAATACAAGTTATAACATCTACAGAAATACCTCGTACATGTTATAACACGTACAAAAAAAGTAAGATCACAAAAATACTAAACTCCGAGGAAAAATCAATCGGAAAGTCCCTAATCACATGGCTAAGTCAAATGATAAAACACATCAAACGAGTATTATTCCTGACTTGGTACAGGCATTTTCAAATGTAGAAAATGGTGGATTAAAATATTGCTGAAAAGAATGGTTTTAACCTGTAAAAAAATTGAAAATAATAATTAAGCAGAAACTACATGCACGATTGAAATTTATTAAATAATAAAGAACAATAATCAAAAACAAAAGAAGGTGCATTATTTATAGCATGCATAACATACTACATTTTCATACATTTTAGGAACAGTTTTGTTATACTTGTTGCTACAAGACAGAGACATGTGATACCTTGAGTTGCACAAAACTATTTTTCTACCATATTTACTCCTACCAGACATACAACTGCCTTTCTTACACTGAAATGCACAAAACCTTGCTCTCCACTCAATGATATCTTACACACTATCTCTCTCACTCGCATATCACTAATTGGGACGTCAGAAACATTTAAAGTTGCATTTGCAAAACCTGGTTTCTATTCAAGTATCCCTTTATTTGTCCAACTTAAGTCCCAATTGTATAGCCGCCATATTCATTCACATTCATCACCACGCTTTCTATGTCCCTCTCATCGGCAGGGCCCCTATCAATGGACGGAATGGGAATGATAACATTATCCCCTTTAGAGAGAACAGTTAATCTAGTTTTTGAGGTTTTTTTTCAAAGCACCAGCTTGTACCTGATAGTACAGAAATGTCCTTCTTTCGATACGCTTGATGTCAATATTTGAAATGTCAGTCAAAACTTCACTTGTATTGACAGCAGGAATATCACCACCACAAAGCGTCCTCTTACGAGGAAGTATACCAGTAGATGTCATGCTGAAACTTGCTTCATCAGTCATGTTAGCATCACTTAAATCAATTATCATTGTTTCTGTTTCTTACTCAATGGTTTTTTCATTGGTGTCTGCTGAATCATGACCATCAATTCACCATCAGTTTCAGTGTTTGTGTCTTTAATAATGTCCGTCTCTGACATTGTTTTGTCAGTTTCGATTTCTGTGTTGGTATTATGTTCTGTCTCGGTAAAAGGATCTTTACTATCAGTAGTATTGGATACAGAACTTGCTTCACATATTGCTTCTAAGGCTTTTTCTGTTTGAATATCAGGTGAGTATACCGGAAAATGTTTATTGACTATATGTGTATTTTCAAAGCCTTTAAGGTTTTAAGAAATTATCAAAACTATTTATCTGGTCATTAACTGTATCAAAAAAGTATCACACTAACATGAAAGATAATGAAAATATTATTGAGATTAATGACATGTGTTGTAATAATAGAAACATATTTTTATTTTCAAATTTTGTGCAAGTTAAAACCATTTTTAAGCAATATTTGGTACATGTTATAACATGAACTTTTGCATTGTACAAATTATAACACGAACTAATTTTTTGTACATGTCATAACCTGTACAAAATCGCAACTTTTTCACGACATATATATAGTTGAGAGTAAACTATTTTCTGTTACTTCTCCCATAATCCCCACTGAAGTATGTCAAAAAATCAGACAGAGGGCCATCATGCTATCAAGAGTTAGAGAGGTACCCGTATGCGATTTTATGGATGACTTGAGATTACCAAGGAATACAGTAGATAATTGCAAATTACCTTTAATGGAGATTAAAGTTAGGATTACTTCGATGTTGATGCAGATGTGAAGACGTGCAAAGTAGAAGATTTTTTTGTTTGTTCAGGTACACACACAGTGCCGCAAGCTTGTTACTAAACATAAAAATATTGTGAAGATATTTTGTTGACAATATAAGCATAACAGATAATATAAAATAAATAGTAAAGAAGAAACTTGAAACATAGACACAAACGACTTGCGAACGAGACCAAAGGCCTGAATATTATAGCCCAGTGTCGTGACGACTTTATGGCTATTACTAATTGCAAAACAATAGACAGGAAAAACAAGAGAGTTTAACTGGCATAGTAATGTTGACATGGGTTTCAACATGAATGAAATCGTACATGCTAAAGTTTTTTTTATCAGATCGATCAATAAATGTTATATAAAAAAAAGTGAAATCACAAAAATACTGAACTCCGAGGAAAATTCAAAACGGAAAGTCCCGAATCAAATGGCAAAATCAAAAACTAAAACACATCAAATAAATGGATAACAACTGTCATATTGCTGGCTTGGTACAGTCAGCTTTTGAAATTGTTTAGAATCGGTTTGATTTGAGTTTCATTTTAGGTGTTTTTATTCAAACTACTATCTTGTGTTGATGAGAATGTACATCTTAAAATTAGTTTTCGTCTTCTTCATCTAGTTATGATGTTCTAGTTAACGATTGCAAAATTCCTATACATAATCTCATTTTGTTTCAACAATTTTACATGGTTGATTTCCTAATGTTCTTCTAACCATCTGCAAAGTGATCAAGAAATCAGAAGTTATAATTGAAAATGTACAAAGATGCGTAAATCTTAACTAATAAAATGAAAACAGTATACATTTTTCCAAAAGGCTGTCATGTAATATGTCTGATTTCGTTATGTCGAACACACTTTAACAACGTTCAACAAGGATATTGGTGTACCTCGATAAATTGTTACATGTGCCACTAATTAATCTTTTTTGTAAAATTACATGAATTTTCAATTAAAGTTGATAATTTTATGCAAACGTAATGAAAGGTAAGACCCTTGACTATTTTATCATGACCATTTTATTATATTTTTAGAAAACATTATACAAAATATATCATAAAACATATGTGCTAATAACAATTTGTTGCAAATAATTTTTTTTATACATGAAATGACTAATAAAAAATGAAAACAACACTTGATACATTTCAAGTGCCCGAAGCCCTCTTCTTCATTCTTTGGTTTCATTGGGAACGCATCTTTTCGAAAATCTGAAAGCCAAAGGTGTATAGTAAAGGCAACAGAAGTATACCGCTGTTCGAAATTCATAAATCGATTGATAAAAAACCAAATCCGGGTAACAAACTAAAACCGAGAAAAATGCATTAAATATAAGAGGAAAACTACGACACAACAAAACACAACATTAAAATGTAACACACACAGAAACGAACTATAAAATAACAATAGCCATTTTCCTGACTAGGTAAAGGGCAATTTAAGAAAAAATGTTGGGTTGAACCTGGTTTATTGGCATGCCAAACCTCTTCTCTTTGACCTACCGAATTAGACTATTTACCGGATTTGTAATCACATAAGCAACACGACGGGTGCCGCATGTGGAGCAGGATCTGCTTACCCTTCCGGAGCACCTGAGATCACCCCTAGTTTTTGGTGGGGTTCGTGTTGTTTATTCTTTAGTTTTCTATGTTGTGTCATGTGTACTATTGTTTTTCTGTTTGTCTTCTTCATTTTTAGCCATGGCGTTGTCAGTTTGTTTTAGATTTATGAGTTTGACTGTCCCTTTGGTATCTTTCGTCCCTCTTTTATGGCAATGTTATAAGAACAGAAACAGTAAGAGCCGTATGACAAAACAAGGATATGAAAATCATAGCCAAACTAATCTTAGGTCAACTATGCCTTAGGGAGTTTAAAAAACCCTCGATTGTTTGATAATATATGGGTTTATTAAACGAATTTGATAAACAATAAAACCAACGAGGTTTTGGACAAGGCCATGTCTAATTGGTTTCTTACAAATTAATCGGCATAAATGACATGTGGCCAATGACCGTTCATCTTATATCATTACGCAAATCTTTCGACGACATAATAATATAACTAATGACCAGCTACTTTTAAAAGTCTTTCAGATATGGTAATTTTCCGTCCTATTTAAGCTTATTTTAAAAACAAACTTAACGAATAAATACGGATCGGTTACTTTCTCGTGCATGGACTAATCAGTTATAACATTTTTGGAGCAATATGTTGTTTAAATTCCTTAAAAACAATAATTACTTTGCAGTAAAGTAAATATCTCATGATAAGGGAAAAAAGAGAAAAGACGAATCAATACAGAATGAATAAAAAAGTGTATCCAGTAATATAGATACCTGATTTTAACGTGAATGAATAAATTTATAATACGGGCTACAAGAAATAAGCTCGCTCTACATATATTGTATTACTGATCGATATGATACTCGAAAGGTAACATAAAGAACAGAAGAGAGAAAGTAAACAGAAAGGAAAAAGAAAGTATGTAAAACATCTATGCATCGACGTGAGAAATACATGAACTCAATGTACAAAATGATGTTAAACGTTATTGAGCTTTGTTCTCTTAATAGTAATTTCAATAAAGAGAGTAAAATGAAACGGTACACAAAAAAGTAAAATAAACAAAAAATACCGAACTCTAAGGGAAATTCAAACTGGAAAATCCTTTGTAACATGACAAAATCAAAAGCTCAAACACATCTAACGAATGTAAAATAAATGTCATATTCCTGACTTGGTGCATGTGTACTATTATATGGCCAACCTATATTGTAAACGTATCTTACTCTATAGGTCTGATAGCTTGTCATTGAGTAATAAAATTAACGGTATTAATTTTCTTGCACCAGAAGCGCATTTCGACAATACATGTCTCTTCAGTGATGCTCGTGGCCAAAATATTTGAAATCCACTAATATAAACTTTATTTGAGTCCTTTTCTATTATCTGTATGTTTCTTGTTACCATGCTTTTTAATACAGTAAGTCCTAAATCTTGTATAAATATAGTTTAAATGTTATTGTAAGTACTGATATGTTTCGTTTCCTCTTTTAACAATCTAAATTTGTTCCATGTAGATGAAAAATGACTATAAACAATGACTAAGTTTTAAAGTTTTATTGTCTATAAATAGTGATAAATCGTTTAAAAGATATGTTTTGTCTGATTTAAACTTAAAACCTCAAAACATGTGATGTCGTTGTCGTTATTTCTCTTTAATTGTCTGCTTTTTGTCAAGATGTTATAAAACTTATTGGCGACATTTATTTTCTGTACCATGATTTGTCTTTATCTGTATTTTTTTATGAATTTATTCGTTTCTATTTCAGAATTGACTTTTAATGCTTATACATTATTATAACAGATTAATATGTAATGCGACTATTTTAAAACTTTACTCTTTTTTTTAGATTGATGACTTTGAAAACGCTGAAAATATGTAAAAAATAGATAAATATAAAAACAGTTCAAGATGTTTACATGGAAGAATATGTAAATTAGAATCGAAGACTTGTAATATAATTTTCTTTGACCTGACACCAATGAGTTCACTCAACCTTTTTTAATCAATCATATTTTTCTGATTTACCATTTTTAAACTCATTAAAGATACCAAAAGCGTATTATATGGTACTCTATAGACGAATGACTTGTCTTATAAAGTAGTTTTCGAAAATAAAGAGTTGCAAAGCCAAATCATATATATTTTAACACTTTATTTGAAAGCGATTTACGTTTGTCCTGGTTGTTCATTAAAAGGTACATTCAACCTTGTAATTTTAAATAAAGAAAAAACCTGGAAAAAATCAACAACATACAAACATCAGTTTACAAAACACAGCATAAAAACTAAAGACTTAGCAACACGAACCCCACCAAAAAACCGGGGGTACTGTCAGGTTCTTTGGAATGTTAAGTATGTCTTGATTTACGGTAAAGGTGTTGTTTCTTCAAGGACACATAGGGAGTTTTAACTTAAAAACCACAATATTAAAACATAAGTAATTATTAAGGATTCGGTTTTCAATGACGATGCATCTTTGTCATAGATGGCCAAAGATATGTTCCCGCTGTATCATATTGAAATATGAATAAAATGACACTTTAGAATTTAGTATATGCGGTCTTATTGTTAAGTAGCATCCTAATAGCGGCAACAACATAAGTAATCCAGTTAAAACTTGGTCAGCATAACCTTTTCAGTACTCGTTAAGTTTTTCAGCGGTGTCGAATATCACAATAGTCCTAACAGTTATTAAAGAGATGCAACAGATACAAGAGGGACATTCAAACTCATAAGTCGACAATTAACTGGCAGAAAAAAGGAATAGACAAACAATAGTACACAAAGAGACTAAGCAACAAGAACCTCACCTAAAACTAGGGATGATATCAGGTGATTCTTTTTGTATTTGATTTATATGTATTCGTATTCTGTTTCATATAATGTAAAACTATGATTTTATAAATATTTTAAATAGAAACGTCATATGCAAGGATAAGAATTATCTTCGGCATTCCAATTAGATTAGTTTCAGTTATATAAATTTACGTATAACAATGGAGCATACTAGATTCTTTTTTTTTTAAATATTTTAAGAGCAAACAATTATGTTCAAATAAGTGCTAGGGTCCCCTAGACCTTACACTGGATTGCTAGTTTTTGCTCCACGCATGAATGTGAGGTGAAGCTCTGTAACAAACTTGCTGTTCCTTTTCTGTATTTTATTTTGCTTCATTTTTATATATAGCGATTAGATCAACAGTTGTTTGCCGATGTTTACTCTCATAATTCCATTTAAATAATGTTTTGTATTTAATAATAAACATAATTTTATTGCCAAGAAGCACTGACATACTTCAAAATCCTCCAAAGAAATTTTTCAAGGATTTATGTTTTAAATTCAAATAAGGGTCTGTATTACCATCCGCACACAGTAACTACTAGTAAATGAAAATAAAACTTTAATGAATTTGTTGAGTCTGGAGTGTTTTCTGGATTTACTTCATAAAGGCAACAGTAGTACACCGGTGTTCAAAAAGTCATCAATCGATTGAGAGAACACAATCAAGGGTTACAAACTTAAACCGAGAGAAGCATTAATGCTCGAATCCAAATATTATAAACCCAGGTTTTTAATTAATGCAAATACGTAGCAACATTGGGAGATAAAAAATAGGCGGCTTTCATTAGAACTGATTGATGGTTTTTTTTGTGTATTTACATGTTAAAAATAATTAATCTTTCTTTTTAATGACAATAAGAATAATTTCCATTGGTCTTCATATTTTCAAAAAGGATGTTACTCTGATTTTGCTGATATGAAACGATAGAAAAACTGGTTCATCATATTTCTGTCATCTTTTTTGAAAGTTTTTTTTTATAAAAAAAAGCAACAATACCGAACTCAAAGGAAATTTCCCTAATCAAATGGCAAAATCGAAAGCTCAAACACATCAAACGAATAGATAACAACTCTCATATTCTTGACTTGGTACAGCCATCTTCTTATATAAAATATGGTGGATACAATCTGGTTTTAGCTGAACCTCTCACTTATATGATAGTCGTATAAAATTCCATTATATTGACAATGATGTGTGAACATCGTCAGTCGACCCAAAGGATTGCAATATCAACCAAAACAAAACCATATATACACTAGTACAAAATTAAGCATAACAAATTAGAGATCTTTTAAAGGAAAAAACATGTCAAGGGTTAACCAACTGATTTTAGAGTGGTTAGTACTTTTTCAGTCTTCATGATCAGTTTTTGTTGTAGTGATGGTAAAAACAAAGACTTTATTTCTCTATTTCGGTTTTTGTTACCACGGTGTTGTTAATAATTCCTTAATTTTTCATTGTTCCTTGTGATAATTTTACTTTCTAAAACACGTCCTTATTATCTCGTTTTTATTATTATTTTGTCATTTAAGATCATGTATTGTAAGACAAATACATTGTATATTTAAACAATGAGTTTCAAAATTTTATTGTATATACAGAAAATGTGATAAATCATCTTTAAGTCGCTTTCTTGTCTGCATTTCATTTAAAATGGCAGTAAGTATTAATGTCATGGTCTTTATTTTGGATATAATCATCTGTTTTATGTGAACTTGTTGTAAATCCTCCCATACATTTATTCCCTTTGCGATAATTTGTCTCTCTTTTTCAATTTTTTTATAAATTTATAAATTGAACTGCCTTTTTAATAGTCGCATTTTGAAAAAAAAAACAGTGTCGTAACAAATCATATGTAATTTGGCTTGTTGTAACGACATTTCATTTTATGATACGATAACATTATTTATGATATTGTTTATATGATTAATAAATATATATAACACCTTTGTTTAGTTTGGAAAATAATTGTTCAAGATGTTATAAAGTGACTACTTGTTATAACTAAAATGGATGTATTGAATTATTTATCATGATTTTTAGTATCATTTCCATAAAAGTTTTAATACTGTTCAATAATATTTCACTTACTGTAGCCTTTTGTTTTATTGTTGAAACACTATGTAGATAGATGTAAGACAGAATAATAATAGTTTTGAATGTTAATAAGCATTGGACATGTTACTAGGACTTGAATCACGGTTTATTCAAACGGTTTTGTAAAATCAAATGGTGTCCTGTACCAAAAAGTAAAATCACAAAATTACTGAACTCCGAGGAAAATTCAAAACAGAAAGTCCCTAATCTAATGGCAAAATCAAAAGCTCAAACACATCAAACGAATAGATAACAACTGTCATATTAATGACTTGGTACAGGCATTTCCTTATGTAGAAAATAGTGGATTAAACCTGGTTTACCAAGTCAGGAATATAGCAGTTGTTTAATAATAGTTTCTATGTATGTTGCATTGGCGTTTGTTTTTGTTGCACTTAAGTTTTTCTGCTGTTCCGTTGTTCTCCTCTTATTACTGATATGTTTCTCTCGGTTTTAGTTTGTAATCCTGATTTGTTACCTCTGGGTCAATTTTATTACTTTTGAACAGCGGTGTACTACTGTTGCCTTTATTTACTAGAGCTCTTCTTTTTCAAGATTTGACTTTGAATGTGCATGACATGGAATCGTGCGACTAAATATCATGAGATAGCTAGTTAATATTTGACGTGTTGATAATTCTGCACTGAAGTCACGCATTTAAAACGAGAAGCAAAATTTTTATGTAACTGTTCCATGTATGCGTTATTTATTGTTTATTTTTCGTATTTAGAACGTATTCTTTTGTTTGGGTTTTACATGAAAAATGTATCTTATTATACCTTATCGAAGTATTGGTCGTTTGAGGTATTTTATCATTATCATTTGTTGAATTTCTAAAATACAGTCAACTTCAATTTTACACATTTTAAATGAGTTTTACTGTGCGTATTTTTGTGTGTTTTTTCTACATCGACTAGAGGTAAAAGGGGGTTGAGATATCATTAAACCTGTTTAACCCGTCGCATTATTGCGCCAGGAGCCTCTGGCCTTTGTTTGTCTTGTGTGATTTGTCATTTAATATATAAAAAAAAAGAAGATGTGGTATGATTGCCAAGGAGACAACTCTCCACATGAAACCAAATGACACAGAAATTAACAGTTATAGGTCACCGTACGGCCTTCAACAATGAGCAAATCCAATACCGCATAGTCAGCTATAAAAGGCCCCGAAATGACAAATGTAATACAATTAAAACGAGAAAACTAACGGCCCATTTAATGTACAAAACATAAACGAAAAACAAATATGTAACACATCAACAGACGACAACCATTGAATAACAGGCTTCTGTCTTGGCACATAAAGAATGTGGCGGGTTTAAACATGTTGGTGGTATCCCAACTCTCCCCCTTAGTTTGTAGGAATAGTTGTTCTGGGGAACATTGGTTAAAAGAACTTGGGGTACAAAGTTTTAATAAGGATTCAATGGTGAGCACGCTAAGAATATCATTAAGAACCAACAGTAGTAATGCAGTTATAATTTACATCAAGCATCAGTAGGACTTAAAATTCAATTGTGTACTGATGCAGGTTCATAGTGTCATTGGTCTGAGCACTGTGAGGCCAATGTTTAACATGTTCTTTATTAGGAAAAGCTTAAAATTTATCTTCCTCAGAAACTGCAATAGAAGTGAGTCCCAATTTACACGAATATGTACATGTCAAACATAAATAGAGGCTCTAGGGAACCTGAATTGCTCCCCTAGTCAACTAGTCCCATTTGACTTGATTATAAATTAAATTCTAGTATGTGCCAGTAAATAACTTTAATTAAGCTTGATTGCATTTAGTGTTCATTATTCTCAAAAAGATGACGAATGTGTTTACGTTACAAACTTCGCCCTCACTGACGACCATTTTGGATTTCCTATCGCCTCAAAAAGTGAAAACGCTAAGGTTGTCGTTATCATGACATAGCGTTCAGAAGCCTGTAATCCAGTGGTTGTCGTATGTTGATGTGTTACATATTTGTTTTCGTTAATTTTTTTGTACATTAATAAAGTCGATAGTTTTCTCGTTTGAATTAAATTGTTTAACATTTGTCGTTGTGGGGCCTTTTATAGCTGACTATGCGGAGACTTTTCTCATTATTGAAGGCATTATGATGACCGATAGTTGTTAATTTCTGTGTCATTTAGTCTCTTGGCAACCGTACTACATATTATTTTTTTATATATAGCGATGTCGTTATAACGACATAACGATGTCGTTATTGCGACATAAGACTGTCGTTATTACGACATAGCGATGTCGTTATTACGACATAATGATGTTGTTATTACGATAGCTATGTCGTAATTACGACATAAAATCCGTTATCAAATGGCAAAATCAAAAGCTCTAACACATCAAAAAAATATATAACAACTGTTATATTCCTGACTTGGTACAGGCATTTTTTTATGTAGAAAATATTGGATTAAACCTAGTTTTCCAGCTATCTAAACCTTTCACCTGTATTACAGACATATTGAATCACAGTATATTGACAACGATGTGTAAACAAAACAAACAGACAAAATAGGTAAAAGTGTCAATAATTGGGGTACAGCAGTCAACCTTGTGTTATAATCGTTATCAGTATAAAAACAAACAAACAAATATGTAACAATTCATTTAATCGTCTTTCTTGCAATTTATCAGAAATATATAGATCTATAATGTTGAATACGTAGAACACATTGACCAAATCATTGGCATTCAACATGATAATGATTGTAACTGCTAGTTTTATCAGGCACTGTTGATAGTTGAAAATTTGTTTTGTGATAATACTTTTTGAAACTTTTCATTTTCATCGAAAAAAATAGCGTTAATCGTCAACATTGAAATTTACGATTTTAACCTTAAAGGTTATTTAAGATAAAGAAGAGAGTATAAAAAAAGTCAC
Source organism: Mytilus edulis (assembly GCF_963676685.1). Taxonomy (NCBI): domain Eukaryota; kingdom Metazoa; phylum Mollusca; class Bivalvia; order Mytilida; family Mytilidae; genus Mytilus; species Mytilus edulis. The sequence continues at coordinate 28,143,003 of NC_092351.1, read as the reverse complement.
ACAATTCAAGTTTATTTGATATGGTCACAATTAATTTATCAATTTAATAGTATATTTTTATGTGAAAAAATCTATTGTCATTATTTTTTGACATTTCATTTACTTAAATGGGGACATAAATGAAATCAAAAGTAGGAGAAAGATGGTCCTGTCATTGGCGTCTGTGAAGAAGAACAGTTAAAATCTTAGAAATGTGATAACTCTTCTGTAAATTATAGACCTTAAATGAGATGAATAAAAAATAGAACATCGCTATTTTTTATTTGTCATTTTATCTAGAATAATCAAAAGAAAAACCCTCTTCATAATTTATAATGTACATGCATGTACATTGATGTATGGATGACGTTTATTTTAAATCATTCTTGATGGATTTTCAAACTGGGTCGGACATATTTTTCCTTCTGTTTATAATGTACATCTATCCAATGAAAACGATTACAATGTTCCGTAGGATATTTTTCATTTTTCATTTTTTATTACAAGCTGCGATTGCACAATAACCTATTCCTTTAAAACAAACCCGATATTATAAATATTAAATTGATTTACTCTTTGAATTCCCAATAAAATGATGGTTATGAATATGTCATATGCAGTGAGAGGTTATCACAGGCAAATATACAATTATCGTTCAAATCCAATGCCAACAATATTTAAACGTTTATGGGTACCATCATATCATGCTTACAAAATATTGTGGTTATGCGTAATAAAACAAAAAATGATAAAAACAAAAAATGTTGGCGTTTTCTTTTGTTGCACGTCGGTGTTCTTGTTGTAGTTTAGTTTTTTTTTCTCCTCTTATAGTTGATGTGTCTCCCTCGGATTTAGTTAGTAACCCGGATTTGTATTATCTCAATCGATTTATGACTTTTGAACATATGAGTCCTAATGTTGCCTTTTTTCATAATTTATTTTCAACATAATAAAATACAAACAATGTGTTTCTTAACCACTTTGTTAATTGTTTATTTTCTTGTATTTAGGATAGCATCCTTCACAAAATCAAAAGAGAAACGATATTTCAAATATATGCATTAGGTGAATTTAACATATTGAATTTACAAACAATATATAAAAGATCGAAATAACTTTATATATAATTGACTTATTAAAAAAGTATTTTGAGTTTCTGATATCAGAAACAAATATATAGAAAAACGTAAGCTTCTTAATGAAAGTCCAAGTTCACATGCATCACTTTTGGTAAGACATATTAAGTTATTGGACAGAGCTGAAAACAAATATACAATGAATATGAATTCATTAACAAATAATTGGATGATTAAACAATGTAAGGTGATAGTTAAACCAACAGTTTCCAAACAAAAAATGAACTGACATTAATGGCAATCATTCAATATAATATTTTGATATGAAAATAAACTCATCGTAGATACAGGACTAAAATTTTACACTAACGCCAGACGCGCGTTTTGTCTACAAAAGACTCATCATTGACGCTCGAATCAAAAAACGTTTAAAAGGCCAAATAGAAAAAGGATATAATCTAAAAAAATATTCTTGTTAACCTATAATGTTTTGTTCATATATTGTTGTCAACATAAATGAATTTTATGCGACTATAATAAAGTGAGAGGTTCAACTAGCTATAATAGGTTAAATCCATTATTTTCTACGTAAGGATATATCTATCCAATCGAGCTAGAGATAAAGGATACTACAGATATAGTTAAGTCGGCCTCATATCTTGACTTACATCTAGAAATTGACAATGAGGGTCGGTTGAAAACAAAACTTTACGACAAAAGAGATGATTTCAGCTTTCCAATTGTGAACTTTCCATTTCTAAGTAGCAACATTCCAGCAGCACCTGCATACGGGGTATATATCTCCCAATTGATACGATATTCCCGTGCTTGCATTTCTTATCATGATTTTCTTGATAGAGGGTTGCTGCTCACAAGGAAGCTATTAAACCAAGAGTTCCAAATGGTGAAGTTGAAATCATCCCTTCGTAAATTTTACGGACGCCATCACGAGTTGGTTGACCGTTATGGAATAACCGTATCACAAATGATATCGGATATGTTCCTTACGTCGTAACTACAATTCCCTTCTCTTTCCTGAATGTGACCTACCGAATTAGACTATTTACCGGATGTGTTATCACATAAGCAACACGACGGGTGCCGCATGTGGAGCAGGATCTGCTTACCCTTCCGGATCACCTGGGATCACCCCTAGTTTTTTGGTGGGGTTCGTGTTGTTTATTCTTTAGTTTTCTATGTTGTGTCGTGTGTGCTGTTGTTTGTTTGTCTTTTTCATTTTTAGCCATGGCGTTGTCAGTTTGTTTTAGATTTATGAGTTTGACTGTCCCTTTGGTATCTTTCGTCCCTCTTTTGTACCATACATGTCAGGAACATGACAGTAAATATTTTCATTCGCTTGATATGTTTGAGCCTTTGATTTTGCCATTTGACAAGGGACCTTCCGATTTGATTTTTCCTTTGAATTCGCTATTTTCGTTATTTTACTTTTTTATAATTCCGGATCACTCATTGAATATATGGAACAAATGAAGTTCTTTACAGAGCAATTAATGTACTTTATTCAATTCTCTGTTTCCCGATTGATCACCGAATTCGACTCGTCACTTTATTTGAACTTGTCACGAGCAACACGACTAATGTCACTTTTGTACCAGGATCTGCTTATCTGTCAGGAGAACCTGATACCTCCAATTTTTTTGTGAGTTTTGAATGTAGTTTTTGTATAGACTGTACTTTTCGTCGGGTTTTTTTTTCTTTTTGGGCCAAGCCATCAAATGTTGGTTTTTTACTTATGTTTGTGTTGTCCCTTTGGTAATTACTTTCTCATTTGTGTTTCGAATTGTTTATGGTAAATCAATATAAAAAAGACGTGTTATATAATTTTATATTCAATACCTACTAATAAAATTGATATATATGCCCCACAACAAATCATCAATATGACGTTTAGTGAGTCTATGGAAAGTCACCATAATCAGCACGTTTTACCTGAGACACATTGGTTTAAATTTCAATAGTTGATAAAACATTAATGTCACTTGTGGTAGGTCACGGTAAACAAACGATGTTTAGGGAAAAGATTTTTTTTCTTCTAGATCTTTTGATGAAATACTTGGTTGAGAATTAATTTCTGTATACAGAGGCGGATTTAAGAAGGGGCCAGGGGGCCCGCCCCCCCCCCCCCTTTTGGGAAAAAAATTGGTTGCTTATATAGGGAATCACTGAAGCGTGACTGGAGCGGGCCCCCTCTTAGGTCAGTCAATGGGCCCCCACTTATATGAAAATTTCTGGATCCGCCACTGGCATACGTTTCATGTTTTGTGTAAAAAGGGAGACCAAAAGGACAATAGAAAAACGTCATGGTCAAAAGAAAAGAATAAAAAAGGAAAACAACGCGTGGGTGATCTCAGGTACTCTGGAAGGGTAAGCAAATACTGGTCCAATTACACAATACAAAAGGCAACAGAGGAGCGAATGATAACAGAAGGATATTCAAACTCATAATCGAAAATGAACTGGACTGGATAGTGACTAACACTGTAGTGTTACAAATTAGTGATTGTCTGCACGAATAAAAGTAAATTATCGAAAATAATTTCAAAACGGGAATTGCCTTCACAAATGGCAAAATCAAAAGCTCAGATACACGGAAAGAACTGTCATATTCCTGACTTACATTATTTATTTATACGCAGGCTCCTCAAATGCAAATAATTATTCTAAAAGTTATAGTTTAACGTGTACAAATGGGCACCCCTTTTAATTGAACATGCACCAAAAATCAATCCAGATCATTTGAATAATAGGACTACCACACCCAAAGGGTAAGCAAAAATCAATCCAGATCATTTGAATAATAGGACTACCACACTCAAAGTACAAATGCTGTCAGTTCATCCAAAAAGTATTATTTCCAACTGAATGAAGTGGAATATATTTTTATGTTTATGTTTTCTGTATTTTGACTAGATGTGCAGTTTGTAGACATTAACTGTAGTAAATAAACTGCTGATGAGGTAGATCTTATAGTAATGAAATAAAACTAAAATGTCTTCTAATTTTAAATCGGAAATGTGCATTCTGTTTCAACTTCATCAACGGAATTTAGTCTTAGACAATGTTTTTCATTCGGTTGATGTGTTTTGAGCTTTTGATTTTTCCATTTGACAAGGGTCTTTCCGTTTTGAATTTTCTTGGTGTTCGGTATTTTTGCTATTTAACTTTTGACATATAGATTTAGATATTATATTTATTTTAATGCTGATATTCGTCTGCTACGTGGGTGTGGTAGTCCTATTATTCAAATGATCTGGATTGATTTTTGGTGCATGTTCACATTGTCATGTCAAGTCTGATCATATAAATATGTTGCACGAAAAAAGATATCAGACACTTTATTTAACTATGGATTTGACATTAATTATCAGAAAGCACAAGTTAAAAGGAGACCGCATAAAATCGTTTAACAGTTAGATTTTTTCGTGTCTTTTTTTATGTCTGCGTTCACTGAACTCCAAAAACTAGTTTATCAAACATGTCGGGTCATGTTTACCTTTTTAAATCAAAAGTATTATGATATATATTCAATACATTGATAAGATTTGTCTGGTATTAAGAAAGATGCAATAATTATTTCGATGTCATCTTTACGATACCTATTAGTATATATTCTTACATTGGTCACCCTGAAACATCTATATGACAAATTACGACAAAGATTTGTTCTTAAACAATTCGATATTTTGGTTTTATGTTTTAATGTTGCGATTTGGGGTCTGCTGGAAGTGAGTTTAAAAAATTTGAGTAAAAGTTATTTACCATTTCAAATATATATGTATATATAAGTACGTCTAAACAAGTCAAAACTCTTCGATATATAATAGATCTATCCATTGAATCACCAATGAAGGTGATACACGGCTGAAAACACATTTTATGTTCATAACTACTGTAAATATAAGCACAATAATGTTAAATCTGCAAATTATTGTTCTTCCCTCGAAGGGATTCGAACTCATGCAATTGGGATATCGAGACAACCGCCTGCACTTGGTGTTCGTCACATCGCTCTTTAGATATCTGTAAGGATGTTCGTTGCTCTGATTCAAATTTTAGTCCTGGTATCTATGATGATAGATATAGGAAGAGTTTATTTACAAGCATTTTATAAGACCGTTATGAGTTGATAGTATATTAACATGGAAGTATTATATTTTACATGATGTAAATAATGTAACTAACCAAGCAGATTGAAAATTAAAGGTCCTTGTCCTTTTATTTGAGATATCAGCCATTTTCAATATGGAGGGAAATTTGTCACAAACTATCAAAAATAAACATTACATCGTGAGGATTTTATAATGTTTCCATTGCTTTTTTCAACCATATAAAAAAGTTATGAAATAAAAGCATAGGTTAGTCGCTGGCAAAATATTTAATGGCACTACATGGATAAAACAATTCAGAGAATTTCAAATATTTGACAAAAAAGGTCAGAAATAAAATCAGCAAACATAACTGACAATTTTTATAGATATCAACTGCCATCTTTCATAATCAGAAAAAAAGGTGTGTTTTTCTTATATATAAAAAATCGGTGTAATACCGGTATAATAGAAACGTATATCATCCTGTATTGGAATGAGTATTCAAAATGAAATTGAAGGACAACGATAAGACATAATTATACAACTTGAATTGCTCTCACGTACATTAGTCTCCAGTTCTGTGGTGATTAATATTGATGCCAGGCGAACATACAAGCAAATATTATTTCACGAAATTCCAGCAAATCACCAATATTTGGCATCCATTATCTAAATGATTATTTTGTTTTCGTGCGTTATGGGTGTTGTTATTATCAATCTGTGTCTATGTGATGTTTATTTGTGTTTATCTGACATGAGTGTAGATTTCGGCCAGTTGGTACTTGGTCATCACATTGATATCTGACACAAATATAAATGACCGGTACGCTAGCAGTGTCATAAGCCCCATTAGAAACGGTTAATAACATTGTGATTAATTTTTGACATTACATCGTGAGAAAAGCGAAAAATTGAACCTACGGTATATCCACCATTCGGTTATTAAATTTACATATTATATATTGTTTGTTTTGTGGTTTCAAAAGTAGAGAATTTCTTGCGATTAAGTCTTTAGAAATATAATGTAAGTCACTTCTTAGTTTTCAAATTAAATGATTCAAAGAATTTACTGTTTGCATTTAAGATAGAAAAATTTAAATAATTTGTAATATTTTACTCGTTTTTTTTTATAAATGTGTAAACTTCTGAATTTAGGACAACGAATATTTTTATATTTCTAATTTGAAATATTCAATATGGTGTAATTATATATGAGAAACGATTAAATGTCTGAATCTTTAAACGTTACAATTTACATCAAATTATTTTAAAATTTTAAAATACTTTAACATCATCACATTATTTTGTTTTCCAAGTATTTTGACATTAAATATGCTTATAATGTAAATAAGAATTAATACAGAGTCAGTGCAAACAACAAGTGCATATATATATATATATTGAAATCGAGAATCCCAATATTTATAAAAAAAAAATCAAAAATGAAAATGCTTTTTTTTGTTTTGTCTTGAATTGTTTTGTTTTTTTTAAATTGTGTGCAATATTTTTTTTATTTGAATATGAATTCATGCAAATATATTGTTTTTGCTTTAATTTAGTTTCGTTGTGTGTTGGTGTTATTTCACAAATTCAAGTGAAAATATTATATAAATACAATAATATGTTCTCAGTTCTGAATTGAAACAAACCTACACTGCGTGATTTAGTACTTTCTTATGAGAATTCGCTAATGTAAGAGCACTGCATATGCTGATTTAATCATAAAAAAGCAAATTGTGTTTGGAATGCAAAAATTACCATATTTAGATTATTCTTAGATTATCAGATTCAAATAATGATTCAAAACTTTAATGTAAATGAAACTTTTTTCAACACAAAACTTCTGACTATTCTGGGTTGGTGATACTCTCGTGAACTAAAGGTTCACCAGTAGGGACATATCGACATATAGTGGTTATCAAATCTCATTAAAGATCCCAAACGTCCATTGTGGTTAAAAAGCAAAAACCAAAATATATGAAATTGTAAAATTGAGAATGGAAATAGGGAATCACGGTGTCAAAGAGACAACAACCCTGCAATAGAACAGACAACAGCAGAAGGTCACCAATTGGTCTTCAATGCAGCGAGAAACTCCCGCACCTGTTGTTCACAATTGTAAAATTATGAATAGTAATATGTAATATATCTTAATATTCATTTTAGTGAATTGTAAACGTTTCAAATAATGCATAAGAAAAATAATGGGTGTCGGAAAAAATACATTTCTGTTATTGTCAGTGAAAATAAAGCAGTTGAATTTATTTTAAAAATACACGAAAACAAGGAATGATATAACAGTGCAATGTAAGCTTCATATCATGTATTTGAGTTGAATGCGGTATATTACGGAATGTTCTGAAGGTTTTCCTAAAAGTAATAACGACGAAATAAATTTTCAAAGAAAGGTTTTAGGGAAATATATATATAAAAAATAAACCATAATCTTATAAAACCCAATTTCATAAAAAAAAAACCAAAACAATATTATGTCCGTATAGGTTTGTTGTATTGCTCAGTATTTAGATTTCTAAGTTGTGTTTTAACAAGGAGGTTATCTGAAATAACCTGAAATAACCTCTTTGGTTTTATATACTGTTGTTTGTCTTTTGGTCTTGTTCGTTGTTTGCCATGGCGTTCTCAGTTTCTTTTTTGGGTTATGAGTTTGAATTTCCATTTTGTATCTTCCGTCTCTCATTAATGATTTTACAAAATTACTGACTGATTGCATTACCTTTTTCCTCTGCTTATACAAGTGATAAACGTATTCACACTGTTAATTTTCTACTTTGTTCAAGTTTATTCCAGTCTATGTCGCAGTTCGCGGGCTTTTATTCTCTGACGAAATTGTCCTTGAAATATTCTGATTTTCTTAACTGTCGATGAGAATTTCATATGATGTCGGTAATTCCTTGATTCATTTTCGAGGAAAAATACTTGTGAGCCATCGATATACATAAATGTATAAAATACACGAAATTCGAGAGAAAAAAAATTCTTATATAATCAATATGTTGATCCCAATGTGTGAATATGAATGTTTCACGAAAGTAAACATAATCTTTTCATAGACAATCCCGCGGTTTTTAGATTTCATTCTCATTGTCGTTTACCACATGTGTATTTTATAAATATTATATATTTTTTTATAAATAATAAAATACTATATAAATACAAAATAGTGGAAAAGGAACCGCTCCACAACTGAGTTTACTCCAGTTTTAGGTGTAGTTCTTGTTGCTTAATCTTTAGTGTTTTGTTTAGTATTAAGTATTTGGAGGGCTGTTCTCATTTCCTCTTTTTGGTGATGTTGTCTTTTTTTATTAGACTCCTGTTAATGAGTGGCCCCTTGGTATCTTCTGTCCCTTTTTATGCTTAGCTGCATGTCCGGCTTTTTCTATAAGCTACTTCTGAAACTGTCATGAAACGCTTGGAAAATATATGTGTTTTATACATTTACTCTGTTTCGTAAAATAATTTATAAGTGAAGATACTAGCGCTTCCTTTTTAAAAAAAAATCTTTTGGGGAGTAAAAGGGGAGATCACATTTTGTATAATGTACGGGAGCGTTTCATAAGAAAAATGTGCGCACGATCAAAGCTTTTATATAGACCGATAAAATTATAAAAAGAAAACATACATTTTTTTTCATGGTAGCCGCTTTATATTGTTTCTGCAAAATGTTCCAGCGAGAAGTTTGATTCTGCTGTTATGTCATTGAAGCAAACACTTATTTAATGAAAATGAATTGTAGATCAAAGGAAGAAGCAATGTTTTCCATGACATTTTATTTACATGAGGGGTTCAAACGCAATAACTGCTTAAATATGGCTAATACTTCAAGATGTGTATGGCATATTTCCCCGGATCGACTTGTTTCATACTCGGGGTCATAAATAGGCTCTTGATGACAGTATTTGCAACCATTTTTTCCCATAATCAAAATGCTGCATGTGAAATTCTCAATATTGCTATTGAAAGCAAATTGAGATAAAAACTTACAAATTCGTCGGGTTTGTGAAAGACCTCCATAAACAAAGTTAATCGTGTGTTTATCAAAGTTTTTACATGTGTACAGCTTTATACATCCGATATCATATTTGTTTTTTGTAAATAATCTCCTTCTCGTTCATTTGAAGTATATTATATAAACTAGCTCATAAATACAAATATGTGAAAAATTTCACAAGGTTTGTCCAACTTTCCGCTATACCTCTTTAATTTTAAATAGACAAATCTTCTGTCGAGGTAATATTTTTGGGATAACTGTTAATTTAGGAATTGCAAAGAATTTTTGCTTTTCATTAAAGATAACTTTCAAAAAGATAAGCGACATCGCATTTTCGAAATTGACAAATAACATTTCGTTCTCAAGAAGTTGAAATACAGATTGCACAAAAAATACAGAATAGATAGTGCGAAATGTCAGATTTCGTCTGTTCACTTGATTAAATGCTTCCGGGAGGGGCGGGTATTTATTTCCAAGACAAACAATGCATCATATTCTTGACAGGCCAACTAATAATGATAATAAATGGTAAACAATTTTGGAGAAATGCTCCTCGTGTGAAAACTTGAAGACGCTATATATTAAAAACAAACGGCAAATGGACATGATGGTATTTCCCAAAAATTGACCGGTTGTTTCTTTAATTCTCATCGACTTTTCTGATCCCTCGAACTTTTATTGAAATTACCTTAAACTCAAAATTCTATAGTATATATATACGTTGATCCCAAAACCCTTCATAATGAGCTGCATCTTTATAACTGGAAGTCTGGAATTAATTGCAACACGCATATATATCTTCGTATATTGTATATAGCTTCACATTTTAGAAGTGTCATTGAATTAGATCTGAAATTAAACTTTCATATTTAATGTCAATTTTGTAAGTGTGGCAATACACGTAAATATAGTTTAATTTGTCATATAGTAATTGCACGATTGTACGTCAAGAAAAACTATCCATGAACAGACGGACAAGACAATATGATTTCTATAAACACAAATTTGTTTCCTTGTCGGGGTACCATTACATAAAAAAAATTGTTCTATATCTTTAGAGCAATATTCTTTTTAACTACGTGATTTAAAATGTATTTTCATCAATAGATATGTTTTGGCATTAAAATCATTTTACTTTTTCCCTATGTCAAATATGATAATAATACTAATAATAATGATACTCAATCTAATTAAAATATTGATCTCTGATTACGTTATACTACATATGAGTGTAGTATAACGTAATCAGAGATCAATATTTTAATTAGATTGAATGATACTATTAATAGTACTTCTATGATAATAATAAAAACAATAATAATAATAATTATAATTATTATAATGATAATAATAATAAGTGATAATTCTTATTATTATAAACTGGATTATGAGGGGGAAAAAACAATTTTGAATATAAAATGTAAACGATATAAAAGTACGAATATTTCAGTTCAACATTGCTTTATATGATCGAATTTAAATAAATCGTTCTGAACATGCACGACATATTTGCCACTGGACGTTAAATATTTTGTAAATAGGGCAAATATCTTTAAAAAAAAATTGTGAAGACATCGGATTAAGCTGGAAAAATTTTATTTTTTACTTGATGCAACACACAAACATAAAGTCGAATTTTAAAATACATAAATCAACATACAAAAGTGTTAGAAAGACAAGTCATATATTTGACCCGAGAGAAAATAAAATTAACAGTCACGTTTTTTCCAGGTGTTTTAAACCTTTTCATTCGAACAGAAACCATCTATTACATTGCTCTATGATTCTTCTGTTTTCTCTATTTGGCATTCTGTCTAATTTGTAACTGTCTAATTAGTGTATAATATTAATGGTGTGTCTTGGTGTAAATTTGTTAGTTGTCAAGGGGAGAGTAAAGTAACCCATCACTATCCCTGTCTGACGGAGGACAAGATTTTTTGTGACAACAACTACTTATCATTTCGGGTTTCTTGGTCAGTATACATTATTGTTTAATAGTGAGTTATCATATAAAAATACATAAAAATGTTGTATAATTTGTACTTCAATATGTAGATGTACCTGTTCTGGGGCATGGTGTCAGCATGGTGTCATAGCATGGTGTCATGTGACACTTTACAAGGCTATACATGTAACATGTGTGTATTTCAAAATGTTTAAGAATGGAATTATTCAAATTAGTTAAGGAATCTTAGGAAGACATGTAAGACATGCATAATGGGAAGGGCATATCATTTTTAAAATAAGTGGTATATATGTTGTGTACAAGATGTAAGTTTGTACAAATTATAATTTGTACAGGGTTTTTGTACAAGTTATAAGTTTTTTCACATCTAACTTCTTGCAACAGGTTATACAGGTGTATCTTATAAAATGTACCAGTGTAATGTTTTAAATTCAAAATATTATACTTCAACCTAACATTGAGTGCTATTTTTCTGGTCTTCAAACTGTAAATGAGGATACCTGAATGGTTTAAATTCTAATTTTATTTTTTTCCTTATACCATATTCATCTCCATACAAAATCTTTGTGTGGTCTTATAATGTTTCTGTATCAATGCTCAGTATTAGACTGTATCATGAAGTTGTGAAAATATGACAGAAATATGTGAAGCAAAAGACTCTGTACTTGCATCATCCATTTGTGTTCAGTAGGTCATAAAACACTGATAACTTGTACAAAAAATCTGTACAAATTATAATTTGTACAACATTACAACTTGTACACAACATATATATACATTCATAAAGCATAATGATATTTTGGTTATTTTGATTTGGTTATTGTTATAGACCCTTTCTTGTTCAATAGCTAGCTCTTTATTTGTTTCGGTAAACAAATTTTCTTGCTTTTCAAATATTCGGCTTTTGAGTGTTCCTGATGAAGATAAATCCACAAATGCGTTTATAACGGGTTGTTTTCTTTCTTCGATATTGATGTCTTTCTACAAATACTATATATTAAATATATTTCTCAGGACGCAGGGTTCTCTTATATAAAGTCTGCAGGCTAAATTTAATACTTAATATCAATTCTCTGTAATTATCAAACAATGTCAATACTGGCTGGCCACACTTTACCTTTTCAAATTTCTTTAAACTTATTGTATGTAGTCACAATTTTTTATGGAAATATTCTTTATAAAGCACAAAGGTGTCAGTATTCACCTCAAAAACTAACAAAACCTTTGAATAGACTTATTAAGAAGGGATATAGTTACGATACTGTTGTCAGGTCATTAAAGATTGCACATTTTGGCGTTAATATTGATTCACTTATAGGGTCTTTGCATCGGAACTAAACACATTTATTCTAAAACCAGTTGTTGGCATGACACGGGTTATGTGCTTCTCATATATGTTATGATGGTATGATACTAAACCCCTAACGGGAAGGATTGTGCCTGATGTTCATATGATGAAATCATAATCTTTCAGTCAGTTTAATTGAAGTCTGGAGCTGGCATGTCAGTTAACTGCTAGTAGTCTGTTGTTATTTATGTATTATTGTCATTTTGTTTATTTTCTTTGGTTACATCTTCTGACATCAGACTCGGACTTCTCTTGAACTGAATTCTAATGTACGTATTGTTATGCGTTTACTTTTCTACATTGGCTAGAGGTATAGGGGGAGGGTTGAGATCTTACAAACATGTTTAACCCCGCCGCAGGAGCCTCTGGCCTTTGTTAGTCTTGTATTTTTAATTTTAGTTTCTTGTGTACAATTTGGAAATTAGTATGGCGTTCATTATCACTGAACTAGCATATATTTGTTTAGGGGCCAGTTGAAGGACGCCTCCGGGTGCGGGAATTTCTCGCTACATTGAAGACCTGTTGGTGACCTTCTGCTGTTGTTTTTTTTTGTTTCTATGGTCGGGTTGTTGTCTCTTTGGCACATTCCCCATTTCCATTCTCAATTTTACACTACATTACCATTAATGTTTTCAATAAAAAAAAAAACTAAAATGAAGGGTTGCTATGGAAACGGTGTTACCTGTTTTTCATACAATGGCCTCCTGAGAAAAAACACAAAAATTGCAATTTTGACCAATTTAATTGACATAATATAGTATGATATTTACAATACAGTGGAATATGCTGTTATTTATCTGAAACTACTGTATTTTAAGTTTCATATCATAAAAAAAAAAAAACTATTTATAATAATAATTCTGCATAATTCATGACAATGATTATGGAGTGACAAATATATTTTTTTTTTAAATTGAGACATAAAATGTATTGACGTCAAATTTGGTGAAATTTTGTATCATATGATGGCCAGCTCATTTTTATATTTACAGAGAATTGATATTAAAATGTTCAGCAACATTTAAAACATAAAATCCGTGATGACTGAAACAGATTAGGATCATACCTTCATAGTACGAACATGTCAATACACTAACTGTGTATATTTTTCTCACCATTCTATATTCAAATATATCTATAAACAAACCAGAAGGCACGGAAACTGTTATTTTGTCATATAAACCAATTGTTTAAAGTAAGTATGATATATATTTGTTTTAATTCTAACTTACAAAAATTGAATATAAGAAAAAGGAGTGTATAAATGAAAGTAATATCGGCACATGTTGACGTAACGACAATAAAAAAGGGGGGATATGTATACGGGATATCAATTTTGATACACATACAACGTATTGTCGATTGAAAAGAGTATTTAGCGATATCTTTTTTTCACCTGAGCAAAAACTGTTAAAAATAAACACTGCAATCGATATTCACAACAATGAATTAAAAACTCAAGGTGGCTGTCAAGATCCTGGTGCTTACATTTCAATGCTGTGATATAGGATGGGTGGCTGTCAAGATCCTGGTGCTTACATTACAATGGTGTGTTATAAGATGGGTGGCTGTCAAGATCCTGGTGCTTATATTACAATGTTGTGTTATAAGATGGGTGGCTGTCAAGATCCCGGTGCTTATATCACAATGTTGTGGTATAAGATGGGTGGCTGGCAAGATCCCGGTGCTTACATTACAATGTTGTGGTATAAGATGGGTGGCTGGCAAGATCCCGGTTCTTACATTACAATGTCGTGGTATAAGATGGGTGGCTGGCAAGATCCTGGTGCTTACATTACAATGTTACAATGTTGTGATATAGGATGAGTGGCTGTCAAGATCCCGGTGCTTACATTACAAATTAATGGTATAAGATGAGTGATTAAATCACTAGATCAAAGATTTTAAAATTTGTTTTTTCTTTAAACTTTTAACATGACTGATAATCTTGTTTATTGTTATATTTTAGCTTCTAAAATGGTACAATTATATTTTTCAGCAAATGAACACATTGCTATTTGTATGAACACAGCTGAGAGATTTTTTACCATAGAGAATACCACACTGACACATGCAGAGTTGTTACCGACAAAATATCTGAAATAAACACTTCAAATTAACAATGAGTTTATAATAAATTTATTTTCTTTATTTGATTTTTAGACTTTAATATATGTCACTGAGTAATGGTTACACATGGAAACTTAAGATATAGGAAGGTTTTGCACATTGAGCACTTTGTGGTCCTATACTATTGTCATTGTTAGTATTGCTGCTGTGGTATTTTTAATGATATTATATTCCAGATGTATTTGTCAATCCCATGGAAGAGAAACAACAAAAAGTAGAATAACAGAAGACATGAACCATAACAGAACGAAACGGAATGAAACGCACACAAATTAAATGGTAGAACAAAAAAACACAACACAAATTAAAATAACAGTCTAACAGTCGTGACTATTCACAGTAATCATGTTGACTATATCAATCAGTCATATGGACTACATTCAATTGTCAAACTGACAAATGTGCATAGTCAATTGAACAATTCAATTCGTCATAACGAGTATGACATATAGTCATTTTGACTTCCTAACATAGTCATAATGACCACCCTACTCAGTCAAATGTGACTAACCATCTAGTCAAACGACTAAGAGCATAGTCAAAATGATTAAAGTGCATTGTCATCTAGAGGACAGTCAAAATGACTAATTAAATTGGTCAAATTGACTAATTTAGATTTTCAGTGCGCGGTCTTCAACACGGAGCCTTGACTTACACCGAACAGCGAGCTATCAAGGTCCCCAAAAAATGACTATACTGTAGAACCATACATGTATATGAGAATGTAAAAAGGCACACACAATTCTATTGGAATTGCTTTTCCTGCGAACCTGCTGTATGTTTGTGTTTTATTTTGTCAGTCCATTGCTACAGTCTACAATAGCAAGATTAGTATAGTACATTTTAATGAAAAATTAAAGTATATAAACTATTATATGTAAATGATTGTATACTTATATGGCAACTCCCTTTGTCAAAGCTGACCTTCTGATCCGAGACTATCTTGACCATTCTTTTTCAGCCACATTCTGCCTTTGATGTCCCGGTATATATACTCACGAATGTATGTGATGAATGTAGTCTTGTCACTCATGTGTGTTGAATCCGTGGCATAATGCATCCGTTTGAATCTATATTTTGACTGAATAAATCAAACTGCATATGAATAAAACCAAATGTGTTGTATACCACAATAAGACAGCAACCTAACAATAAATGCCATCTACAGGTTTAACATACAGTCCTCAACAATATGCCTATCAAATAAACTGTGAAAATTTGACTTATACAAAAAGTGATAGTTCTTTTTCTTCTATCCAATGCTAAGAAGCTCACATGCAGGTCCATAGATGTTGCTCAGTTTCAAGTTGTTTATCCCAATTTAACTGTAGATTTCAAATATTCAATCGTCTCTGTTGGCTTTATTCAAAACTTGTCTATAGTCTATAGGACCAATTAACATATAATAAAAATATAGATGTAGGGTGCACGTCGATGAGATAGCAACAAAACGATACAAATTAATAAAAGACATCTATAGAGGCCAGAATACAGTCTGACCCTTTAATTTCTTCGTTTAAATATAATTTATGATTGATGCAACATTTAATTCATAAACAATTAATTTTGAATAAACCTAAACTATATTCCTAATAAAAAAAAATGTCATACTCAGTTATTGTGTTATATGATTGTTTTGCATGCGCTTGTGTTTTTGTTATTTGTTAAATTGTGATTTAAGGGTCAACTTCTTCTCCTTATCCTTTTATTGTGTCACTTGTTTATGTCTTATGTTTTGACCACTAATCGATTGCTGGTTGAAGTCTAAAAAAATATGGTTTTACTCTGCAAAAAAGTATATATTTCTGTTCTAATGCAGAAACTGCGTCAGTGGTTGTCTTATGTCATATCGAAATGTGTGGGTTTTGGTTTTTTTTTTACTACTTGGAGAATCAAATTTGTGTTGGATTGATATATTGCATTGACAACCGACTTTTGTCAAAAACTGTGTAGATCTATATGTTTATATTTTGTTTTGTTTTCAGTGTTGCTGGATTGCTGCTTCTTCGACGTATACTCCACATATGACGTCTGTGCATAATGCAGGTTTGGCGCAAGCAAACATGTTTACACCGCGACATTCTTTATTGCCCATCGCTACTCAGAAGCCTATATGTAAATCGTTGGTCCTTGTTTGCAGCTCATTTCTTTGTACATAAATCAGGCCGTTACAAGTAGCTTTCTCGTTTGGTGTTTTTGATATTTGTCCTTTCTGGACATTTTACAGCTTAGTTTAAGGTTTGGGTTTTGTTCATTGTGAAAGACCGTATAGTGACCTATATTTATTAACTTCTATGTTATTTGGTCTCTTGTGCATGGATAGTTGTCTCATTAGCAATCACATCATATCTGCTTGTTTTAAAATATTATATATACTGTTATTTCAACAGTTGTGTCTTCGTGTATATTTGAATAATGTGAATGTGCATAAATATTGACATGTATCTTGAGGAATTATATATAGGTTTCCCATATATAATATCACATGCCAGTTATTGTTTAATGGGTTTATCTATTAAGACTTGATTCTACATGTTAAGATAAGTAATTTACATGACATATCTTAATCAGGCTATTTAGGATGGTCATCTCGAATAATGTAAAATCAAATTTACTGCAATATAGATAGACATGCCATCTGACTCCACCATTTCAAATTAAATAGTGATAATCATTTATAAATTGATGAGATGAGCTAGAATCAATGTGATGTCTATTTCAATTTAAGGCTAAAATCTGACATGCTTAAAGTATTGAAGCAGGTTAAGATGTCAAATTCAATTTGTTTTATTTATTTTACTTCAAAATAATTTCCCAAAAAGTAGCTTTTTTTACGGGAATATTGTTTGAGATTTATATAAGTTTATAATTTCTAAGTTTATGTACTATAGTATGTAAAGATAAAGTTAGCATGTTCCCGCAACACATTTGTATGATTACTAAAAAGTATTCGTTTCTGCTTTTCTCTCTTTTTTGTTTTGTTTCTTTGGTTCGAGTAAGCGTTTGTTTTTTATGCGTATTTCCTGGATTTTGATTTTTACATATTTCGTATTTCAGCATATAACTTATATTTAGAAAACGTTACACTCTTTAGAAGATGAACTAAATTACAAACGTCTCATTTAAAGAAAAAAATGCATGTGCTAATTGTCATGACATTATCCCAAAATGATCAGTATAAGCGAATCAAGTTAATATCTCTTTTATCATTATTCATGAGACTATGTAAAATAAAAACAACCAATGATAATTTATTTTATCATCTATTATGTTTTGTGATACGTCAAACCAATTGTTTATTTTCTCAATAAAACGATAACCCTAGATAAGAGATAGTAACAACTCTTTATCACTCAGATAATGTGTGACTGACTGAAAACATTAAGTCTATTGTAGAGCATGCAATAGGTTTGTATATAAAGCACTTTTCAACAACAACAAAAAGACGACGATGCCGTTAAAAAAAGAACTTCGTTTTTAATATGAACCTCATATATATGGAGCAACTAACATAAGTATATTTTAAATTATTTTTAGCTCAGTTTTTGAATTTAAGAAAAAAAAATCACGTATTTCAAAAAGTTTTTTTGCGCAGTATGTTTCCAATGTCATTGCTCCTTAAACCAGGCTGTGGATATAAGTAAAAGTGCCAGAAATGATAAGATAGGGACAGTATTATAGTTATGGATCGGCATAATGTAGAAACACAACGTACAGTTATGTATATCTATCTGTATGTATTTAGTATTCAGACTTTCAGGTGTCAGTCAAATATCTATCAGGACATGGAGGATGCAGACGAGACAAACTAATAGACAATATTATGTATGGAAGGCGAAGTACTGGTGCCTTTAATGCTCATGCAACTCTCATTGCGACAGTTACTGGAATGTCTCCAAAGCATGAACTAATCTAAATACGTTCTCCTCAAACGCAGACTATTATTATAGTATTTGTTTCGAATCTCTTTCGTTTTCTATGTTGTGTCGTTTGTACTATAGCAAATGTGTCTGTTTGTCCTTTACTTTTTTGGACATGGCATTGTTAGTTTATTTTCGATTTATGAGTTTGAATGTCCCTCTGGTATCTTTCGCCCCTCTTTTGTACATTAGATAGAGATCCTTCTCAAACTCGAAGTATCCTCACATTTATCATTTAAACTTTGAATCTTCGTCTTGGACCAATTCATTCTTTCTTCTAGCTTAGTCAAAGTCTAAAAAAAATTGAAAGAGATTTGATTTAAATATATATTTAGCATTTAAACAACATAAATAGAAGAGAACATTTCCGCGTCTGTATTACATAATTTATATTATATTTTAATTTCTTGTCTTATAATATTTCCTTATGGTTGTCGTCTCATTCAATGTACTCTCATTATTTAAGGAGGTTTTTTAAATAATTTATAAACTATTCAGTGGTGCCTTTAGTAAAATCTGAAAGAAATCGAACTCTGAACACTAGTATGCTATTATTGCAGGCTTGATGGGTGCCTTTTTTCTTGCACCTTTTTTTTTAAAAGCTGGATAATAATTTTAGATTTGCTGAAAAATACTTCAAACTTTTACTGCATGATTGTATGCTCAATTTATATCTCACTCTGAAAACTGAAAATATTTACAACCAATATATCCTGTACTTTTGTTTAAATATGAATTAGCGGCACTCATGCATGATATTATATAATTTATTATTTTATAATTTAGTTGCAACTATTTCTTGTGTGTATTATGAAACAAATGGCCGATTTTCCTTTTTAACTATATAAATAAATGATCTTTCAAATTTATCACAATAAAAGTATCATAATATGTGCAACCGTATTGCTTGTTTCTAACTTTTGACTTTTGTTGAAATTCGTATATCGCTTATTACTATATTACAGAGTAGTGGATAAGATAGTTTTATAAGTCTATTTTAATTGTTTCAAGTGCATATTTTGATTGCACGGTCATTACAGACGATGAATTGACTGACCAGAGGTACCAGCATGCTCCATTAACTTGTATCAAAGAGGTAATTACTAATTAATGAGGCCGTATATCTTTATCTGATATAAATAAACATAATATAAGTATACCATTACAAAGATAAACAAATAATAATAAACAATAATAACAGGAATTCTGATCTGAGGAAGGCGATAGCAGTGCTGGATAATATCTATCGGCATTGATTGCACAAATTTCGGCACGGACAGACTTATTGCATGACTTTAATTACAATGTGTACTTAGATTATATCATTCTCTTTGATTTCTGTAATTATTTTCGACTGTTGTATGTCCAGGAAAGATATACCAACCCTCTGTAATTTAACTGCACAGAAACAATTGAACTCATAAATAGTTTTCTGATCAGCCGGGCAAATCCAGAAGAGGATACCGATTAAAAATTGATTGATACAAAAACATAATCTGTGATACCTGAGCAACTTTTTAATAAATTATTCGTTAACAAGCGCGTGCTTGGTACAAGATGTACAGAAATGACAAAATATTTGATTGAAATTAATACCATCATTTTAAGGATAAGATTTCATGTTTTAAATTCATATCATAAGTAATGGTTAGGGGACAGGTATAAATAACCTTTAATATCCATCAACTCTGTCAATTAATCCATAATAAACATAACTTTTAATAAAAAAATCGGATTGCTATTCCTCTTCAGAGAGGTAACAATTAAGGGTAAAATAATTTCGAAAAGAAATAATTTCACCAGCGAAAACTTGTATTGGATATATATGGTTTTCTTGGAATAGTTTTGACATACATTTATACCTTTTTGTCTCTATTTTTTTTAATTATTTGTTTCAATCATTATTCTTCTGGTCAAACAGAGAATAAGTTTGTAGATAGCTAGCGTTTCTGTTGTTAAAACCAAAGATGATTACATCTATGTTAAAACAAACCATGTACCATGCACAATGTTTCTTTTCTACATTGTTACATCCAAGCTTGTATGAGAAAGAGGTTGGTGTGTGTCTTGGCCTGTAAAATTTGCGGCTTCCTTATTTTGTCAAGAACATTTGCGTTCAAAGTGTAAACTGATAAAAAAAATTTTTTTTTTATCGTTATTCAATATATACGATCTATGGTAAACTATCAACAAAAGAAGCTATTTCAATCTACTAGTAATATTGATTTTATTTTCACGAGATAAAAAAAATTTAAATATATCGAAAATAGTTTAGATACGATTTTGCTAGATTTCAAAAGACCCTTCGTCGATCCTCAGTGTATTCTAACAAAATTTATCATCACAAAAATGCATTTCAAGCCTCTTTTAACGGAGGTCAGATTTAAAAAAAAAACAGAAAATACAGTAATAGGTAAATTAATACCTTTAATTAATTTTGCTTCAAAGTAACTTTGAAATGATATATCATTCATTCACAAAATGACAGTTGAAATAGATGAAATCTAGAGATAAAATTATAATTTTGACAGGGTTGGAAATGCAATCTTCTTAAATTCCTGTTCACAATTATTCATACTTTGTAACAGAAATGAAATTTTGACTAGTTGTCACATTTGGGAGATAACGCGTACTTCTTCTCAAAAATCAAACACAACGTAATCATGACTTGCAAACTTTGAGTTTTCTTTTAGAGTGCGATTCTTGATAACTTTAACACTTTTTTTTATATCTATTTGTTATTCTTAACTTATAAAACTTTGCTGATGCTTGCATATCAAGTCGTTTTTGATTTGCTAAAATAGTATAGAAATTGGAATCCTTGTATCATAGATATAGGAAGATGTGGTGTGAGTGCCAATGGGACAACTCTCCATCCAAAAAACAATTTATAAAAGTAACCATTATAGGTCAATGGGCGGAGCCTTGGCTCACACCGAACAACAAGCTATAAAGGGCTCCAATATTACTAGTGATAAACCATTCAAACGGGAAAACCAACGGTCTAATATACTATAAAAAGCGAGAAACGAGAAACACGTATAGATAAATTACATAAACAAATTTATTAAAGACAACATACATCAGAATCATGCCTGTATTTTCTGGAATATTTAAGGTTTACTAAGAAAACATTGTCTTATCAACCTAATTTATTTTTTAAGATTTAATGATAATCAAATACAATATTTTCCATAATGCTTTCTTTCAACAGAATGGAAACTGTCAACCCTAAATTAAATTAAATGTATAGGTATGCTCTAACTATAGTGTGCGTATAGTTTGTATTGCACAAGTAGATATCAACCAATGTTTAAGTACGAATGACCATTTTTTTTTAATGAATAGTAATAATGTTACATGTATATATGAGAGGGAAATGCTGGAACTCTACTTACCCTTCCGAAGCACATTATTTCAACCCGGGTTTTGGCGATGTTCTTGATGCCCAATCTTTTGTTTTCTTTGTAGTGTTTTTGTGGAATTATTCGTCTTTTTTTTGCCAGTCGGTGTCCGTTTTCTTCGACTTGTGCGTTGACCAATCGACTAATTGATGTATTATAGTCTGTGCAGTTTTGTTTCAAATATATTTCATTCTTGTTAAAGAAATGCGTCTTACAGACTGGTTGTTTTTTGGATAAACTTTAAATATATTTTTTAATATATATTTTCAGTCGTAGATTTATATTGCAAAAGATTGTGTCATACATTGGACTTTGAAAAATAAATAAATTACAAATTGTATGACGGATCAAATGTCAAAACAATTGTGCTTGTGTATTATTTATAGTTGTGTTCTTTAACAATGATAATTGTTTATTATAATTTTGCATGTTTCCAAATAAAAATTATATAAATGGTCAAGGTTTTAACTATGCACGACCTTATATAAACTGTGAAATAGTAATCATAAAATTTCTAAAAATGTCCGAATATCATAATAAAATAATAACAATTACCACATAAAGATATTTTTTGCAGCTCACACACATACAGATCTACATATTATAGAGACAATCATAGCTCGTAGATTATCCTTTAATTTTCGAGTTTGTCAGAAAAAACAAATAAATAACAATAAGAATGTCAACATGTCTAGTCGAAAGGATCGTTTCTCGTTTGATTAGAAAGTCTTTTACCTGCTACAGGTGTGGTTTATTGCAAGTTTAGAACTTTTTTGATGGCCATCTTAGCGGTGGTTCCGTCTTCATTCGTCAATACCACCGTTGAGATTTGTCATTTTTGTGGTTTCGTGGTCTTGTGGGTCTAAAAAAGATAACAAAATATTGACAAAAAAGAAGTTGGTCTTTTTACTATAATAACTTTCCTTTAAAAACAAGTCGATAAAAAACGGAATTAATAATATGCTTAACTTAAACAAGTCATATTGCAAAGATCTCAAGTCCAACATCTCTGTGGAAGATGAAAAATCCAAGACTGTGCGTAAATAGAACGAATTTGTCAGTCATGTATATAGACATATATAGACCTGAAGTTGTCCAAAAAACGTATGCAATTTACTATATAATTTAGAAATATCAGAAGTGTAGTAATGAAAAAACGTTCACGACTTATTTCATTCCTATTTCGTTATTTTTACATAGAAAATAAACTGGAATATATATATAATATCCAAAACTGATGTATCAATAATCGGATTTCGGAAAAAGCAGTGAAAATGGAAAAAAATATGTCTCTTTTCTTCTTTATATCTACTTTTTTGTCATCCATGGTACTAGTAGATATAAAATAATGTGAGGTAACGACTTCCCTTGTGAAATACACAAATTGTTAGAAGAACCAAAGGAAAATCACGATGGAAGAGGGAAAAAAACATTAAAGAAAGAACAATCTTTTTTCGTTTATAACAAGTTTAAAATGTCTTTCATAGATATACATTGAACCCGGCATCCAACATAAAACTCTAGAGCATTTGGAAGAAGAAAAATCGCACGAGGAAAGCTGTCCATATAATTAATATTATACTTGTCGAAATAAAATCGAATCAAAACAAAACAACTCAACAACAGTCGAGGAAAAATCATGTCTAAAATAATTGCAACAAAAATGTCCCCTCAGATGCATATTTATTACACGAAAGACGACTACGGCCACTGAAAAGAGGATATACAAAAGGCCACCAAACATGTAGTATACATTTAATGTTGAAGACAGGTAAACAAATTCTCAATAAAAAAAAAAAATCACAATTTTTCTTTATTTCAAACAATTGCTATTGCGGTTTCAATGTTAAATGATTTTCCAGTATATATATTGAATAATATAAGCAAAGATTGAAAAACACAATCTTGTTAAGAGTCCATGAAATTTTCGTGTACAAAACTAAGAAAAAAGTCACAAATCCGTCCTATATACATAAATAATATACGAGTTAAATAAATGAGATGGCCGGTTATTCCAATAATACAAAGTAATTTTTAGGGAAAGGTTTGTCTTATGTTGACGACTTCCAATAATGCTTGGCAAAAAAACAACCCAACTCAGCAATGGAAATAAATTCAGAGTGACAGATTATTTTTATTATGCCCAATTTATGGGCATTATGTTTTCTGGTCTGTGTGTCCGTCTGTCCCGCTTCAGGTTAAAGTTTTTGGTCGAGGAATAGATTTTGATGGAATTGAGGTCCAATCAACTTGAAACTTAGTAAACATGTTCCCTATGATATGATCTTTCTAATTTTAATGCCAAATTAGAGATTTCACTCCATTGTTACGGTCCACTGAACATAGAAAATGATAGTGCGGATGGGGCATCCGTGTACTTGGGACACATTCTTGTTTTCAATTTTTTTATAATTTTTTCATACTTTTTAATTGCCAGCACTGTGGTCTATTTTAAATTTGAGATATCTGTACTCGTGTTAAATTATTTGATAATGATAATATGCATGTATATATATATTCAACAATCGTGAAAAGCTCATAGGATCGTACGTCTGGGAAATACTGCAATGTAAAGACATATCTTTTAGAAATATTAAAGAAAAGATAGGGTATATGAAACCATGACTTAGATCCAAAACATGCGCCTTAATTAGCTAAAATCAGAGGAACAGCGATGTAATGCCTTTCTCCTCCTCAGTGAAAGACACATAAAAGCCATATATCCACAGAAATAGTTTAAGAGGAATTATTTGCTAGATGTCAATAGTGCGTCCGCGTCCTGTGTGATACGAACGCAAAGAAAAATCAACTAACTTCAAACTTTTAAGGTGACGAATTAAAAATTGAACAACGATGCTAATTTGTCCGCGACAGTCTTATTGCGATATACAGTACAATGCAAACATTAGCTGTAGACAGTCAGTGACATCTCACATAAAGATATGTATTTCTTAGTTAATTTGGCATGAAATAATGTATATAAATATTGGGGGAAATATCGGATTGACTGCATAAAATTTTCGATTTACGTAGAGCTCAAACGAAAGGTCTGAGCTATTATTGCTATTCTTCTTCGTAAATTCACAGTGTGTCTCAAAGTACTTTTCAGCAAATGCCAAGTCCGCATTGAAACTTAACTCTTAAGAGTCCAGAGAAATAGTTTATAAAGTATTACAAAAATCCCGAACTCCAATGTAAATTCCAAGAAGAGAGAGGTCTATTAATACGGACAAAATCAAACGTTATCAAACAATGTAGCGAGTTACAGTGTCATATTCCTAATCTGGTACAAGACGTAGTGAAACAGGGACCTGTCATGTCTTTTACTGAAAAAAATAAAGATATGTGCCACAGTGGTATGATGTCCCATGAACCTGGCAACTATCTACCAAATGAAGTGGATGTAAGAAGGTATAGGCAAACGACCTTTGTCCATGAGAAAACTCATACCTTATATTTGAATATGCCAGGCCCCGACATAAAAATATGAAACAATGCAATTGAAAAAGATCATAATGCCAATGGCTTAATTTATAGCAAAACAAGTTGTGATAAACAATTACTAGTATCAGTGACAGGCATGAAACGTTAAACTAGAGGCTCCTGACTTGGAACAGACATATAAAGAATGCGGAGGGGTTAAACTGAAATTTAGTATGATTGTCAATGAGTCAGTCCATACAGACCAAATAACCAATTAAGATATGAACGCT
This sequence comes from Mytilus edulis, assembly GCF_963676685.1. Classification (NCBI taxonomy): domain Eukaryota; kingdom Metazoa; phylum Mollusca; class Bivalvia; order Mytilida; family Mytilidae; genus Mytilus; species Mytilus edulis. The sequence goes on along the minus strand of NC_092351.1, from coordinate 28,117,349 downwards.
AGCAGTTCAACAATGAGCAAAAGTCATATCGTATATGAAAGTCCCATTTATGTAAACAGTGTGACAAACTGAAATAATTCAAAAGAAAACCAGCGATCGGCATGAAAAGCAACCAATGACAACTTGGCAAGAAACAGATTTTTAAACTTATTATTAATTTTGTATTTATTTTTCTTATGATGGCTCATTTTCCCTTATTTTCTGAAAGAAAAAAAACATATATAATTTACCTGCCAGTTTCAAAAACATTTTTTTTTATTAAAGAATTATTTAATACATTTAAAAAAAATCCCACCTCATGGTAGTATAAATGATACCAAAATTTATGGTAAACCAAAGGCGGATCCAGGGGGGCTGGGGGGGGCGTGTCCCCCTTTCGTGGGAAAATTTGGTTGACTATATAGGGAATCACTATAGCATGACTGGAGCCCCCCTTCCCCCTTATGAAAAGTTCTGGATCCTCCATTGTTAAAACGGGGCAACTTTTCTTTTGCCAAGTTGTTAACATTTTCCTTTCCAACTCTTTTAAAGTTTTCTGGTGTAAGGGAAATAACTCCAAATCGTTACTGGATCAGTTCCTCCCCTTTGCCGGCAGCGAATTTATGGCATAATTTATGCTGACGCCATGTTGTTTTGATTTTAACAGCCGAAGCATTCAAAACAGTTACAAAGGAGCAGAAATTAATTGTAGAATAATTGTAAGATTTATGAGCATGCAGTACAATATTATTATCCCATAAGTGTACAGTAAAATCATTGATAATGATTTAATTATGTGTTAAATCAAGGCAGATGTCTACGTGGACACTTTTATTTCCTGGTTGCAGTGGTTCTGTCACATATGATATAAATTTTCAAGATGATTTGGCATTATAAAATTTATTTTCTCAGAGCCCTTTCAGTACCGTTATTTGTTTACTGAAACTATCTAAACGGTCGACCTGTTTCTGTTGTAGACGAAAGGTTTTGTACTGTTGTATACATGTATGAACAGACTGGTCTATTTATTTTAATATTATTTTATGAAACTGGTCCCCTTAAATCCCAAACTGAATAAAAGTCTGAAGGATGCCTTTTTTGATTTGAAAGGGTCATAACAGCATATTTGAAAGGGACCCTTTAGGATTCAGTGAACATTTTGACCATGCAGAATGAGAAAAGCCTTATAATACCACTTAACCGGGGAACACGAATGACCGAATAACACTTGAAATTTTAATATTAGCACATGTTGATGACTTTTAAACATTGATTATTAAATATTAATGTATTATCGATGTATTTTATAACTTAAAAAATTATTTACATAACACAGATAAGTTCATAAAGATCATTTTAAAGTTAATGTGTACATAGAACATGGCGGCCATTGTGATTTCCGTGGTCACCATATTGGATGTACACACTAATTTTAAAATGATCTTTATGAACTTATCTGTCTTCTGTAAATCATTGATCATGTTGATGAGTTATAAAATACATCGATAATATACTATTATTTTATAATCAATGTTTAAAAGTCACCAATATGTGTTAACATTAAAATTTCAAGTGTTATTCGGTCATTACTAGTGTTATTCGGATAATAACAGTGTTATTCTGTCATTACTAGTGTTATTCGGATAATAACAGTGTTATTCCGTCATTCGAGGTACCGCCACTTAACCCTTTAATCTGAGGTTACTCTGACGTCCAACAGGTCCAACAGCTGTTTTGCCAGACAAGCTGGGGCCGTGGGACGTCAGAGCTCATTCCATATAAAAAAGTGGATATTTGCAGTGTTCTAGGATTTTTTTGGCACCTTGACTTACCACGGGTAAGATCAATAAAAAAATTACTTACCCACATCTAAAAGTTAAATCCGCCAACCAATGCGGACGGCGCAAAAAAAAAACGATTTCTTACTAAATTTGACAAATATGTTATAGTTATTACTATGTCATTTATTAAGAGCTATAATAAATGCAACTGTAAGTTTATTTTCCTCCGATGACAAGAAAAAAAATCGTTTATGTCCCGATTTAAGCACCAGTTATCAATCCGGATTTTCCGATTTTACAGACACTGTGACCGACTTTTAGAATGATAGAAGAATGTGGTCTCTTTTGCGCTTGATTACACCTAGTAAACGAGTGCTTGAATAAAAGCGCCGATAGACATCGACAAAATCTTCGATCTTTTATCAAAGTTTTTTTACTCGTGATTTAATAAAAATAAAAAGCAGATATGGGAAAATTGAAGAGGACCGGGAAATTTCAAGAGTTTTTCGGCTTCCCCGAACTTGAAAATTGACTTACCACCGGGTGACAAAGGCTAAAAAATGACTTACCCGTTGTCCTAATCCACTTACCCCGGGTAACGGGTAATGGGAATCCTAGAACACTGATTTGCCCGTCCAAAATAGATGCACTGCTTCGTCGCTTCTGGTGGCGACTTACGGCCTTGGAATTAAATAAATCAGGTATCAATTCGGTCTGTGTCGAAGGGAAACATATGTCCATGTTTTAATTTATGCAAGCTTCTTCTCAGTGCTGTATCTTTTTCAAATGTAAGACTAAAGATCAAACATGGTAATATCAGTATATGTTATCAATGAGTCCTAAATGTAATGGTCATTTATGGCATGACGTCATGGTTGGACATCTAAGGTCACAGATGTTGAGCTGTCATATTTTCTGGCACACACAATGCAACATTGAAAAACAACTGGCAGCAAGAGGGTTAAAAAAGCCACCTCGCATGCAGAGACAATTAGCCAAATAATTGTAAATTGTAGGCTACACATACCCACTTCCAGTTTTATAAAAAAATATCATCCGGAATAAAGCGTGAAATAATCATGGAAATTATCGGAAACTGTGGGTTTTGTGAATTCAGTGAATTTTTTAGTTAAAAATACATAATTAATATTTGTTAATTTTCAGGTGTATGACTCTTTTTCTTTTCAGTTGGAAAAACTGTAATGTTTAATTTCAGATGTATGACTCTTAGTTTTAATTTTGTTTGAAAAACTGTATTTGTTTACTTTCAGATATGACAGATTCAAGTTAATTGCTCCAGTCTTTATGTAATGTATAAATCTATTTTTATCATGTGATTGTATTTGCCAAATGATGAAATAATGCAATACAGAATACATCATTTACATAATTAAGCATTAAATGTATATTGATTGTGTTTTATAAGAATTGTTTATTTAAATATTTAAATGCAGTGTTTGTATGTCCGTCATGTCTGTTTTGTCCCCGTATTGTCTCATTTTGTTTTTTAAATGTTTTGTTTTGCATCAGTATATAAATGAAAGTATCTTTGGTAAGAAACCATTTCTTTGGAATATATAATCAATTGCATAATAATGCAGTTGTAGCAAAATCCACTGACATAAAGTCAAGTCATTGAAATGTTTATCATGTTTATACTGATGCATGCCAAAAATGATATCTTCAAAGTATATTATGATATTGAACATGTCTTATATTGTATTTGATATTGATGAACTTGTCTTGTCTGTTTACTTATAAATTGATATACAATTATCTTAGTATGATATTAATCATGATTTCTTTCCAGCTTTACCTATTTTGAAATTGATTAATTAGAAATATTTACATTGTTTTATTTATAATAATTTGTTTAGCTTATTTCTCATATAAATGTTGATATTCCAAGTATTTAATAACATTTTTAAGTTAAGTGAACTTTTAAATTTATGATAAATATTTTACATTAACATAATAATTTGTGATAGTTTAAATTAATTGAAAGAAATGGACAAATTTTATCAACAGATTTTTTTTTTAACTATTTGCAAGATTTATTTTATGATATAATAATATCCCTCCATAAATTCATTTCAGGTGTTGAATTACATTGAGTATGTACATGGAAGGTGGCATTTCAATGAGGTCCGTGCAATCTTTTCAAGACTTTATCTTTTACAAAATGTCGCCATTGAAATCTTCATGGCCAACAGAAGTAAGTGGAAATAAAATAAAGCTTAATAATATTGAACATGTTTTAGTGTTCATCTATCTTATCAAAAATTACATTGATGCAAATTATCAACATTATGGTTTTATAAAATTTCCATTTGATATAAAACAGGTTATTGAACTAATATTTTTTTTGTGAAAATGGCAAATTTATATTGGTCACATGTGTCTGATGACGTTAGATTTTTATGTTGCAACCAATCATTGCGCCTGTGTCCAATGCTTCAGCCTAATTGAAATTGAAAAGTACATGGTAACAAATTAGCCCTCCTCCTTATTTGAGAACTTGAAGGCTATGTTTACATTCTCTATGGTGACTAACTAACTGTTCTTATTTAAACATTTAAGCCAAGAAGTGGTGTGAGACTGAATTTATTCAACCTCAAACTGAATATCAATATTAAAGGTTTTGTTAAAAAAGAAATGGGGACATTTATAAATCAGTTTGATAACTTGTTAAATTTTCGATACTTTATTTCAGCTGCTGTTTTGTTTTCCTTTCCTGATCATGCAACTCTTAAGAAAGTTATCAATGCATTACCTCGAGTGGGAGTTGGGGTGAAATATGGTCTTCCTCAAGCCAGGTAAGGATACTTTGTTTTCCAGGACTATCTTATTGGTTGAAACAAATTCTACCAAAGGGATTATACATTTATTTTACCTTTAAGTATTTGAAACTAGAATTGATAAAATCTATAAATCAATCAATATTTTATATGTTGTTTGTAGAACTTCTGTTTAAAACATTAAAAAAACCCAGGAAATCTGGTATGATCCACGAAAGATCTAAGATAAAAATTTGAACATATTTTATGGGTAAATGTGAAACAGTTCAAAAAGGAAATAAAGGGCCCGAATTATGATACTCAAACAGCAACCTTGGATGACCACAGACTTACAGGACTCAGACTGAGACAAAGCATATGAAAAATAAAACAGGGTTAGACATGGTTGAGAGTGGTCGAGCATTTTCTGAACTGGAACATTTGTATAACAACACAACAAAACATACTAAAAACCTGTTGGAAAGGGCTTGACTCATTAAAGTGGTTCTTAACACATTAACAGATAACAAACTGTATTCATCATGGTTATGGAAATCGGACTAGTATATCTGAAACTGTTTTCACTTTGCAAAAGTTGAAAAATAAATATTTTAATGTAGTATTATCCTGTATTAACTTGTGTATTAAAACCATATTTTATGATTGTTTTGAAGGAGAATGTCTCTAGCCTCAGGCAAGCAGCTGTTTAAATTGTCCAGTATGATGCAGAAATGGCAACGAAGAGAAATTTCTAATTTCGATTATTTAATGTACCTTAATACTATAGCTGGTTAGTTATGTTATAGATGATTCTTACTTTAATATAAAAACCTTATGAAAAAAAGATGTGGTATGATTATAAATGAGACAACTATTCTCAAAAGACCAAATGACACAGAAATTAATAACTATAGGTCACTGTATGATCTTCAACAATAAGCAAAGCCTATACCTCATATTATAGTAAATGTTTCATTCATAGTTATTCAACAATCAGATATTGGAAAGGTGTTATCATAATAAATCTGAATGCAAACAAATTTTACCTCCACTCATTATCTAGAAACACAGTTATCGTTCTTTGATTAAAGTTGTCTACATCTAAAGTCTGTAATGTGGACAGTGTGTTTCTTTCAAATGTTTATGTCCCTGCTGTAGCGGAGGGGGCATTTAGTTTTTTTTGAATTTTTCTTTTTTGTTCTTTAACTTAAGTTTGCCCAAACAAAATGTTATGAATCTTACTCATCATGTTTATTATCACAAAACACAGATCAAGTTTTGTTAACTTAAGGTGGCAGAAACCAGTTATTTTACAATAAATCTTTAGAATTTCATGGATTTTTTGATTTTATTTTCTTGAAAATTCATTCAAGCTTATATACAAATAAAATGTATGGTTTCAAGGAACTAAGATGTGTGCGTGCTTGTGTAAATATATTGAAAACCTTTAAATTTGGGTGTCTGTCCAGCATGGAGATTTAAAAATTTATAAATGCATTGCAAATAAGGCAAAAAATGTGATGCTCTGATACCAATCTAATCCTCACCTGCAGAATCCTGCTAAAAGCTGACAAGAATTTTAGCAAAAAATCAAGAGAGAAAGGGTATTCAGTGAATTAGAGCCTTGTCCGAACCTATCCTTACCCTATCCTTACCATCAAAATCTCAAGATATTTTTGTTTACATAAAACTGAATTTTTTCACCACTTTGATTGGATGCCGTCAAGTGAGGAGACCACAATTTTGACATCTGATTGGACCTATATGTGAAGGAAATCCCCAACCTGTGTATGCAACTACTTACTTGTGTAGTACAGTAGCCTAGAATTTACATTCATTTATTTTTTCAGTCCACATGATGCAATTATATACCTCAATACTTAACTATAACAAAATTTCTGCGTGGGACACATGCTCTGGTACACCAAAACTGGTACCTGCCACCTAAGCACCATTTGTACCATTCTAGAATTATGCCCCTTTACCAATGGAAAAAATATGAATAAATACTGAATCTTTCGTTTCCGTTCTCTACCTTATGTTTTCCTCAACCAAATGTTATGAAATTTATACACAATGCTTATTAACACAAAACTCAGATCAAGTACGATTTTGATAGTATCACATTTTCAATTCTTGAGTTATGTCCCTTTATAACGTTACGTCCAAGCTGGAGCACCATCTGTGTCTCATTGACACATTTCCCATTTATTTCCATACTCTTTCCCAATTAAAAAAAAATGGATAAAATACTATGAAAATGATTCAATATTTTTCACATTGTTTATGTTATTCTGTTTCTAAAGAAGAGTCACTTAGTAAACCTCTCCTTCCCTCTTGAAATGACTGGTTTATTTTCTATTTACAGGTAGAACATATAATGATTTGAACCAGTATCCAGTTTTTCCCTGGGTAATCGTCAACTATGAATCAGAGGAACTAGATTTAAGTCAACCAAATAATTTTAGAGATTTATCAAAGGTAAAAGTGTCAGAATATAAATGAGAATTAAGATAGAGTTAAATACTTTTATAATTTCATAGTTGTAAGCTACACATATTATAGTTGAACATTAAAGAAATTGTGAATAAAGGAAGAACAATACATAGATTAAACTTTAGGTAAATGGATACTTTTACTACTAACAAATAAAGAATGTAATAAACTAAGCTAAAAGCAGTTCATGATTTTACTATAATTAGCCCTTTTTATTATCATTTTGAAATTTTGTACTACTAAAAAACATAACATGGAGCTAGTATCCTCTTCAAACAGCATACATTAAAAAAATCAATTACAGCAGCTATTTAGAAAATTAGAAAAAAAATTGTAACATTAATTTATTTTTCTATATACATTATTAAAACAGATGTTCAATGAAAATCCTAAGTGGTTTAAAAAATTATTGCAGGGAAAAAGTATGCTTACAATGCTTTGAAATTTATCTCAAAAGGGTCTTATCAATGTCTAGAGATGCAAAAATTACTGTTTAATGTTGATATAGCATTTATGTACAATTTTCCAATCATATAACTACATATATTTTATTTTATAGCCTATTGGAGCTTTAAACCCAACCAGAAAAGCTTTCTTTGATGAGCGGTACGAGACATGGGAACATGATCAGATACCTCCATTCCACTATGGAACTCATTACTCAACGGCAGCCTTTACACTTAATTGGTTAATACGTGTTGTAAGTTCATTTTTTGTCAGTTTATCGTGATATGTTAAAAGAGCTAATATAATAAATACATAGTAATAGTAAATGAGGAAAAAAATATTCTCATTGGAAGTAACATTGCTTCAAATTCTATTGTTTTAAGACAAAAGTTATATAGTTATATTTGTGTAGAATGAAATAACCTGAACAAATAAGTTTACAAAATCTGCTACTTTTTTCGTTCTTGTCCCAATTCATGACATGGAATAAATTCATCATTTTCTCATTAATATAAAAATGAGGAGATGTGGTATGATTCCTAGAGAGAACTACCCACCAGATTTCAATTGAAATGGTAGTATGTAATTATAGGCCATTCTGCAGCATTCAACAATGAGAAAAACCCATACAGTATATATAGTCTACTATGAAAGTCCCAGACATGAAAATGTAAACAATTCAAACAAGAAAACTAAAGCCCATTAAATTCAAACTGAATTTGAAGGGTAGAAGGGGACATTCAAATCCCCAACAACCAACGTACTTTCTTGACAAATGTTTTGCTCACATGGAATTGATAAAAAACTGAACAACCCATATCCAAGAATAAAACTTTCCCATCTAGCCTGCAACATTCAGTTCACTGGAATAACTCATAGTTGCTATTTTTTTTTAGCACATTGTAAAATAGTTATCCATATTGAACATATGTAGTGTTAGATTTGAATATAAAGCAGAAGAAAGTCTAATCTGATAAATTAAAGTCAATAAGCTCAATTAAAGATATATATATATATAACATTTAATTTTATTTATATTTCTACTATTGTGAACACAGAATTCAATTTTAAGTATATATATATTTGAATGTAATTTTAATATTTAAATTATTTATTGTAGGAGCCTTTCACTACAATGTTTTTAAATCTGCAAGGAGGAAAATTTGACCATGCAGATAGAACTTTCTCTTCAGTAACACAGGCATGGAAGAGTTGTCAGAGAGATACTTCAGACGTCAAAGTAAGACAAGTGTATAAATAACACATTAAATACAATCATTTTGCTGTCAGAACATTAGAGTTAATAACAACTGACTCAAGTATTCATAATGAGATCATTATGTATGTAGTGCTATGGAAAGTAGTTAAAATTATTTCAAAACATCAATGTACTCAGAGAGTCAGTTATTTTCTGAAGAATAGTTTAACTTGTCCCGTCGGACAAGATTGATGTAGTTTTTACTTGTCAGTGACTTTTTTTATTCTGGTACCGCATACAATGTAATAAATTATAATACTATGTCATGTTTGGTTCACTAAAACTAACCATGTATCATTAGACATCCCTTTATTTCTCTATATTACAGGAACTGATACCAGAGTTCTATTGTTTACCAGAGATGTTTGTTAACCATAATGGCTTTACATTTGGTAAACAAGATGATGGATCAGAAGTCAAAGACATTATATTACCTCCATGGGCCAAAAATCCTGAAGACTTTGTTAGAATTAACAGAATGGTAAATTCTTAAATATCCTAATGTTTTTCTAATTCTAAACTAAACAACATGTATTCTTCTGATATATATGACCTTAAAATCTTATGAAGGAAATATAGTACTAAATTATTTGATTACAGTGGTAGCTCTCTGATATCATCTCCCTTAACAGTGACAACTTAATTATTACAATGGATTCCATTGAGTGTGTAGCCAAAGGTAATATCTTTGGTTAGCTTGCTTGTTAGCTGAACCGTGAAGTTATTATTAGGTAAGGTATACTACCCTCCTTTCGAAGTAGCAAAGTCCAACAGACAAATAGACTGGTTTTCTGTCGGACTAGTCTATTCTTAAAGTAGGGTAGTTTACCTAAGCTAACAATGACTTCACGTTTCAGCTAACAAGCAAGCTAACCAAAGATATTACCTTTGGCAACACACTCAATGGAATCCACTGTAAGAATAAAATCCTTGATCGTTAGCTAATTCAATGTAGACTGATTCATGAAATACTATGTTGAAATTGAACAGTCATCCTTATCAGTTTTTTGCAAAAAAAGATTTAATTTACAACCATCAAATTTATTTACGGTTTATTAGAAAGAGTTACTTATATTTATTCCATGAACTTTTTCTCTTTGCTCATATAGAAAGATGATGATTCTTAATTTCAATTTCCAATTATATTTTAGGCCTTAGAATCAGAGTTTGTGTCCTGTCAGTTACATCACTGGATAGATTTAATATTTGGATACAAACAGAGAGGTAAAAACTATGTTACTTTTTCAACTGTTTTTCCAAAGTAGGTTCAGTAAGACCCCTTTTTGGCCCCAAAATATAGCATTTTTGGAAAATTGTTAAAATGTAATCTTTAAGCTATATTTTGGAAAGTAAAATGCTTCTGCTACACAAATATGAGCTGTTTTTGACAATACAATGCACAAATATCACGTTCTAGCATCATTAAGTCATGCTAAATTACTTAATTTTTAGACGGTTTCTGTCTAAAATGAAAGAGGCCGCATTCGTGTTCATTCATAATATTGAAATGTAAGTTGTATTTGATGATAAGACAAAACATATATAAAGGTTGAGGATGAACACGGATGCCGCCACTTTCATTTTTGACAAAAACCATCTAAAAAGTGACGTTTTTTGGCATATTTGATAGATTTTTCATATTTAAGCTTGAATCAGAGGGCTTTTAATGACTAAATCAGTTAAAATCTTTCACATAAGCTAATCGAATCAATTGAAATAGACATTTAAGTGTTTGAAAAGTGTCCAAAAACTTTCGTGATGTGAACCTGAAATTTGAGGCCAAAATCGGCCCTTACCTTCTCCTTTACATTGTATGTTAATTTTACTTTCCACTTGTTGGAGTAGGAAATATATAATGACTGTTGTTCTTGTTAATGCTTTCATGTGATGATTTGTCTGAAGATTGTATCTACAACATTGCCTCATCATCAGTTGTTCTGAATATGCATGAATTATTTGCTACCAGACATTGACTTGATTCAACAACTTTATTGAGTTATTGAATTTCAAGGAAACTTTCTAGTTTCAGAGAATCTTTCAAATGATAAATGTCTTCATTTAGGCTGAAATTTAGCAAATAATATGATGGTGAAAAATTGACATACATATAAATAAAGAAAAAAATTAGTTGCTTTGCTGATAATGATATCCTATAATATTTTGTTTGAAATGATTTTTTTCCATCTAGCACCTATAATTTCAAGTTTTAATCTGTCTCTAATAATTAGTTTCTAAACATTGGTATATTTAAAGCCGATATATTTCATATTCACCAAACTTTATATTTTACCAGGTCCAGAAGCAGTCCGAGCAACCAATGTGTTCTACTACCTTACCTATGAAGGAAGTGTCAACTTAGAAACTATGACAGATTTAGTCATGAAAGAGGTAAATAATATCGTGTTTCTATTGTGAGTTATAGTTGTGTTGAACAGGAGAGATCTATATCTAATACTCCCAAAAGGATAGTAGAAGGGTTTATTTTGGTCTACTGTTGGGTAGAAGTATCTTGACAAAAAGAGTCAATAACATGGTGGAAAACTTCTTTAGTTTTTCATTTTTTTTGTGATATTTTTCCTAAAACATAAAGAAGCATTTCATTACCTGCAAATGTCAATCTCATTACACCAAAAGGAGAATATGATTTCCCACAAATATGTATACATCGGATTTCCAAAAGGTTTATTATTTATATTAAAACAAGTATGCACCAATTATCTTTTAGATCTCATCAGGTAGCAAGCACAAATTCACACTAGATATGTGCAATATAGAATGTACTGAGGGAAAATTAAGAGCATTATTTTGTTGTTATTCAATGTCATCAGTCATTCAAGTATTTGAATATTCAGAAGACAACATACAATATTCACTATTTTCACCAATTCTTAGTATGATTCAACAGGTGTGTTTTATCTATTATAGGCAATAGAAAACCAAATCCGAAACTTTGGACAGACACCTTCACAGCTGTTAACAGAACCACACCCACCTAGAAGCTCAGTCATGCATTTGGTAAATATGACCACAACAAAACTTTAAACAATAAGTATCATCTTTGCTGCACTGATGTGCATTGAAAGCATGTTAAGGTACATCTATTTGCCTGCAAAAAGGATGAGGACAATGAATTTTGAATTTACATATATATACTTGTTGTAAAACAAAGTAATTATGATATGATCACTTTACAATGCTCTTGAACTTCAACTTTTTTTGGCCTTTTTAACTTTTTTTGATTCAAGCGTCACTGATGAGTCTTTTGTAGAGGAAACAAGCAAATACAAAATATTAGTTTCAATAAAACATGGATTCTATCTGATAAAATATAAGTTTTAAAACCTATGCATTCTTATCTTCTCTATTTGCTGTTACCTCATCATATGTCTTATAATATTATTATGTATGCCTATGTGTTTCTGTATACCATTGTATCAACAAAAGTTTTTCAGAATTAAATATATAGATTAGTTTATTTACTGTTAGCAAGTCTATTTTGAAAATATATGATAGGTTTTAGACACAAAAATACTGTTATTTTTCATAACAAAAACCTCAAATGGTCAAAAAAAAAAATACAAATGTGACGCCATGTTAAGTTTTGAATATGGCCTCACCAAAAACAGATAAAATTATTATAGATAATGAATATTTATGTTGAAAATCATACTTTTGTTTGCATCTCCACATTCACTGTATACATTCAACAACATAAAATGTGGTATCCATAACTTCACAATTTTATAACATGTTAATTGTAGACTCCAATGATGTTTTCTACTGTACAAGATGATGTATGTATGATAATGAAGTTCCTGTCTAACTCACCTGTCTGTCATGTGGCAGCCAATACACATCCTGCCGTACCTGTGGCCGCAGTAACCACCATATCATGTAATCATAACTTTGCCATCAATAAATGGAACAATAATTATCAGCGTAAGTTATATTTTTTGGAACAGATTTTTATGGACTCTTGACTTGTGTTGATATTTGTATTTTATGCTTCTGACTGAAATCATATCGACTTGATTGAAACTGGCATGATTTTCTAATACTAATATACAAATCTTTATCTTCATCTTCATAAAATCCTTTTGATTTTATTCTTTTATTGGCTTGGGATTGACCAATAGATTATTACAAAACGTTTTATTTATTCTATTTGAAATAACTGTAAACATTATAAGTTTTATAAAGAGAATTTTTCATATATAAGAACTGCATGTGTTTGTTTCAAATTGCTTAGGCCAAGATAAAAACATTATCATTAGTATTATATTTCCAGAACAAGGAACTCCATCAAATTTCTCATCAACTGAGAAACAAGATACTCAGGTTAAACTGCCCATGGAAATGGATCAATTACTAGGTAAAATACTTATACAAAATGGTAAATTACATTAGATTTTAATGTCTGTTCTTGTAGTAGACATTGTGTGTTTATTGGAAGGGAAAAAAAACACACTTTCTTCATGTGTTCTCTCTAAGATTTTCTTCTATTGCCTATTTATTAAAAATTTCATTGTAATACAATATATGTCAATTTGTTTTGAATGTTCTCCATTTAGCATGGTTGTTGCATGAATTTCATGAATTTGATCTGCCATCTGGCTCAGTTAATAATTGCAACTTGCTTAAAATATGTTAAGATATGACATCTTTTCTAAAACACTATATTTGAGTTACATTTGATATTTTACTGTGCTACTATAGAAATATGGTGATTTAGTTGATAATCTTTGAGAGTGTTGATTGAATCACTAAAACTGTGAATGTTTGTGATTACAGCTGGAAAACTAGTTCTTATTATAGGGATACTCAGGCAGTCAGATTATTTCAATCATAAAATCTCACAATAGTTTCTGAGTTTACTGTATGTACAGAAAATATGTAGAGATAATTGCATTATTTCTGGCAAACACTCTGATAGACTGCCACCAGAAATGATACTAAATAAACATATGTGTTTGCTGTGGTAATGTTGTCTGAGTTATTTCTTTCTTCATTACATATTATTTTAGAAAAATAATTTAAACCTGAATTTATGTAAGAATTCCTTTCTGAAAGTTCTTGTCTCTGTACCTGTTTATTGGTATATTTTTATATCCTTTTTCTCCAGAATACATCATAATTAGTACAAGATTGAACTAACTGATGCAAGGCCTCAAATTTTAAACTTTTATAACTTTTTGGTTCAAATCTTTGAAAATTTTATTACAATGCAGAAACTTTTATTGACTGATACCTGTAAGTATTTTTTTCAGAAGACTAAGTTAGGTGGGACTTTTCTTAAAATGGAAAATAGCATCCCAGTAAATTTCATAATAGAAATTATGTAAATGAAGTTGTTGACTGTAAGCTAGGATATTCAAAGCAGATGATGAATACAATTATGTACGATCTAAGCCTGAGATAACAGCTGATGTTATTATTGCATACCTGATGCTTTGATACAATAGATACAGAGCCCAATTTTATCCCAAAGTCTTAGTTTAAGTCAAATGCTTATAGGTGAACTGCAAATCAAAAGTATTGATATACTAACCAGTGATTAGATTCAAATTGTTTAGATCAATTTTGATTGCTTCCTGATCAACCTGTGCCTTTTGTATATTTTTGTTGCTTTTTGATTAAAAAGAAAGAAAAATTTCAACTTATTCCCACCATTCCTCTAAAAAAATTTACACAGTATCAAAATATGTTTTAGTCATGAATACAGCCTTACATAAAAGAACTTTGGGTGATAATTTTGACGAGAGGATAAAAGCCAAAAATTCCAGCTTCATAACAACAGCAGACAACAGATTTCTGTTTGCATGTGGATTCTGGGATAAAAGTTTCCGCCTTTTCTCTACAGAAACAGGTAAGTCTAATATTGGATAGGCAAGGATAGAACTACACCTATTTTAAAACGACATGATAGAATTACTAATTCTTAGTCTTACTCTTATGGAAGCATTAATTGTGTATATCATGAAAACTTCAAAATACAATAAGGCTGATTATATAAAAATGCAAGAGATTTGTTGACATTGCTGTCAAATGTAGTTGTATGTTCTTGTTCATTGCTGTCATAGGTTTGTGTATCAGAACTTCAATCAGGATATATAAAATTGGAACTAAGGATAATTCTCATATTTATTAAGTACCTTTCATATGTATGTGATGAGTTTGAATGAAAAAAATGCAACCATGTTATTTGTGGAGTGTTGCTTTTCTTTATTTTTTCTTTTGTCATGGTGTTTTCTAGCTTTCTTCAAATTGTAGTTTTGACTGAAAATATGTAAATTCTTTTTAATGATATAATCTTTAAATTGTTGATATTTGTTTCAGCTAAGATTTTACAAGTTATACATGGACATTTTGATGTGGTGACTTGTGTTGCCAGATCTGAATGTAACTTAAACCAGGATTGTTATGTGATTACTGGTTCTAAAGACTGTACTGTTATGGTATGGATGTTTACCTCACGGAACCAAGCCATTATTGGAGATAATGGAAGTAAGTTTTACTTGTGTCAATGTATGTTTGTTGTTGAAAGCCAAGTACAGTAAGGGCTGTTCCAGGAAATACTTTGTTCTCCAGGGAAGACAATTTTTTTAATATTATGTAGGTGGTTGTATTTTTAATATTCAAATGCAAAAGGAGTGTTGTTCTTATATATTTTTATTTCTTTGGGTGGGGGCGGTTAAAAATAAGTGCTTTTCCTGGGTGGACATAGTATTTTCTGGAACAGCCCTTACCAGTAGTTGTCTCATTGGCAATCATACAGATTCTTCTTACTTTTATAAGATAATTAGGCCACACTTTTGAAGTGCAATAGTTGCAAGTCTTGAATGGGATATAAAATTGAGCTACTTACATATGCTGTTTATTTGATAAATTGAACAGACTCTAGATAACCCCAAACACAACGGAATTTCATAAATAAATGTTTCTTTCTAACATCGCGAACTTTTTTAAAGAGTTCAATTAAAATTTCTAATTGACTTTAATTTGTATATATAATGTAAACATTAATAAGCAATGTTTTAAACAACTGAAATAAGGCCATGTAAAAAAAAAGGAAAAACTTTTGACATAACCACGACAATGTAAGACAATTTTACAAACATTTTCATGTTTATATATCTGTTTTTAAGGTATGGAGCATCCAACACCTAAAGCTACCTTGACTGGTCATGAAACAGAAGTGACCTGTGTTGCCGTCCTTGCTGAATTAGGTCTAGTCTTCAGTGGATCTTATAGTATGTATATTATATATGATCATATATTTTATAATTAACATGCATGCAATACTTGCCACTGCAAGCAAGCAAAAATCAATCATATATTAATGGCTTATCTGGATAATGTTGTAAAAGAATTGGGAGACATTTTTTGCTTGTTAAATTTATATAAATTATTTATGCCTTGGAGAAAGTACACATTTTGCTCCTGTATATACTTAATACAGAAATTATATGAAAAATAGGATATGTGGGACACAGGAGTTGCTGAGAATGTCACTGTAATAAGGTTCATAGTATTTTTAGGACATACGTGTAATATTTGTTACTTTATTAAATGAGAAGTATTATATTAACAGAGGGTCCATGTTTAGTCCACACATTGAATGGTGATCTATTGAGGTCATTAGAAGCACCTGATGGCTGTTGTACACCTGAGATAATTAGTGTATCACGAGAGGCTTTTGTCTTGGTCAAGTTTGACCAGGGACAGATTTGTAACTACAGCATCAATGGTCGACTTCTACAGAGAGTTAGCCACAAAGATAATATACAGGTAAGTTAGAACTTCTTATCACAAATCAGGTCAAATATTGATAAAAGAAGGTTTATAGGTAAAAAAGATGAAACTTGTAGCATAATTAGGTGTTAGAATTGCTTGAGATGGATGTTTCAGCATGGCTTATGTATGACTTAATACTTAATACATTTGAAATTTTTGTCAACCAAACCCCTTCAAAATTCAGGTTTTATCTAAAATTAGACCCATATTTCATGTTGCATAGTAAAACAATATTCCTGAAAATTAGTAAAAATAGATATTTGTGAGTACAGCAGAGTCATTCTTTATATTTTCTCAATTTCATTGTAAATGAATATGCTTGCATATAAAATATTTCCATGATTTTAACCATCATTGGTGTTTTGCCAAGACCTTTTAGAGATTAACCTGGAAATTGAATTTTCATACCCTGAAATCTATGGTAATGATAGAAAGGACATCTGGAAATCAATTTGTTTTCAGAATGATTCTCCAAACTAAATAATCAGTAGGGACAATGGCGATTTCAGTTTGTATACTACCTCTACAATAATGAGCCTTACAAGATTGAACTAATTTAGAAGATGAAGAGTTGACACAGAAACTTGTCTCCTCAACTGTATGTGAAATGTAAAATCACAAAAATACTGAATTCCAAGGATAATTCAAAATGGAAAGTCCTTTATCAAATGGCAAAATCAAATGATAAAACACATCGTACTATTGAAAGCAAGTGCTATATTCTTGGCTTGTTACAGGCATTTCCTTGTAAAGAAAGTCATGGATAAAACCTGCTAAACCTCTCCCTTGTATACAAGATTTTTATTAGTTGTGCATGAATTGTACTTAATTTTAAAATATTTATATTTGCAGACAATAATTCTTAGTAGAGATGGGCAGTATATTATGTTGGGAGGTAACAGTGGAGTGGTAGAGGTCTGGAGGTCACATGACCTAAATCTTTTGTATACATATCCACCATGTGATAGCAGCATCCTGTCATTAGCTCTTACCCATGATCATAAGTAAGTATACAGAAGTCTGGAGGTCACATGACCTAAATCTATTTTATTCATATCCACCATGTGATAGCAGCATCCTGTCATTGGCTCTTACCCATGATCATAAGTAAGTATACAGAAGTCTGGAGGTCACATGACCTAAATCTATTTTATACATATCCACCATGTGATAGCAGCATCCTGTCATTGGCTCTTACCCATGATCATAAGTAAGTATAGGTTTTCCCGTTTGAATGGTATCACATTAGTAATTTTGGGGCCCTTTTTAGCTTGTTGTTCGGTGTGAGCCAAGGCTCCGTGTTGAAGGCCGTACATTGACCTATAAGGGTTTACTTTTATAAATTGTTATTTGGATGGAGAATTGTCTCATTGGCACTCACACCACATCTTCCTATATCTATATAGATCACATGATAGTTGTTACTGTGGACATTGTACAGATCACATGATAGCTGTTTCTGTGGACATTGTACAGATCACATGATAGCTGTTACTGTGGACATTGTACAGATCACATGATAGCTGTTACTGTTGACATTGTACAGATCACATGATAGCTGTTACTGTGGACATTGTACAGATCACATGGTCTTCTTTGTTTGCATGAAATTAATTTGCACTTAAAGAATAATTATAAATGCTAATATTTTGATTGGATGACAATCAGTGTACATTTCTCCATCTACCTGCAATTAAGGGTTGCAGACATTTTTATTTCTGCATCAGAGGGATACAAAGCCGAGAAAAATCTTCACAAAAACAGACTAGACTTAGCAGAGAATTTACAGATCTAAAAAAACAAACAGTTACTGAAAGCTAATTTGTAGGCAATAACATCCATTAAAAAATGTAAATATACAGTTTCCTCAGAATTTTGTTTAATTTGATTTAAAGGGAAGTTATGACTCAAAATGAATGATTTGTTTATTTTGCATTGAAATAGAAAAACAATACAGTTATCTCTGGAGTATTTAAAAAAAAAAAGAATGAAACACAAGTTATGTGTGCATTTAAAAAAAAATTAATTAGAAAATTAAAATGTTAAAATCTAGATTATCGATAGTATTTGCTGAAAAATTCGAATAAAGAAAATCTTGTTTTGGTACACAAGTAAAAAGGACTAATTAGCATTAACATGATATGATCCATGGGGCGTTACAAGTAACTTCTGAACTTGTAGGGCCCTGGGATGATCATACAAAAGAAAAGAAATGCATTCAACTTTTTCACTTTGGACTCAAACTCTTCTGCTTTCAAAACAAAAGGACAAGTTATATCTGTGCGATCTTTCTTTGATGATCTAAATCCTTAATTCTATTTTATCATTTGCCTTGGAAAATCTGACTTGTATGGCAAATGTGACCTTTTCGAGACCTTTGTGCTGGAGAATCAGTGGTATTTGTGATTTTTCATAATGAATCTTTCATTTTACTTACGCTTAAAATCTTTCTTCAATATACATGTGTATATACTTGTATGTTTAATACACTATGAGTGTTATATGATTATTGTAAAACTCTTAGGTATGCAAATATACTGAAGTGAAATATGCCAGCTATTTCTTAACAATTTGAAGTTTTTGTTATAAATCAGATTTATTGATATTTGGGTTAAAAGATTAATTTTCTTTCTTTTAGATTCTTATTGGCAGGCCTTGGAACTGGTTGTTTATTGGTATTTAACATAGACTTTAACAAGTGGCACCATGAATATCAGGAGAGATATTAACAAGTGGAACATTTCATCATGAGAACATACATGCACTGCATCAAATAAGGATATTTGAGGCAGCAAATCTGTTTTATTTAGCTGTATTAGTACTAAGAAGATGCTTGTTTTACTGATTAATATCATCAGTTTAACAAAGGTTTCTTGAAGTATAGTTAGTTAGTCTTCAGCTGTTAATTCTTTTCAGGCATGCATATTATAAATTTATTTAATATTTAATCTACTAAATTGCTTACTAAAGTTTCTTATTTCAAGGGACTTAATCTAGACTTTAGGTAGGATACACTGTTCTCACATATATAGTATAAATATATTTGGAAAATATTATTATTTACTCCCAAGGAGGGGAAATGATGTAAAGAAATATATTAAATTGTAAATATTTATTTATTCTCAAAGGTTGTGTGTTTTGTGTGAGATGCTTGGTCTTCAAGTAGTACTAATTTAGTAGCTTTTTCTAGTTTTGTACACATTTTTTGTAAAATTACAATAATTGAAAAGATTGAAAAATTATAATTGAAAAGATTGAAAAATTATAATTGAAAAGATTGAAAAATTATAATTGAAAAGATTGAAAAAATGATAAAAATAAAAATAAGATTGATACTAAACAGTAATAGATTATGATTGGTTATGTATGGTAGGACTTAAATTAGTATGTATGTAGAACATTTCTTTATTCAAATTTTGCGGCAATTATATGCACAATACAGTGAAACGAAAAGATAAGAAATTAATTCTTTAGTTTTTGAGAATAAAATGAATCTCTCATATAAAGGAGATGTGATATCATAATAAGACATTCCACATGAAAAAATTTTGTGCTGTTTTTTTGTGTAATCAATCTGATGCTGTGTTTTGATAAAGTTCTTGGGTAACAGTTGTATATGTGTGTTATATTTCATATTGAGGAAATGTATATACGTCTGTTAAATTGCTTATATTGCCAAATACATTCCAAGTAAAGAACAATAAAATAGAATTGAAATTTATTTTGATATATATCATTCGTTTTGTGGTTATACATTTTACGAGTGACAACTGACAAATTTCATGGTTTTTAAAAGCTTCTTATGGCAGAATCATAATGGTGAGATTTCAGAATGAAAATTATAAAAAACCTCCTCAAAGTTTGATATTTTTGTATGTCAGAAAAAAGTGAGTCAAAGGACTTTAACTTCACCTGAAGTTTATCATGTTCATGTCAGTAGGTAAAAACAAATAGGAATATTTTGTTAGTCTTAAGATTATTCGCACTTAACAGTTAGATAATTGCCCAGCCCTATTTATATTGTATTGCAGATTCACTCTTGACATCAACTGTCATTTAAAAAAAATAAATAGAAGTATTTTTCAACCAAATATTGGCAAGTTAAATGTATGTATTTCTTCACAGGATGTTACTGTTTATCTTTTACCAAACTTTAGACCATTATTGATTGTTAGATTGTTAAAAGTTTGATATACATGAATGTTAACATTTATTTTATATGCAGTATATTTTGTTAAAGGTGTACTTATAGTTGTTTTATTTAAGATCCATTATGTTTCCATGGTGTTTGTTGGTTATGTTTATAATGATTTTCAAATTGTTAAAATGAAGAAAATAATCTTTTTTTATTTCCTGAAAGCTTAAAATCATAAATCATAGATAATATATTTCCCTTAAATTCAAAATCTGATTATGGTTTCATTTACAAGAAACTGATGGAAATTTCTGATCACCCTTTCGTTCCTATTTACAGATTTGATTAGGTTTGTGTTAAATTTTGAGACTTCTTTTAGGAATTATTGGAACTAAAAAACATTAACATTTTTATTTTTAACCAAAATTTCAGATTGTTAGAATCATTTCTGTGATGAAAATAGTTGACTTAACACTCTACTCATTACCAATATATTAAAAGAGAAATAAACAAAACGTAGAAAAAGACCATCTAGATATTTAAGATTTCTATGTTGTACTAGTTTAAAGACAATATGAGGTATATTACATTTTTTCTTCTATGTAACCATTTGGTTCTGTACTATTGTTAGAAATTCATTTAGCAAGATAAAAAACAAAATGGTCATGAGGATGATGCTTAATGCTTTTATTTTGAAAATAAGTACCTTAGAGTTTGTATTTAAACCAATATAAAGCAGTATAATATATTCATAAAAGCTATTTGACCAGTTTTCTGTCAGAATTACACTTATAATGCATTCTGTGTGAGAGTATGCACACGTCTTGTGAATAGAGACATATCATTTGAATAATTTATAGATGTTTTGACAGAGTGTGATTTTTATGTGGTGTAAACAGAATTGTATGGTCACAAAGAAATCATGTTTCACAATGCAAATAATATATTACAAGTATATTCTAACTTCTTATGATTTATTCTATTGCCATAATCACAATTTACAATGTTGTATTCTTGGTCTTCATCTTGATAGTTGTGTTCCTCAGTTTATTTGCTGAAATCTATGAGTGCAATAAAGTAAAGGAAGTTCACTGTTAAGTCCATTGTATCCCAGACTTGTCTGACTGACAAATCTTCAGTTAAGAAATCATTCAGTCAGACAGAAAGTTTTAGAAATTAATTTGATAGTATACATTTGTTTGGTCTAACAAACAAGATGTTTGGCACAGACTAAAGTTCACTTCTGAAGCCAAGCTAGTTGTCATGGCTTAGCAAGGTAAACAGTGGATAACGATATAGCCCTCATGGCAAAGATTTTTTTTTTATCTATGCATCATCCAATTATTAAAGAAGATAAATTCAATTTATTTACCACTATTAATACATTGATCTTATACCTATCCTTTACATTTGGTAGGAAATATTATCTTTCTTTCTCTATGGACAAATATATATTGCCAGGTAAGTTTTGAACAAGATTACAATTGAATTACACTAAAAACGATAGCACTTCAACACTAACTACCTCTCAAAACTTGAATGGTGGTTTCATGAATAAAATATACATCTGAAGCAGGTTTCCTGTTAGCTGTTATTGGGCTTTTAGTTTTTTTGTTATCTGTTATTGTGATAATGTATTTGCTGTTAACTGTTATTGAAAATTGGAATGTTAGCATTTTTTTTTTACGGTCAATATTCGGTATAAATTGAAGATCATTGGACATTCGGGTCTACCACTACTACAAATGTTTGTCCCGTATTCAGAGAAGGATTCCATTAACATACCCATCACAGAAGTGAGGTCCAGGACAATTCAAGTATATCTTGTGATTATCCTTTGTAATAAATTCCATTTTTTTTTTTATGAATTTGTATTTAGAATTATCTTAATTTTTTGTATGAGAATAATGTTCCTTGTTTCCTCGACGAACATATTAAATTTAAAAAAATCTTAATATGACAAAAAGGAAAACATATGGCCAGGAATATCTGACCAGGATCTCAATTAAGGACTAGGTCCTAACAACCACTTAACCATTTATACAATATGGTACATAGACTCAGCTCTGTGATTCTTTTCAAAGCAGAACCTAATGCATTGTACAATGAAAGTTCCAACCATGTACTTGGGTCCGAAGCTGCACATAACTCATTACAAACAAAGATTTATTTCGTTTCAAGTCGTTGTTTCCCTACTAAACTATGTATTCTATTTACTAGTACACTTGGTACAATCAAAAACCTGATAAAAAATTGTTCAAATTAAGGCCTTTGAAAATAGTGGAATAAATTGCTTTTGGAGTGTCAAAATTCGTTCGAAGTACTTGATAAATTGCATGCTTATAATTGGTGCTTTTGATTTTTCTACCCTATATAGCACTTTGCATCATAGTCTTATTAAGAAAAATTCACACACCTCATTAGATGGTCATTTAGAAAAAGTCAGAATATTCAAACTCTTTTAGGTAATTTTTATGCCCCACCTACGATAGTAGAGGGGCATTATGTTTTCTGGTCTGTGCGTCTGTTCATTCGTCCGTCCGTCTTCGTTCGTCCGTTCGTTCGTTCGTTCGTTCGTTCGTCCGTCTGTCCCGCTTCAGGTTAAAGTTTTTGGTCAAGGTAGTTTTTGATGAAGTTGAAGTCCAATCAACTTGAAACTTAGTACACATGTTCCTTATGATATGATCTTTCTAATTTTAAAGCCAAATTAAACTTTTGACCCCAATTTCACGGTCCACTGAACATAGAAAATGAAAGTGCATGTTTCAGGTTAAAGTTTTTGGTCAAGGTAGTTTTTGATGAAGTTGAAGTCCAATCAACTTGAAACTTAGTACAAATGTTCCCTATGATATTATCTTTCTAATTTTAATGCCTAATTATATTTTTTATCCAATTTCACGGTCCATTGAACATGGAAAATGATAGTGGGAGTGGGGCATCCGTGTACTTTGGACACATTCTTGTTTTTATTAGCAACAAAGGGAGCTTCAGTCAATATATATAAACAATAACGTGACCAACGTTTCATGAGAACTGCTGAAAGCATTTTTGAGTTATTTTTGAAAACTAGATAATACCACCTTTTTCTAATGAATAAAATCCCTTATCTCAATAACATAAAATCTAAAATTAATAAAAATCGAAAGGGAGTTTACAACAATAGATATAAACATTTCAGCAAAGTTTCATGAGAACTGCTGAAAACATTTTTGTGTTAATGTCTGAAAACTGGAAAATCCCCCCTTATATATTTTTGTGCATTGAATAAGTCACCTTAAAATTTCACCTCTTTTGTTGACATTATTTTCACTTTTGTCGAGCATGCATGTGACTTTTATCGCAAAAACGCGAGACATAGCGAACCAACCTATGTTCGGTCATCAGCGGCTAAATTTTAATAACTTTCTTAAATTATCCTGGATTTCTACCAAACTTGAAAAGAAGCTTGTTTATGATCATAAGACAAATATTATATTATATATAAATATACTAAATAAATAAATGATTTGGAAAATACGTTGAAGGTATAAAAAGTCATGAGAATTCCGAATGCAATTAGGTTATATCCGGGCACTCTGGTTCTAAACCTTGGTTCCATCTGGGTTTTTTGGTTCTGAACCTTGGTTCTTTGGTTCGAAACCACGGTAACTGGTTCAACATCCGGGTTGTTTGGTTATATCAACCCAACTTCTTGGTTCCATCTGGGTTCTATTCTAGATCATTCTAATGTTCCCGTTGAACTTGGAGAAGATAACCGCAAGTATCCGAATAAAAAGATTAAGTAGGTCAAAGACGCTAAAATTGTTTTATAACATTCAACATTCCAGCATCGACGGTAAAGGAAGCTGTAAGGTATTTATCTTCTCATTTTAATTATTTTGATTAGGAAACTAGATCCGCCACTGACCAGAGACTTAATGTGTACAAACCTGACGTAAAATTATGTACTATTGAATAATAAATAATATCACATTACCTCCAAAAATCACATGTTTCAATAATCCAAAAACGATGTTTATGTAAGAAGTTCCCGCGCAAATGTCATGTGTTACCGAAACGGGAAACACACAAAAGAATTGTAGGTGCATGTTGTCATTCGCATTCCGATTAATTTACACAGTTCAATAAAATATATATGTTAACATTATCTATATTGGTTTTGAATTTAGTTACTAGATCAGAAAAATGATTTGTTTCTCGCAGACAACACAAAATAATATACATATTAACTCGACACTTAATCTAAACATCCCTACAACAAAATGGGACGACCAAACAGATTTCCTAATTTTGATAAAGGTGAAATATGTAGAATAAGAATTGTGCACTCTGGAATAAGATCATAAATAAAGCCCTATATAGAGTGTAAAAAAAAAAAAAATAATGTATGAAATCATTGTTTATTACATCTGCTTGCATAATAATATTGAAGTTGAAACTAACAACGATCACGTGTATCCTGTCAACCCCTGAAAAACATAATATTGTCTTCTTGACTACTTCCGCAAACCGTGTTCTGGTAAAATGATATATTGTTATAGTGTATGTTAACTAGATAAAAATAAAACATCGTATAGATTTTAAAAATAAACCGAAATATACAGTATATCGAACATCCTTTTATTTAATTCAGTCGTTCTGTTTTCATTTATTTTCCTTTACTCATCCCTTATTTTCGTTAATATTTCTAGAAGTTTTAAAACCACTCAATTAGGACATATTGTTCAATTGGCCAACGATATGTGAATCAAGCCACTTGACCAGTTGACGACTTGCATATATATTTGAATGCACATTTATTTTAAAGTTCGACTGAATTTTATTTAATTGGCTTGGTAATAATGTCAGATTTGATAGAAATACAGGTGAAGTATATGTAACAAATCGTTTTGTTCAAAACAGAATGTTAAAAGACATATAAAAGTGATGATCAATTTAAGTTGGTAAGCTTTAATTAGTTGAGAAATAAGCTATAAAATATATAAAAAAGTATATGTACAATTTTGTCAAATTTGATACTCCTAATGAAGGGCATGCATATAATCATTCGGCCCTAAATAAAGAAATCAAAATTAAGATTGTATATTTTTATAATAAAATTGTGTGTGTGTGTTAATGACAGTGCTAGTGGGATGAGTATCACCAGCACAATCGTCAGAACTTCTGTGTTGGCGCCATAGTGGAGGGCATAAAGTGTTACCTTAGTCCGAACGTCCCAAAAAATGGGTTCCGTTCTCCTAACTTTAGTTTGCCTCAACCAAATAATACAAAACTTATACACCATATAAAAAAGAAGATGTGGCATGAGTGCCAATGAGAACTATCCACAGGAGACCAAATGACACAGAAATTAACAACTATAGGTCACCATATGCCCTTCAACAATGAACAAAGTCCATACCGCATAGTCAGCTATAAAAGGCACCGACATTACAATGTAAAACAATTCAAACGAGAAAACTAACGGCCTAACTTATGTACAAAAAATGAACGAAAAACAAATATGTAACACATAAACAAACGACAACCACTGAATTACAGGCTCTTAACTTGCGACAGTCACACACATACTGAATAAGGCGGGGTTGAACATGTTATCGGGATCCCCACCATCCCCCTAACCTGGGACAATGTTTCTTACCACACAACACAAAATCTAATTTGAAATTTGGTAGCGTCACTTTTACCGTTCATGAGCTGTCATGTCCCTTTAAAAACATAGAAAATGCTGACTTTTTCGTTTCCGTTCTCTTTAATAAGTTTGACTCAATCAAATGTTATTAACCTTATACATAATGCTTATTACCCCATAACACAGATCTATCAAATTCGATATTGGGTGACGTCACTGTTCATGAGTTAATAGATGTAAGAAGATGTGGTACAAGTACCAATGATACAAATGTCAACACGGAGCCTTAAGATAGGAAAAATGCTAAATCTGTTGTTTCTGTTCTTTAACTTTAGTTTGCCAAATGTTTTGAAACTTATACACAATGTTTTTGGTCACAAAATGGTCAAAATTACGAAAATCCTGCATCTATATGTGGAAGTTTACTCGTGGTTTTTTTCACAAGCAGGTGCATCTGTGGCCTATAGACATATTCTACATTTATTTCAGTAAACAGCTTATTTACTTCCTTTGAATTTTACTTCTAATAGCATTAACTTGCATATTTTTTTCAGGATATCGTTACAGTTTGGCAACAGACAGTGACATTTCAAGTTACATGTGACCAGCATAACAAAGTGTTTCACTAGATTGAGCTCTCTGTCTAAGTGTACTTTAAAGGTTCTTTGCATTGAGTTCAGTTTATTGATATGCGTATACCTTCTCTGTGAATTTTTAAGATGTTAAAACAGACTATCCATATCTACATGTCCATTAAATGAAATCTAAGATAAAATGGTTGAAACATTTTGCATTATATATCACAACTGGTAGCACATGGTGCTACTGAAGCAGTAAATGTTCTCTCTATTTTTTCACGGAAATTAAAGGATTAAGTTTTCATTTGATCAAAACATTCTTTAATTAAAAAAATGAGAATAGAAATGTGTTAAAGAGACAGTAACATGACAAAAGAGCAAAAAGCAGTCAAAGGTCACCAATGGGTTTTTAACAAAGTGAAAACATTCCTCGCCCGGCGACGAAATTCAGATGGCCCCTAAACAAAATGAGCACTAGTTCAAACTCCAATACATAAAACTGAACAAAAACCAAAGACTCCTGACTCTGTCAATGTAATCATACCAAGAGGCACACCTAATATGCATAGGTCAAGAGTCAAAAAGTCATAGACTAGTCAAGAGTTTTATGACAAAAGAAAAATAAAAGCAGATTTTGAGGAAAGGGTCATCGTGGTACACAAAACTAACAAATATATCTATATATCTATAGAAATGAGAAGATGTGGTATGAGTGCAATCAGAAAATTCTCCATATACAATATAATTCAAACAAAATATACAAGTTGTATAATGAGGGCAAATGTCAAGGTATCTACACGTCTCAATCTTCAGAATCGCTTATCTAAAAATACTACCATAGCTAACGTTTTTAACAATAAAAATCGTGGTTACCCTTCTATCGATAAGTGTCATGCCAAAAAATGACTTACGTGTCCCCGTCTTTCCACCAACAATACAGTAAGGTCCACATTTAATGGTCGCACATTTTCTCTAAATTTTGAAACTGATATTACTTGAAAAACAAACAGTATTATTTATTTAGTCGCATGAAACAAACCGGGATGCGGTATTCAGTACGTAGGTGAAACTGGGCGATATTTATCTAAACGCACGCAAGAACACCTGTATCGTTTTAAAAGACCCAATAAATTCAAAAGTATCATTTATCAACATCTTAAGAAGCACAGTCATCCTATTTAATATTTAACAGTTCAACCTTTAGAAGTAGTAAATAAGCAGCCTGGTGAATCTCATTACAAGTTTGTACGATCACGAAAAATAAATGAATTAAATTGGATTAAAAAATTACAGACAGTCTACCCTCTCGGTCTTAATGATAATATCATGGGAATTGGCAATATATCAAGAACCGATTCTGTTAACATTTTGGATATAGTTTCTAAAACTGTTCGTAAAAATCGTTCTCATGGACGCAGAAAAAATCGCAATCAAAGAAAATTTCGGACCAACCATACAAATATTTCGGACCTAATTTCCATTTCAAAAAACAACGGCAGACATTATCTGTTAACCAAGCTTTGTTCTTTACCTATAAATAAATTAAATAAAATTTTAGAGGATTGCAACACAATTTCATATTACAGTCCTAAGTATGAAATTGTCCAAATTATAATGGCATATTGTTATTCTAAACTGTTTCCAAAAATTGATCGCCCTGAAGATCATAAAAAACATTTTATTAAAATAAAGTATGTCAATAAAGGTTTTGATTTTGTAAATATTGCCGGTATTTTTAACGACCATTCTGTTAAAGACCAAATTCCTGGATATTTTGATAATACTGAACTCCCTCTCATTTGTTATATTTACAAGAAATCTACCCGAAAATATGTGTTTAATTATAGCCAATTGTGTAAAGATGTAAATATCACTGAAAATACACCTATGTCGTGTAATTGCAGTAATTCAGAATACACCTATGGACCAATTTCCCATGTTATAACAGGAGACCTTAACGTCGTTCGCGACCGAGAGTTAAAATCATTCCTCAGTAAAGGACCTAAATATCGTCCCCCGTCAACTATTAACTGGAATGAGTGTCGTAATATCATCAACGACTCACTCCGCGCCTACTGTTTGAAATGGGTAAAACGGGAAAAAGCTGACAAAAAATCTTTGGACTCTTTTTTTAATTCAGTAATGAAGATAGTTGATATTCGAATACAACATTTTAAAGAACATTTTACCCTCAACAAAAACTATAAAAACCCTATTTCGCGTATCAAAAATAAACTAACAGAACTAGCCAAGGAATTTGTTTTTGTCCCGGCTGATAAAGCTGCTAATAATATCATTATTGTTTGACGTAAATTTTATATAGAGGTTCTGCAAAAGGAAATCACGAATTCACCAACATTCCAACTGACTTCATTTTCAGAAAACGACATCTGTAACAAACATAAACTTTTAACTACCTCTTTACAAGCAGAACCAAACACAACGAAAGTCCCAACTATGTACTGGCTTCCGAAGCTGCACAAAAAACCTTACAAATATAGATTTATTTCATCTTCCAGCCATTGTTCAACTACTAAATTGTCTGTTTTACTTACTAGTACACTTGGTACAATAAAAAACCTGATAATAAATTGTTCAAATAAGGCCTTTGAAAATAGTGGAATTAATTACTTTTGGAGTGTCAAAAACTCGTTGGAAGTACTTGATAAATTGCATGCATATATTGGTGATTTTGAATCTGTTCAAAGTTTTGATTTTTCTACCCTATATACCACTTTGCCTCATATTCTTATTAAGAAAACAATCACATCCCTAATTAACTGGGCATTTAAAAAGTCGGAATGCGAGTACATATGTTCAAACTCTTTTAGATCATTTTTTAGTAGCAATAAACAAAAGAACTATGTCAATTGGACATGCTTTGATACTATTTATGCACTTGAATTTTTACTTGATAACATTTTTGTTCGCTTTGGAGATTCCGTATATCGTCAAGTTATTGAAATTCCAATGGGGACTAACTGTGCACCACTTATTGCGGACCTGTTTTTGTATTGTTATGAGTTACAATTTATGACTAAAATTAGCAAAGACCCATCAAAACAACATTTGATACAAAAATTTAACAATACTTTTAGATATTTGGATGATATATTGGCTCTAAATAATGACGACTTCAGTATGTATACTAAAGAAATTTATCCTGTAGAACTTACTTTAAATAAAGCTAATGATAACAATGACCACTGCCCTTTCCTCGATCTTGATATCTATATCATAAACGGGAAGCTTAATACAAAAATTTATGATAAAAGAGATGATTTTTCATTTCCTATTGTTAATTATCCATTTTTAGATGGTGACGTTCCCTTGTCACCATCTTATGGTGTTTATATATCTCAACTTGTACGATTCGCTCGTGTATGTAACAATGTATTAGATTTTAGCGAGAGAAATTTATGTATTACTGAAAAATTATTACACCAGGGTTTTCGATATCACAAACTGGTCAAAACATTTACTAAATTTTATCACCGGTATAAGGAAATACTTCGTAAATATAACTCAACATGCAGACATCTTATACGTTCAGGTATTTCACATCCAAAATTTTATGGAAATATTCTTTATAAAGCACAAAAATGTCAGTATTCTCCTCAGAAACTAACAAAACCTTTAAATAGACTTATTAAAAGGGGATATAGTTACGATACTGTTGTCAGGTCATTAAAGATTGCATATTTTGGCTTTAACATTGATTCACTGATAGGGTCTTTGCATCGGAACTAAACACATTTATTTCTAAAAAAAACAGTTGTTGGCATGACACGGGTTATGTTCTTCTCATATATTTTATGATAGTATGATACTAAACCCCTAACGGGAGGGATTGTACCTGATATTCATATGATGAAGACATAATCTTTCAATCAGTTTAATTGAGGTCTGGAGCTGGCATGTCAGTTAACTGCTAGTAGTCTGTTGTTATTTATGTATTATTGTCATTTTATTTATTTTCTTTTGTTACATCTTTTGACATCAGACTCGGACTTCTCCTGAACTGAATTTTAATGTGCGTATTGTTATTCTTTTACTTTTCTTCATTGGCTAGAGGTATAGGGGGAGGGTTGAGATCTCATAAACATGTTTAACCCCGCCGCAATTTTGCGCCTGTCCCAAGTCAGGAGCCTCTGGCCTTTGTTAGTCTTGTATGATTTTAAATTTTAGTTTCTTGTGTATAATTCGGAGTTTAGTATGACGTCCATTATCACTGTACTATTATGCATATTTTAGGGGCCAGCTGAAGGACACCTACGGGTGCGGGAATTCTCGCTACATTGAAGACCCATTGGTTGCCTTCGGCTGTTGTTTGCTCTATGGTCGGGTGGTTGTCGCTTTGACATATTCACCATTTCCTTTCTCAATTTTATCATATGAAGTTTCTCGTGCCACAAGACTCACCATCTGATGACAATACATCTTCATGCTACATATTCAGAAGCAAGGTCAATTTAGAATTATACTTTTAGGTCAGGGTAATATACAAAGGAACACACTGTATCATGATGACACACCCAAAAAGCATAGGTCAAGAGTCAAAAAGTCAAAGTCTGGTCAAAAGTTCCATGTCACAAATACACAAAGCAGTCCTGCACGAAAGTTCATCACGGTACACGTAACAATGTCTGATGTCATGATGCACTACACATGTCAAATACAGAAAACATGGGTCAGGGACAGAAACAGAAGACATATAACTAAACTCAATGGAACAATACTTGTATTACAGGTCACTATATACAAGTGCTTCAACATAGAAAATAAACTCTCGCAACACTTAATTCAAAGTTAAAACCGTCTTTCTCAAAAGTTTTTTGAGTTGATTCTTTGCAACGATTACATTACCACTGTTGATAGAAAATCGGGTCGTGCAGTTATGTCAATACATTAAAACGGTAAGATAAGACATTAAAATACTTAAAACTAGAGTTTACCATTAATTTCTAACCTTATCATGTGATAGCACTATGGTAAACTGATTGAAGCACATGGTGCAGTCATGCAATTGAATAGTACGACCAGAACAATACAAGACAGAGTTGGAAACAAATGAAAGTACAGTTAACTCTCGTTGTCTCGAACTCGGTTGACTCGAAATTTCGGATGAGTCGAAGTTTTCACGTTGTCCCGAACTTTGTTCCATATAAATGTATGTAATTCGACTCCTGATGAGTCGAAATTTCGGTTGAGTCGAACTAAATTAACGATCCCAAGGTTAACAAAAGCATTCAAAATTCATAATTTATCTCGAACTGTAATTATACCTACGAATTTTTAATCACAATGCACAAATAAGGAACCGTAGTTTTCATTCAATTTATTCATTTAAAATATACGCTCGCGTTAAACAATGGAAATTAACACTGTATATTTATATAAACGATCAATCTTGTAAAAAAGTAAATAAATCATGTAAAAATGAAATCCTTTTTTTTCCGCATTTTATTATACATGTTATAATGAACTTGTTCATGCCATTTAACATTAACTTTTCACTATGACTGGATTTCCACCAAACTTGGACAGAAGCTTGTTTATGATCATAAGATAATATCTTGAAGTAAAGTTTGTAAAATAATACTTTTATCGTATATCACTTATAGCTGATCTTAGTTTTTTCCAAGTTAACATTAATTAACATTCAAAGAGGTCAAATTATTAACTTGCAAGTGCACAACTCATCAACCATGTTTCTCAGCATATTTAACAAAATAGAACCAGTGAGATTGCCTGCTAAAAGGGAATTCTAATTTCATTATAATTAATGACGTAACTACACAAAAATCGTATTTAATTTGCTATATATTTTGTAGCTTATATGCACCAATAACAAAAAAGAACATTTTAGGTTTATCACTTTCGAAGAGTATTCACTGATCTTCTAGTAGGTATTACCATAACTTTTGATCAGCTGACCATATTACAACATTGTTTAAACAGTTAGTAAATAGGTGTAAAAAATCATTTAAAAATTAGTAATTACTGGTAATAACTGGGCAGTTTTAGGAATTACTTGTATTTACTAAGTGCATCGGGAATTACATGTAATTCCTAAATTTTAGTAATTACATGTAATTCCTAATTTCACCAATTTACTGTAACATATACATATGTATTGAACCCTTGATTTACAGAAATATTTTTCCAAATGGAATCATTCATATACCTAAACTGATTAATCGAGGGAAGAATTATTGCATATAACATTTAAGAATTATTTTGTTTAAAATGATAGCAGTGTTTTTCTCGTAAACTGTTTAATTCTCAGTTAATAAGACTGATAAAGGCGAACATTATTCAAGTTGCATAAAATTTCTAAATGTATTTCGCATGTACTTTTGAATGGGAACTGAAGTCGAACACATTAAAGAAGTTATCTTGTAAAATCACGAAAGGTTAGACACCAACATGCTTGTTTGAGTAAATAGCTACCCAGTACATACTTTATCAAACGAAAACAAAAATTTATTGTGACAAAAGCTTTGGCGATATTAACCAGTTGATTAAAAATTGACAAAAACAAAATATTTGCAACAAAAACATTAATGACTCTGTGAGACCCTGTGAAAAGGCATTTAAGCTTCAGTCGGATATATTTTAATGGGGCCTAACAAGGGTTACTATTCGACATCTAAAACTCTGTGAATCAAACCTATAAATTTGTTCATTTGACAAAGATCTAACATCATGACAACTGCAGCATTTTGGAACAAAAGTTAAGGAAAAAAATTGGAATGGAGATTTCATTTCTGTGAACAGTTTTTATTAGAAGATAATACTTTGGAAGATAAAAGTATATAAATTGCTGATACTTTTATTGATTAGTTTTTGTTCATAAAAATTAACTTCGTTTAGACTCTCCGTATCATCATGCGGGTTGCTTTCAGTGAATAGTTGTATCCCTTCCAATGTTTCCAATTTATACCGTCAGCATAAGTTTTATGTGTTCCCTTCAGGTATCGTCCATTTAGATTTGCGTAATGACAGCTTTTATACCACCACCCTCCTTTATACTTCGAAGCACATTTACTAGAAGATGATTCTCTGTCTCTCGTAGAAAATCTATCTCCATTATGATAAGAAAAAGCATCTCCTGTAGATAAAAGAAGTGTTATTTAAATATCGAAGTATTGACTATTTATTATCTTATGTAATGAAATATAAATACAGAGAAAACCTACCGTAACTTATAAGTAAAGCTGTTACTATAATTGTTTGACCAATAAGATCAACAAATCTGTAACATTGTATTATATATTATGAAAAGGTCTGGTGTGGGATGGAGGGTCTTCATTTCTGTATTCTTTAATTTTCTATAAGTTTTGTTTATATTCTTTAAATATTTTGCCTATTATTCCACGTTTTTTTTTATTTTAGCACATCATTATTCGCTATTCTTTATTTCTTTTATAGATATATATAAGATGTGGTATGAATGCAAATGAGACAACCCTTCACCCAAGTTACAATTTGTAAAAGTAAACCATTATAGGTATTCAACACGGAGCCTTTGTTAACACCGAACAGAAAGCTATAAAGGACCCCAAAATGACTAGTGTAAAACCATTCAAAAAGTAAAACCAACGTTCTAATCTATATAAAAAAACAAGAAACGAGAATAACGTATTAATCACATCAACAAACGACGACCTCTAAACATCAGGTTCATAAATTAGAACATGAGAAAATAAATGCAGCGAGTTTAAACGTTTCAACAGGCGCCAACTTTCACCTTATCCTTAAACAATAGTGTAACATCACAACATAAAACGTTACACTATAAAATATCACTTGAAATGGCTTAACTCAATCAAAAGAGATCAACAAAAACAAGAGCACATACACTGAACGAATACATTTGATCTATTATCCTCTATTCTGTATACCCCATCCGGACCCTCGCATGTTGTATGGCCGAATGAAAACGATTGCAAAACAACTTATCTTGAGCTCAATTTGTTCACTGGTACAGGGTAGCACTGACGGTCTCGTTAAAGTTATAACGTAACAAGATCCCCCCCCCCCCAAAAAAAAACCCCCCCAAAAAAACCAAACCATAATATAACAAAAAAAAAAAAAAAAACAAACAAACAAAAAAAAAAATGGACACACTGTTCCAAAACGATTGTAATATGAAGTCAACTATTTAGATAAAAAGAAAATAAGTATATTTGATTAAAATAGAACTTGATAATGTTGTGAGTCTTTATTTCAATGATTCTGTAAATATGTAATAATGATTACGACAGTTTATTATAAAATGCAGAGAATAAGGAGCTCAAAAGAACTTTAGGAAATTTTATTACAAATATATCCCTGAACAGTATCAAATCTGAGTGCAATGCAGATCACGTGTCCACGACTCTATTAAAAGGATCAGACTACAACATGTACAACCGGTTCTTAGAATTACAAGCTTTAACCACGATTATACTATTAGCTATTAGTTGATATGTAGGTGCTTTTCATAAGTTATTATCTAAATTATGAGTTGGTGCTTGCATGATGCGGTGGTGAAAATAAAGAAAGAACATCGTAATGTTGTGAAATTTTGAACATTGTTTTGTTCTTTCACGTCATTAACACTCACCAATATGACCTCTCCATATATTGTGTGGTTTTGTCTTTGAGTGCTACCTCATTGACGTATACGCAATGTTACTAAGGTAGTCAAGTTACTTAAAAGAGAGGCGAAAGATACCAAAGGAAAATTCAAAGTAAAAAATAAACTGACAAAGCCATGGGTGAAAAAAGAAGACAAAAAAGATAAACAACAGTATACAAAACACAACATATGTAACTAAAGACTTAGCAACACGATCCCTACCAAAACGTAGGGTAATTTAAATATTTCCTTTAGTAAAAGGCAGTTTTCCCTGATCTACAAAAGATATATGCAATTCGAAATATGCCACTCAGATCAACAGAACATTTATCAGGCAAACCTGAACTTTGACAGATTTGTATACTATTTGTAGGTCCTTTTAGTCATATGGCACTGCATGTGTTTTGTTTCGTTTACATGCTTGGCCTTGAGCGTTCAGGATAAAGGTAAATACAGAAAAGCGGGTCGGACGCAGCAGTTTTTTTTAAAGTGATCTTGTCCTTTTTTGTTAGTATGATTTCTGTAACGACTGTATGGCATAGCATTAGATTCAAGTTCCCAGTATAATATTATGCTCTGATATTTCTGTTCTATTTAATTCCATTTTAATTATACTAATTTTATTACCTGCATTTCCACCATAACCAGCTACCTCCAGTTTGTATCCTGACTCCTCGTTATTAACGACAAATGTGTCGTAGATGGCATATTTGTGGTTACGTTCAAAGTCCCACATGTCTATCCGAAGTATGTAATATCCTTGTTCGGTCAGTTTGTTCAGGTATTCATTCCCTAAAGAATAACCACATTAAAATTTTATAAGCTTTTAATACCTCCCGGAACAAATTTTTGGTTTTCCAAACTTTGGCACACTACTCGGCGATATGATGAAGTTCTTACGTAATATGGCGTATACCAAGTCAGGAATAAGACAGTTCGTATCCATTCGTTTGATGAGTTTGAGCTTTTGATTTTGCCTATTGATTAGGGACGTTCACTTTTGAATTTTCCTCGGAGTTCAGTATTTTTGTGATTTTACTATTTCATAGAATAGAAATCCCTTATAACATAAGTCAAAATTGAAGAAATATTTTAGAATATCATTTCTGCTAGAAAAACGAGAATACAAGCTCAACGTATCAGAAAACAGGAAGAAGGTGTCCTTCGGATCATAAAGGAGCTCACACGTTATTATTTATCACTGTCAAGCTGCTGACTAAATATGACGAAGTTCTGTTTAGTGGTTCATAAGAAAAGTGTGACAAAAAAAAAACTAGACGAAGGACTGGAAGGACGAAGAGATAGACGGACATACGGACAGACAGACAGACATACAAGGTGATTCCATAAATCCAACACGATCCCATTATTTGTTCCTTATACAGAGAAAGAGATAAATATAATAGAATTACAAAGTTTCCATAGCAATTTGGAAAAAAAAACATGCTTGCTTAGGATTATATATATATAAAAGATTAAGCATTTCCGAGTTGGTAATTTGATAAGTAAAAATGATTATATAAATATTTGTTCTATCTTAAGGGTTTAAAATCAGATTGTAGGATAGTTTTGTAAAATTCAATTAAAAGACACTCCTTTTACTTCATCCGGTAAAAATAATATCTGGTGCTATATAATGAGAGAGTTATTGCTCGAATAATAAGGAATATTTTCAGTTGTACTCAATCATATTACAATCTTAACCTCGCACAATATAGCGACTTCTCGGAACTATAAAATATTTGTTTCATTACCATTTCTAAACATTAAGACTCTGTTAGAAGAATTGAGAAATATTTCTTTCGGTGCCTAGTCCTACTAGAAGATATAACCTCACCTAACCAAAAATCTTTTTGAAGATCTCCAAATCCATCCTTATAAGCCTTCCAGTCTCTGTAGAAACCAACATAACCATTTGTCCTTTTCTGAATCACCTATAGAATTTTAACCATCATTTGTTAATTATTGTGGAGAACTTACATCCCTACAATTGAACATCTTGAAGACAACAACTTCATATTCGTTTTCATTGGTACCTATTTGATGACAGTCTTTCAAACACAAGACTTCTTTAGGAAAATACAGAGACGAAGCAAACTTTTAGGAACCTCTGGCTTTTGTTAGTCTTGTATGAGTTTTAATTTTTGTTCATTATTTTGTGTGACGTCGACTTTCTCTGAACTAGAACACATTTTTTTAGGGGCTAGCTGAGGCCCGTCTCCGGGTATGAAATTTTCTCGTTGTGTTGAAGACCAATTGGTGGCCTTGGCTTTTTATGCATTTTGGTAAGGTTGTTGTCTCTTTGACACAATCCCAGTTTCCATTCTCAATTTTAAGCACTAACGTCTCGTATACATCTCGCATATAAGTTTCCATTCAAACTTCCAGCACACTTTTAAAATAGCTTATAGGCCTCTGATTCCAACTGGTCTATTTGAACATGTCAACACCAATGCTAAAAGTTCAAACCCCGCTTCTGCAAGGTTAGTTCGACACCGATCTTAATTAACTAGAATTGCCAGCTGTAGTGTTGAAGGTCGGTACCGCCACCTTGCCTATGTTTTTAATTACATGATAAAATATATCCAAATGATTGAGTAAGGACTACCGTCGTAGGCCACTCACAAATATATATTGTATTTTGCAATAAGTTGTTCTCGTCCTGAATATGCTTGATATATTTGCAACATGACGTTAGACAGATAATGATGTGTAATAACAAATAGATCTATTTTTCAACGGTTAGTGTGTATAGCCTTCCACATTTTTTGTATCTAGCGTACCTGCAAAACATGCCACGTAGGTATATATCCTATTCAGTATTGGTTAAGTTGTATAGATATGTTAATGTGTATAAATGTGTAACATTCTTGGTTCAAAAAATGAAAATGTGAAATTGTCATTACCAATTTAAAGTCATATTTGTCATTCTAAAACAACGTGAACTTACTTTAAGCTCTCAATTAAACAGTGGTATTCAATATTTGCGACAGTTTTGCAACATAATCCTTAAGACTGTGTCACCAATATATTAAACATTCTGATCAACTTTCCCAAAAATTAAAACGGAACCCTTAACTTACATGTTTATTTATTATACTTACTGTCCAACCACCTTCGTAGCTCTTCATATCACAAAAAACAAGAAAACCGGAAGTTGCAGCAGGGTAAATTTTATAGACTCCACTTTCGTGTTCTCCCTTTTTCAAATCTCCACAATCAGAAGGTCGGAAGCCTAAATCTATATTGTGTGATACAGGTAATGGTGGAATGTACAATAAAATAATGTATGAATGACAAATAGTATTTTACAAAATTATAAACAAGTCTAAATTGAAAACAACGTTCAAACCTATGCTTGCGTTGTATAAAAACCACAACGCTTAAATACGTGGGCCTGCAAAACAAATTTCGTGATACTGGGGTCTAAATACAGCACAAACAACATTTTGCAAAAGACAAAAAAAAGTTAAAAAGTATATTTGAGCAAAACGCATTTGACTAGCAGGTCGAACAAGTGATGTTCTTAAACCCTGCTGATTGCCATTGGCAATTGCCAAATAAACAGATCACCAGATGTAACAAAATGGGTATGCTCACCAAATGTAACAAAATGGGCTATAGGTACTATTATACAGGGAATTCCACTGAAATAGCTGTACCAGTGAAGAAATCTGTTAGCAGCATGTGCAATAATTTTGTTGAATAAAAAAAAGGAATTTACAATACATGATCTTTATTTGATTAAATGACAATATGACTTTATTAATTTTGATTGTCTGAAGGGTTTTTCTTGATTTAAGTTGATGAAGATCGTTCAAACACATGCATCGTTAACAATTGACACCAATGCATTTAATTACCTGAATACACGGTGGTGTATATGGCGTTCGACCACCAATTCACCAAGATTTATTTAGATGATATGTAAAAGTAACCCTTCCCCGACAAAAACAAAAGTGCTTTTGATGTCATTGTTGTCTTAAACTAATAAACACATTGGCAGAAATGAAACTTTTGGTGAAAGAGAAATATAAGTAGTCCCTTTTTAGCCAAAATTTACTTGTCAAAGATTTTGCATTAACAATTCATGGTTAATGCGCTCCATAGTATACTTTTGTTTTTATAGATTTCCTGAAAACCAGCGGTTATTAGTTCAGAATATACCTGGTTTCTACGACATTAAGCTTAACTTAAAATATTTAGATGGGTGCGAATTTTATTTTGCTGATAGGGATCTATGTTCACCTAACTGCTGTGATTGAATTATCAATCTGTTCAGAAAGATGAGTTATCATTGATATGGTCATAAGCATAAAGTAACTGTTTACAAAACGTTGCGTTTATTAAATGCTAAGGCTTTTCTACCTCAGAAATAATTTACCTTAGCAGAATTTGGCAAACCTTTTAGGAGCTTTTGGTTCTCAATGCTCTCCAACTTCGTACTTCATATGACCTTGTTACGAGCGTCACTGAAGTCTTTAGTAGACGAAACGCGCGACAGGCGCATATACAAAATTTCAATCCTTGTATCTATGATGAGTTTATTCAATGCGATATACAATAATCAGTTTTTTTTCAAAAGTTTGAAAATATGTCTGTTTTAACTTTTAACATGAACGAGCTTAGCAAATTCAAATAACATAGAAGCAAGATTTTCATATTACCATCTGGAGGGGTCAAAGTGCATTCACTCCTTGTTTCGGTGATCAGATTAGCAACTTTGTCTGCTACGTCCCTGACACATTTTTCTAAAATAAACACGGGAAAATATTTTTTATGTTAGTTTATTTTTTAATGATCTAGAACAGTCATTATGATATGACTGTGATCAATAAATTGTATCGTAAATTATCAAGTCCTGCTCAGTCGTTTAGTCTGTTTTCAAGATGTAATCAGTACGATTAAACTACCGGAAAATTATAAATCGTTCAGTTTATTTTTTAGACTGCTCGTTGATTGATATTTATTTTCGAAATGCAACAAATATCGAAAAGCAGCAGAACAGTACTGGATTAAATGCAAATAAAATTTCTGAACTGAATTGCGTCGCAATCGTTGGGTAATGTGCCAAGATAAAATTACCACTTAAGACCAAATAATTCCAGTGGATCTTTAATCATAATTATTAACACGCAAATAAGAAAGATAGCTACCATTGGGTAAATATAAGAATTCAGTACATTATATTAATATATTAAATATTTTAAATAGTGGTAATGCTATGTTGCTAAATATTAATTCTGAATAGACTTATTAAACGTATGTGATAAATTATACGTAAAGAGTTGGTTTTATTTATTATATATGTAACACTCCCAAACGTGTCCTTCCCCCCAAACGTGTCCGATTTCCCCAAACGTGTCTATTCTCCCCAAACGTGTCCATAATATTCAATATTCCCCAAACGTGTCCGATTTTAGAACCCCCAAACGTGCCCGATACTATTGTTATTCGCCCAAACGTGTCCACTTTTAAACGCCCGAACGTCTGGCGTCTTTTAGCGCTAATACATGTCCTAACCGCGACATCAATAACGTTCACGGCAGTTCTATGATGGGGGACATAGTTGATGAAGTGGTAATTTATTAGCATTAACTTGTTCAATGCCGGTTGTTAATGATTATCATTACTGAAAATTGAATATATAACATATGCATTAACTTTTGACTTAATTTGCTTATTGTCCAGTTGCAAGTAAATCATGCTCATTTAAAGCGAGCATACAAATAATTCTGGTACAGTTCAAATAATCGTTTACTATGTAAATTATTTTATACTAATAAACTCCGATGATGCCTTTTATATTAATCAGAATATCGCACGGTGGGCTTTCAGTCGAATTGACCTTCCATCTTTTTTTATCAGTTCTAA
Source organism: Mytilus edulis (assembly GCF_963676685.1). NCBI lineage: Eukaryota > Metazoa > Mollusca > Bivalvia > Mytilida > Mytilidae > Mytilus > Mytilus edulis. The sequence goes on along the minus strand of NC_092351.1, from coordinate 28,075,972 downwards.
TTTTTAATAAATTTTAGGATACGAGCGTCACTAAAGACACACGAACAAGAGAAATAACGTCCAGTGCCAAATATTTCATTCGTTACTTGAACGATATCATATTAACGATATATACTGTAGATAGGTTATATTATCAAACCGGGAATTTATTATTATATATATCTTTATTTGCAAAACATACAAAAACCAATTTTGGTTGTGGCAAATACATTGACAAACAAACATAATGAAACATAATGAAAACTCGACAATATTATAAGAAATATTATAAAAACAGTTACTGTTCTCCTTTCCTCAGTTCTAATGACTCTTTAATAAAAGAAACAACTGCTTTTACATCATTTGGTGTTGATGGATTAAGTATTATTACGAGTTTATCAGTAAAATTAAGTGTATTAAAATTTACATATTTTTGTATATAATATTTTAGAAAGATTTCTCTTATATTTTTATTTATTTTACAGTTGAAGAAAAAATGAAATTCATCGTCTAAGATATTACATATTTTACATTTTCTTTCATTTCGTGGTATTTTGGTATATCGTCCAGTTTCTATGAAGAGACAATGTTCGCTTATTCTAAATTTGGTTAACATTTTTCTTGTCTCTTTACTTGGGTGTGATAGGTAGTATTGCATTTGGTTATTTATATTAGATTTAAGAAATTTATATAGATATTTGGGCATTAATTTTTACGGTTATTTGGGATGACCACTAATCTATAGAAAAATATATACGAGTAAAGACCGATTTGTTTATGACTTCAGTAAGAAACTACTTCAATGTCTGTTATGTAATATAGAGGCCGTTTCAAATAAAAGTTGCACAAATTAAAAAAAAATGATGCCTTCCAAAATACAACGTATGGCACATTATATAGAGTGAAATGCTACAAACATTTTAATGCGCATAGAAAAAGAATTTAAGTAATTTTTTTTTTTTTTTATCTTTTAATGAAATAGTTAAATATCGTAAAATGAGTATACAATGATAATAATAATAAAAAAAAAAAACAACACACAAATAACCTACGTTTTTATAATATGAACACGAATGATAGTTCCAGTAAAATAAAAAGCTTGGTATGGACACGTTTGGGGGATTGGACACGATTGGGGGTTTATTAAAAAATGTACACGTTTGAGCGTTTATACAAATGACACGCTTTGGCGCCCTTTGGCAACTAGACATTTTTTTGCAGTTCAGTGACGTCGATGTGGACACGTTTGGGGGGAAGGACACGTTTCTGAGTGTTACATATATATTGGACAATACGAATTCAGGCTTAACTATAAAATGATAATCGAAAAACTTGTTACTAACTATACGGTAGTCATGTATATTATTTTAAATTTGTAAATAATCGATTTTGTACTTGTCAATATGTTCAATATTCAAACATTATATGCACCTTACCTTTGTTTATTCTATGGCAATTGATTTGTCCAAAAACGAGAAGAAAAGCAGTGAACAACGATTCTCTGTACATTCTGATGAATTCTGCAATGTTGACTAAATATGTCTCCCTATATCTATTATCATTTAAATAGGGTTTAGCGTGATAGGTGTAATTTGAGTGGCAGTGTTTTTTCCTGATCATAATATAAATTTGTTTTATTTCTGCAATGTTACTAAGCTTTGTTTATAATAAGAAAGAAAATAAAGGAAAAAAATAAAATAAAAAGAAACCAAAAGAAGAATACAAGAGCTAAAAGGGGCAATAGCTGTCAAATTCATGTTCATCGATTTGACCGAAATTCTAATATTAGATTTATAACAATGTAAAACATTTATCCAAATTATAAAAAAGTCTTAAATAAACAATTTACAGGGCATTAGCTCGATTATATGTACATTTTGTAGTTTTCTTTTGTGTGTATTTTAGTCTAGACGCCATCTAATTAACTATCGAGTTGACCCCGAAAACAATCGACGGTCACATAACACGATATAAACATAAAAATAAATATAAAAAGATATATCGACCTCATGCAAATTAATTTGTCTATGTCTCTTTGATTTCAATTTTAAGGTTAATAAAATAAGTTAATTTTCGATTTTACCTGTATAAGAATGATTTTTTATCGATCGAGTCAGTCAATCAAATGATTTTACCTTTATTTCACTTTCAATGTTAACATTCTTTTCTTATAATAGCTAACACGCATTAATCATGCATAATCCATCTCTATCTAAGGGTTAAATTGAAATTCACATGAATACGGACTCAATGAGGTCGAATATTCACTTGAATTATTCACTACCAACTACCAAGTGAATAATTCATCATCAATGTTATTTAGCTTATTTTGACAAAATTGAACCATAGTGGCTGCAAATAGCGATTTATTATTTCACTATTTCACTTTCATTAATGATTGAAATTTTTTTTTCATAATTTAATTTGTTTATGTATCTCGTAGCTAAGGCCCCTTTACTAAACGTTTGAAAAACTGAGGCTTTTCTACCTCAGGATTAGATTACCTTGGCTGTATTTGGCAAAACGTTTTGGAATTTTTGGTCCTCAATGCTCTTCAACTTCGTACTCTATTTGACCTTTTAAATATTTTTAGATTGGAGCGTCTCACTGATGAGTTTTGTAGACGAAACGCGCGTTTGGCGAAAATATAAAATTTTAATCCTGATATTTATGACGAGTTTGTTTACCTGTTTGTTCCTTTGTCAATCTAATATGACTTGTATAAAAAATGCAATATTAAAAAATTGTAACATGTTAGGATTTTCGTTCATCATTTTTAACAGTAATTAAATCGTTAGTTTTCTTGATTGAATTGTTAAACACTTGCCAGTTCAAATACTTTTTATATCTGACTGTTTGGTATGGGCTATCCTTATTGTTGAAGGCAATAAGTTGACCTTAAGATGTTCATTTCAGTGCCATTTGGTCTCTTGTGGAGAGTCATCTCATTGGTAATCATACCACATCTTCTAATTTTTATAATTAGCTGAAATTAAAGAAATAAAGGACTGCTCAAAATTTGGAAAGCACTATCAAATAGTGCCTGCTACTATTTGGCTTGATTTAGCATGGTTTCCTTGACGAGGGTTTTTCTTTAAAGAAGCATACAAAGTAGCTACTGCGCATGCTATTGGTTGAATACTGTGTCGTCAGAAAACAATTGATATAAAACAACTTCGTTAATGCTATAGTCCTGTTAATGTATGTAACATCCAATATGTGAATAAATGTTGTTTGCATGTTCATTGACAAGAAATAATGACACTAAATAGAATAGATAAGTTCTTGGGTGTAGGTCAATCGGGATGAGGGTATGAATTCCGATTGTAAAATGAATGCTTTGTCATTTGACTTTAAATTTCTGGTTCAGAATTAGCTATATAAAGGTTTTTCCAGAAAGTTTATCGAGCGGTATTCAAGGCTCATTTTGTTTAATACTTCAATGATACTAAAATGTCGTTCGCAATAAAACCAGCAGTACCATATGTTAATTTAATTACTACCAATGGGATTCTATTACTGATGCCAGACTCAGTTTATGATGTTATCACTCACCCATCAGCTAGAAAAATAAGGTCAAAATTGGCTGGATTAGTTTATCTGTTCTGTTAAAGTCTCTGTTTTTGAAACTATATCGTGTATTATTGCGATTTTGTACAAACTACCTGAAACTAACCCGTTAATGGTTATCCAAGGAAGAGTTGGCATTTGAATTAAATATCGTGACCATTATTTGGTTTAAGATAGTCACGCAAACTCTACTTTTTCTCAGTTTTCTATAATTTACACATCATAGATTTAAGTGTGTACAATGTTGTAGAAAAGTGTAACAATTTAACCAAATACATCATAAGTAATATATTCCTAGTGTAGAAATCTAACTATTTCGAAAACTAGAAGTTTGTAAACAGTTCATTTATCATTATGACCATATGAATGATAATTCATGCCAATACCGAAGTTCTGACTAATGGGGTGGAATTACCATAGGGAAGAAAACCATCACCAGCATTGGCACATAACTCAGAAACACGCATGTTGTTTTTGAGAAATAGTGATTGTTTTGGGTTATTTTAAAGTTTATAGTCAGTTTGATAATAGGAATTTGGTTTAGGTAATCAATGCTTTCACATACATGATTCTGGTAAATTTACTTTGTTTTATTATTATTTATTCTATTGTTTAAAGCAATTTGAAAACCATAAAGGGAATGCAAAATTTGATCTCAGGCTTAACGTAATGGCGGTTGCAACACCCATATCGCCTACAAACTTCTTGCCTAAAAATATTTATTTATGTAGCAGTATTATTGACAGAGTTCAACATGTATGAATTTAAAAGTATTCATTTCACATGGTAATCTTTGGAAAAACCATAAATGGAATGCAAAATTTGGTCTCAGGCTTAACATTATGGCGGTTACAACACCCATATCGCCTACCAACTTCTTGCCTAAAAATATTTATTTATGTACCAGCATTATTTACAGAGTTCAACATGTATGGATTTAAAAGTATTCATTTCACATGGTAATCTTTAAGCACCGTACGTTTATAGCAGACATGAAAAGAAGCCAAGCTAAGAAAGAGGCGGGTTTATACTAATATTTTTCGCCCAGCCTTTTGAAGAAAAGGAAAAAGCAGGAAAGTACAAGTAGGGTTTAAACAGCACAATGTCCAAGAGAAATAAGACCGAAACATATACATGGCCTCTTCTAAACAGTTAATTAAAGATTTAGAAGCTCATATGTTTCCCCAACAAAACTGGATGGGAAAAGGAAATGTGCATTCTGAATTTCTGATGTAAGAAATATTCCTCTAAATAAATAAAGTATGTGACAATTTTGATTCTTTATGTAACTTATTCCATTGACAATTAATTTGTTATCATGAAACATTATGTTAAATAGTTTTGTTGAAAGGATGGACAAATATTAAGTATGGTTTTGTAAACTGTATGGTCAGATCTAGACATTTCAGTTTAACTCCATCACTTCCAAACGTTCCGCTAAATGTCCACCAGTTAGTGATAAGTTCAGAGTTGTTTGTTGAGTTATCTTGTGCTGATACATCATTCCATCAAATCTTTCATCCTCATCCGGCAATATTATGATCATGCATCTTCTTGCTAACCATTCACTTTTTTTAGGACCTCTAGTATAGTCATTTGGTTGAATTGTCATTACTAACATCTCATTTTGGAAAATAACTTTGTCAATTTGAAGTTTGTAACCACCTCCGTCACATGGTAAATTTATCACGACATTGCTTTCCTCAGTGCTAGTTTCAGAATCGCTGCTTTCTAAATCTTCACTTTCTCCGAAATCATCCATCTCATTGAATGTGTTTCGCACATAACATTTAACATTGAAATTCCAGATATTCTCAGAAGATAGATTTTGAAATCTTGGTTTGATGGTGACTGATTTAAACTTGATTTTATTGTTTGCTTTGACAGATAAAGTTTCGGCTTCTAAATTACCCCAATGATTACGAATTCTAGGATTGATATTGCCTTGATATAATATATCGTTTAATAAAACCTCAACAATCCTACCTCCTTTTCTCGGACAAACTCTAAATTTTCCGCAAGATGATGCACTGCTAGGAATTGTTAAAGCTTTGAAAATCTGAAGCTGCTCTTCGTCCGTCAAAATACAACTTGGTATGACAACTGACGTAAACTCTTGAAGAGAAAGTAGAGGGATTGCTATAGTAAATAAGATTCCATCTTTAAGAAGACCGTCTCTTCTTGATTCTCCGTCGATTTTGATTTTGGATTTAGTCAATTTATGATCCACCCATCTAAGAACAGCTCGGAATACTTCTACTTCTGGTATACAAACTGAATCAAGCTTAACAATATCAACTAAGTTTTCTGATGACAGCAAAAGGAAATCATCATTTTTAAACACTTCCATCGCATTGTCGGCTATATATTTAAGTGCTTTTGTTTTAAGTTTATCCATTGTGAAAAACTTTGCATGACTGAAAAGTGTACATGCGTTGTTAACAGCTAACTCATTTTGTTGATAATTCTCACATTTTGAGATTAATCCGGCAATCTGATACTTCTGAGCGGCATACATTAAAGGAAAAACGGAATCTTTGCTTAGTTGAAGATGATCGGTATACAGATATCTTAAACATTAAACAAAAAGTTATTAAAAAAAGATTCGATACTTGTGTTAGTAAGACATGAGATTTAAATCTAAGTTATGATCCCTAGTTTTTTGTGGGGTTCGTGTTGTTTATTCTTTAGTTTTCTATGTTGTGTCATGTGTACTATTGTTTGTCTGTTTGTCTGTTTCATTTTTAGCCATGGCGTTGTCAGTTTGTTTTAGATTTATGAGTTTGACTGTCCCTTTGGTACAAAATGTATCTTTCGTCCCTCTTTTATGACCATAACGGTTATCTTTATTACTTTGTATTAATCTTTGTGGTTGGTTCTACCAGTTGTTTCTCAAACAAAAACAACATACTCATCAATTGTCTGCAGATTATCCCAAACCAGGGAGGCACTTAAGAATCAGTTATTACCAGGTCTTCATAGTCTCAGATTATCTTTGTGATAGTTGTGTCATTAACAAAACCCGAATATTTAGGCATATGAGAAAGAAACCACAACAGACCTATTAGTTGATCCGAAGCTGCTAATTACGTAAAATTACCATTCATTCCAAATAGATATAAGAAGATGTGGCATGAGTGCCAAAAAGGCAACTCTCCATCCAAGTCAATATTTATAAAAGTAAAACATGATCGGTCAAAGAACGGTCTTCAACATGGAGCTTTGATACTTCTTATAAATTAACCGTAAGCACCATAGCTTTTATCGTCGCTGTTTTTAAATTTATTTTGTTAAAATACTTGTTCAAGAAATCGAAGGTAATTGTATGAAAAATTATAGACACCACACTAAGCTGTCCCTAAAATCATTCAACCAACAAAACAAAAGTAATGAAAGCAAGCAAAAAAACCCATTTTATATACAAAATTATCCAAGAACGTTTCAAGTGAATATGTGGAACCTTGCAATCATTTTGAATGAATTTCTTTTGAACATGTTTCCTTTAGCATAATTAAAAAACTCGGATATTTGAATGAATGTCATTAAGTGGCTTACATTTTTTACGGCAATTTTAATTTCGTCATTTTATTTTCTTATGACATTTATTTTGAACGTAACATTACAAAAACATATAATTTAAAAGAGTTTTTTAATGTAGCCATAGATTCCGACACCAAATAGTGCCAAAAATTACAACTTGTAAAGCAAACTCATTTAACATTAAACTGGATGGATCAATTTAGGAATTATCAAAGACCACCTTGACTAATCTATGTATAATACTTTGTTGTACCAATTACAGATGACGATTACTCACTTCAACATTATTTTAAACGTATCCAGTGTAATATCTTCGATCCGTATATCGCCTTCACTTTGTGGAAAGCTACCATAGAACATGGCCTTAAAAACAGGACTTCCCAAAGCTAGGATCATTTTATGAGCTGGTATCTGTGCCATGTTTTTATTAAGTTGAAATGAGAAGAACACATCCGCCATTTCCTCTGTCAGACATATTTGGTCCAATTTACATGTTATATTCTCCATACTCCTTTCTTCTTTAACCATGAGTGGTATAATGCAGTCGTTCTATGGAGAAAATTAAACTTACTCAGATATGAAACTACATACTGTTGTTGACTATTTTAACTCTGTTTTGTATTTCGCAGGCCGACACCAATCATGTAAATGGGTTATAAATAGGATATATTACACCAAATTGTATAGAAACTAATTATGGGAAAGAGCATTGTTGTTTTTAGATTCAAGGAAAAATATTGCAAAGCGGAAATGATTACATAAAAGGGAATAATTTTTGATAATCGTCGTTTTTGAATACTTAGTTGTATAAGCTTGATCCCTCGGAAGATGCTGTTTTTAAAGTGATTTAATCTAGCTACTTGTAGTAATGTAGTAATTTCTTGACTTTTTTTCGATCACGTAGTCGATTACGTCATCATGTAGTCATATAAATTGGATAATTAAATTTAAAGCTGATTTGATATTGCACGAGAAGTAGAATTGATAATCAGGATAATTCGAAAGGCTACTGTTTATAAGTCCCACACCCCAGGACAAAATCATATACTCAATCAATTAAATTACAGATACACTAGGAACTCCACATTTTCTTGGCTGCTTTTGTAATTGTCTCTTGTTGTGTTTTCTGAATGCCATGACAGTGAATTCTACAAAATAACAAACAAAAGACATTCAACCCTAAAATTGATACATGTACATCATTTCATTAATTTCATTCTAATTACTAGTAAAATCAACGCTTAGCATATAGAGTTAATGATTTGTTGATGTATACACCTTAATGCATGTACCATGTCAGGAATATATCAGGTATTATCCTTTCGTTTGATGTGTTTGAGCTTTTGATTTTATCATTTGATTAGGGACTTTCTGTTTTGAGTTTTCCTCGGAGTTCAGTATTTTTGTGATTTTACTATTTAATATATATAAATGTGTAAGATATTACAAAATTCAAAATGTTTATCATGCATGTATATTTTGACACTCAGTCATTGCACTGCAAAATAATAGAACATATGTAGTCTTACGTTAAAAATGTTTAAGAATGTCCTCAATGAAAATGACTAACCCTTGTAGGATCGATGTATATATTAAAATGCATGATCATTTACGTTTATCTAATGGCTGTGCATGTTGAAAAAATAAATCATATTTCAAAAGATTTCAGAAATCTAGTTAAACGAGGGAAAGATAGCTGACACATGACTCAGCTATTGCTTTTATCAATACCTCTTCAACATACAGTTCAGCTTATCATGGAAACCAAACTATTTTGGACGTCAACATAAACTAATCTTCGTTTTGAAGACAAAAAGGTCAAACTATCGGATAACAAGTTAGAAATTTTTTACAGCAAGCAGTTTTACCATTCTTTATTTAAAAGACCATTCCAAAGTACTGACTCCTAAAATCATTATGTTGACATACTAATAAGTTTGTCAGACTCAAAATATTAAAGTCAACCACTTTTTATTTGGATAAGGCGACAGGGATTTGTACCATTTATGACAACTAATCAACACCGATATGCATTTTTCCAAACTCACAGAATAAAAGTGATCTTGCAACGACTACTGAATTAAAAAAAACATTAAGCACAACCAGAATTCTCAAAGTAGCTAGGTATAAACCTAGTTATAATCCCACGTTCACCCCTTATTATTTGTCAAAATAGACTTTACCTAAATTGCTAAAATAGATCACATAATTTCAAATTTGAACACAATCATTTCCTATTTTTGTCAGATTCTATAAAGAAAACAGAAAGACAATTAAGGCATACAGATAAATTTGAAGAAACAATAATGGGTATTTTTTTTTTATTTATTCATTGTAAGGTAAATTGAGGTCCAAGTAAAGGCACACCAAAAATGTTTTCATGTGGTTTAAAATCTTCAAAGAGCTAAAATAAATCAACCAACTTCGGTAGATTATTGAAAATGCGCTTTTATCAAATGAAGTCGCGTTTAAATATGACTGCGCTTTTATCAAATGAAGTCGAGTTAAAAAACACCATACGTATATTTGATATTTTAAAAATTGTGCCTGACTTTATTGATGGATTCATGATTCTTCTAGAATTCATTGCGATTGGAACCAACACTATATAGGTCTTTTAAAAGTATATATAATTCAACAATAACTGTACAAATATCCTGAAAAAGATTGGTTGTATTCAACACCCTAAGCAACAGCTGATTTGAAAAAAATGTATGCAATTCATGTCTATTAGATGTTCATATGAAATTTTACTCCATTATCAATCCCAGTCAAAAGCAATAATATCATAATATTATATGAATTGGATTGACTGTGTATATCAAAAAATTCACACAAAAAATTTAAAATATGTTAAAAAGGATTTTTGATATATTGCCATCCTACATGTTTAACTATATTTGTAATATTGAGATGTTTCTGTTAAAAGAAAATCGCCACGAAAAGTCGCCATGATTGTTTTTGCAGAAGACTTTCTGAAAATGAGAAATAGGTTAAATACGTCATAAAATAAATCAAAAAGGAAGAATAACATTTTAGTTAAACATACACGATGAGACGTCAGAGTGTTCACAATTGTTTCTAGTATATCTTTAACATCTATTCATACTATAATTTCTGATGAATTTACTCACAGTGTTGTTGTTTTGATAGCTAAATGAAAGTCCCAAACATATAAAAATACTCTGGAGCACAAGTGATGTGTAGATTGTTAAATTGTGTCAATGCACAAGTGATGTGAAGATTTTTAAATGGGTCAAGTTGCAATGTCAGGTAAAATAAATATATATAGCACAAATGTTGATATTGAAACAAAAAATGAGAAATTTAAAAAAAATGAATTAAAACACACATCAAGAGACTCATTTGTTTCAAAGGAGTAAGTAAATATATATATATATATATTCTGTAACTCTGATAGATTTTTAACAATTATCATTTGTAGATAACGAGCAAACCCTTCAAAATTATTATATAACACTTCCGGAAACCCGAAAAGATTTAAAGATAGCCGTTTTATGAAAACTGATAACTTGCGTAAGATAAGAATGTAAAAAGCGTGTTCAGATGTAATACTACCATTGATTTCCCGTATTAGTCTTTGTTAAATTTTTCACTTTTCCAAAAATTGTGCCGAATTTATCTTTGGAAAGAAATACTTGGCATGAATGAAGTTTTATCCAGTCCAGTACTATAGAAAATTATTCTCATAATGTTTCATTGCAAAGAAGAAAATTACCGTCACTGGATGCAATCAAATTTCCCCCTTTTTTCTTCGTGTGTACCAGCTTGCCAGTAACATGTCACCTCAAGTTACCAAATTATTCTATAAAAACACCAAATAGAAAAAAATTATGGTGCTTTGAAACACACCAGACATTTGTCTATGACACAGATTTTTTTTAATGCAATGAAAGAGGGACGAAAGATACCAAAGGGACAGTCAAACTCATAAATCTAAAACAAACTGACAACGCCATGGCTAAAAATGAAAAAGACAAACAGAAAAACAACAGCACACATGACACAACATAGAAAACTAAAGAATAAACAACACGAACCCCACCAAAAACTAGGGGTGATCTCAGGTGCTCCGGAAGGGTAAGCAGATCCTGCTCCACATGTGGCACCCGTCGTGTTGCTTATGTGATTACAAATCCGGTAAATAGTCTAATTCGGTAGGTCACATTCATGAAAGGGAAGGGGATTGTAGTTACGACGTAAGGAACATATCCGATATCATTTGTGAAACGGTTATTCCATAACGGTCAACCAACTCGTGATGGCGTCCGTAAAATTTACGAAGGGATGATTTCAACTTCACCATTTGGAACTCTTGGTTTAATAGCTTCCTTGTGAGCAGTAACCCTCTATCAAGAAAATCATGATAGGAAATGCAAGCACGGGAATATCGTATCAATTGGGAGATATATACCCCGTATGCAGGTGCTGCTAGAATGTTGCTACTTAGAAATGGAAAGTTCACACTTGGAAAGCTGAAATCATCTCTTTTGTCGTAAAGTTTAGTTTTCAATCGACCCTCATTGTCAATTTCTAGATGTAAGTCAAGATATGAAGCCGACTTAACTGTATCTGTAGTATCCTTTATCTCCAATTCGATTGGATAGATGCGTTCCACATAGTCACCAAATTTTGAATTGTTTAGTGAAAGAACGTCATCTATATAGCGGAAAGTAGAGTTAAGGATATTGCTAACTTCTTATCTTTCTTCCTAAGAAGTTCCTGCATGAAGTCAGCTTCATAATAATAAAGAAACAAGTCGGCAAGTAGAGGGGCACAGTTTGTTCCCATTGGGATGCCGACAGTCTGTTGAAAAACACGTCCTCCGAACGTTACAAATATGTTGTCAATCAAGAAATCAAGCATCTTGATAATATCGGTTTCAGAGAATTTTTTGTTTGAATCAGAGTGATTCTTTACAAAGTATGATTTATCCCTCCCTAAGACAAGATACTTGTATCTACGTTGGCCATTCTTTTTTATGAAGCAAAGTAATACCAACTCTTTCAATTTGTCTTTTAGTTTGGAATGTGGAATACTTGTATAAAGAGTAGAAAAGTCAAATGTTTTAATACTGTTACAAGATGAAAGAGAGTTAGATTGTATGTACTCTAAAAGATCTTTGGAATTTTTAAGTATCCACATCTGATTCACGCCACCTCTAGAATAGGCAGTTTCACAATAACTTTGAAGCCCGTCTTTCATTGCTGATAAAATAGATGTTAATAATTTAGAAAGAGGTTTCGTGGAGCACTTGGAAGACCCAGCAATATACCGTTGTTTGTAAGGACACTTATGTAGTTTAGGTATCCAATACAGTGATGGAAGATCCAGTTCTTCATCTTTGGTTGAAATACCAAAGGAACAAAGAACAGACCTATGATTATCTAGGATTTCCTACATCTGTCAAATCAAGGTAATAGTTATTTCGACCCTTTTCCGTATGCCACCGGATGTGACAGACTATGATTTGGTGGTACTACACCTTTTATAAATTTCAATTGAAAAAGGATATGTTAATCACAGATCAAGGATAGGCGAAGAAGAGGTCGGCAAGAAGAGGCGCACAGTTTGCAGTACTTCTGTCTTGACTAGAGTTATCATTGATATGTCAATAAATATAAATTAACTGTTATTAAAACTTTGAATTTTTGAAATACTAAGGTTTTTCTACCTCAGGAATAGATTACCTTAGCTGTATTTGGCAAAATATTAAGAATTTTTGGTCCGCAATGCTCTTCAACTTCATACTTTATTTGACCTTATAAATTTTTTTTGATTCACTCGTCACTAATGAGTCTTTATTAGACGAAACGCGCGTCAGGCGTAAATATAATATTTTAATTCTGGTATCTATGATGAGTTTATTCCGATAGGAATGCCGACAGTTTGTTGAAAAAGTCAACCTCTAAATTCACCAAATATGTTGTCAATAAGAAACTCCAGCATACATGTACACGAGATTTGAATTGTATTGTGTTCATTGAAAAGATTAGAGCGTTGACCATTTCGTCTTGATCTTTCAAGATACAAAGAAAATGTCATCCTTTTTAATTTTTGGGATCGCATAATGGTATGATGTTGTCATCGTCTGCATCGTCGTCTGAAGACACATTGGTTTTCGGGCATTAACTTTAGTTTAATTTGATGGAACTCTATGATATGTTTTAAGAAGGTTGAATACCACAGAGTCACAAAAGGAGATTGGGATTCAGGATAATAACTTGTGTATAAGTATTTCGATTGCTCTGAAATTGTACCACAATGTTTAATACCACAAGTAGAAGGTTGGGATTCATTAAAGGGGCCAACAGTTTAGGAATTAAGGGCCACAAAGGGGAAAAACAAGCACTTTTCTAGTTTTCAGACAATAACTTGTGTTTAAGTGTATGGACCTCTCTGACATTGTACCAAAAAGAGTCATACTACAAAAGAAAGGCTGGGATTGAGTTTTGGGGTTATTGCTACAAGGGGGTTCCAATTTTTTTAATTTTCAAAATTTTCCAAATCTCGGAAAGTTTCAAGAATAATCTTCAATTTCACAGTATTGGGCAATAGATTTGTAAGATCTTTGACCACATTTATTTTGTGTCAGAAACCTATCTTGTTATGTCAAAAATTTGATCACAATCCAATTTCAGACAGTATTAAGATTGACTATTGTGTCCAATTTTGCCCAAACTGTACAGTATTCGACCTATGCGGTCGTATCAAGCTGCGCTCAGCGAATCATTTTATTGTGTTATGATAAAGTACTTCATATGATAATCATTTACGAAAAAGTTACATTGTTTGCGAAATCTGACAAGAATATAATGTAAAAACTGCTTTTATTCAAAGCCAGACAGAAAAATTAAGTTCTCACCATTCAAAATTTCAAGGATCGAATAAAGTTAATGTAAAATCATTTGGTATTAACAAAAAGATGCTCTCTAAAAGATTAACAAGTGTAACCTTTTAAAAAGTCAAAGAGTGTTGGTAGTATGAATAAACGTCAGCTTCAGTTTTAATATATTTTTTAGGTGATTTTATTGTTAGAGAGAACAACAAATATTATTTTTTCAAGAATTATTCATCATCTGTTAATTTTCTGAACCATTATTTTGGTTTCAGTGTAATTATTATTAGTAAAATGATACGAAATGCAACCTTTCAGAGAAAAGACTCAATCGAAAGTCACTGATCAGGAACTGTGAACTGGGATTAAAGCGCCACTTTAAAATCAGAACAAGGAAACAACCAGCTCACAAGCATGTGACGTCAACATTGTGGGTGCTATTCTCAGACCATTTAAAGCATTAATTTATATATGACTAACACTCGATGACTACTTGTGGTGAGAATGAATTTGAGGGTATCAATTTTTCTCAAACCTGACAGAAATAATTTGATTCATTCGACATAGTACATATATTTAGTTGTTTTAAGGGAATTGCATATCAATCTAAAATATAACCTTATGTGGCTAGTGAATGTGCTCAACTATAAATTCTACATTCTATATTATATAATGTGATAGTTTAGCAAATAACATAATACATATACAACATAGTAATAATAATGTGAATAAAAACAATTGTGTTATGAAGATTTAAGCAAAGGAAATGTGAATAAATTAATGTATCAATATTGACTATTAGTTTTTTCAATATCAAGCGGTCCTTTACCAACATTTTCATTGATGTTGTATACAATTTCTTCACCCCTTCCTGCAAGGTGCCCGATTTTAGAAATCACTGAAACAAAAAGAATCTTTGCAACATAAATACTTCATCAATCACCACGAAGTGTGGTGTTGTGTCTGTTTGTTTTGCTCAAACATTGTTGACATAAAAATGAAATTCTCTGCGACTATTTTACAGGATTTATTATCGCATAAGCAACACGACGGGTGCCACATGTGGAGCAGGATCTGCTTACCCTTCCGGAGCACCTGAGATCACCCCTAGTTTTTGGTTGGGTTCGTGTTGCTTATTCTGTAGTTTTCTATGTTGTGGCATGTGTACTATTGTTTGCTTGTTTGTCTTTTTCATTTTTAGCCTTGGCGTTGTCAGTTTATTTTCGATTTATGAGTTTGACTGTCCCTCTGGTATCTTTCGTCCCTCTTTTATAGAAATGTGAGGTTGAGCTAGCTACAAAACCAGTTTTTGCAACCATTTTCTACATAAGGAAATGTCTGTACCAAGTTAGGTTTATGACAGTTGTTTACCATTCGTTTGATGTCTTTTTGAGCTGTTGATTTTATCATTTGACAAAGGACTTTCATTTTGGAATTATCCTTGGAGTTCGGTATTATTGCTAATGTACTTTTTATGTATAACACGCATAAACGTGTTCATCCTCCAAACATGTCCAATTCTGCAGACGTGCGTAAACTGGTTGACTATGTTGCCACATTTTTGGAGTGAGCGAATGATTTCAAAATAATTCAATAAACACATATGGGTGCAATTAAAAATATTTCATTTTATTTTGATGACGGAGCTAAGCCTTATATAGAATTAAGGACTCGGGGAGGAGAAGTACAGTTGAGCAATTGCGGTGTTCCACTCATGATTGTTCTAAGACAGAACTCCTTCCGTACGATTGTTTTAAATTATTAAATTCTGAGCACGTATCAGTTGTTATTTATAGAAGGGCGTTCATTTGGATTAGCTTGCTAAATGTATCAAATTTGACATAGTTATTCTGTAGCTCATACATTATTATCAAGCGGATGTGTTTTTTTCGTTCTGGTACCATAGGCCATTCATGATGTTCAAGCATACAACTAATAGATGAGGTGCTGCGATATCTGATATTTACATACCTTGCTGTCCATATCCAATTTGTGGATGTAATTTTTTGGTATGAGTCCCATACTGCACTAGCATATTCTAATTAAGGTCAGACTAGGGACAGGCATGTTTTTATTTATTTATTTGACATGCTGGAGATAATTGTATTCCTTTTGTACCAGACATTTTAAGAAAAAAATGGTGGGTTGAACCTGGTTTTGCGAATAGCCAAACTTCGCGCTTTAAAGGCAATGTTAAATATAACACTAACATAACAACAACACATGACAGGACAACAGCAAATATAAATGCAAGAACATTCAGGACAGAGAAATACACAATTAAATATTACAATAAGACATTTCGGCATGTTTATAGTTACCAAAGGTACCAGGCTTATAATTCAAAACACCATATGTGCGCTTTAATCTACATAAGACTCACAAGTGAGGTTCGGATCAAAATAGTAAAGAAAGCCAAACAAGTATAAATTTGAAGAGCATTGTTATATTACCAAAAATTCTAAAAAAATTGTCCCAAATACGGCTAAGATATATATGCCTTGGATAAGAAAACCCTCAGTATTTAGAGAAATTCTTACTTTTGCAAACAGTAAATTTATAAAAATGTTCTTGTCAACACCGAAGTGGCGACTAACCACAGAATAAAAACAAACACTTAAAATAACGAAATAGGACAACACTTACACAGGACAAAATAACCATGAATTGGCACAGACTATATAACGCTATAAAAAAGGGACGAAAGATACCAAAGGGACTATAAATGATACCAAAGGGACTATAAACGAAACATACCACAGGGACTATAAATGACGTCACAGGTAAAATGTCTTAAACATCGTAAAAAAATCATTTTCTGCGATTTACATGATGATACCCTTTGAAACCAATGTTGAAGTGGATACATTATAAGTTATATGGTTCTCTACTGACCCCCTACGTATCTATAGAGGGTTAGTAAAATCCATAGGGGCTGAGTCCGGAGGCCGAATATCCTATGTATTTTATTCACCCTTTATGGTCCGTGGTCAGTAGTTAAAACCGTAAAACGAATTCATCGTACGCGTGACTCTTTTCTGCTGCGTTTCGTTTTTAAAAAGAAAAATTTAACAATGAAACACAATAATATTAATATATGACGGCACCATTAACAGTGGACTTGACGTCAAGAACCACCTACGGATCCATAGAGGGACACCACGTGACGGCTTAAAACCAATCAAAACGTGATAATTTACCCGCGTGGGATACAATGTTGTGTGTATCAGCATGAGACATAATATAGCTAGTTATACTATGCTCCATGAGTTTACATTATATGCAGGTGAGAGAGACTTGCTTAATTCATTGGATATGATTTCTTCCTTATCTTGTAGACTGAACAAATGTTTCCTGATTTCCAAATACTCGGCACTTAGCTTGTATGATATGAACTGCGGAATATGGGGTCAGGATTGGTGCTATATGTAATGCAAAAAGTAAAATCACAAAAGTACTAAACTCCGAGGAAAAATCAAAACGGAAAGTCCCTAATCAAATGGCAAAATCAAATTATAAAACACATCATACGAATGAACAACAATTGTCACATTCCTGGCTTTGTACAGACATTTTTAAATGTAGAAAAAGGTGGATTGAACCTGGTTTTATAGCGCTATGCCTCTCACTTGTACGACAGTCGCATCAATTTCCATATTATAATAAGTTGATCCATGATGTTATATTATCTGACCCAGCTGCCTTAATTGTTTGGATTAAGGGTTTTTAGTAGTTTGTACACACTACTTCTCTTATATTGATGTCCAAAAAATTTCAAAGTTTCCGGACATATTACACGGTTCTTGAAATTCTGAAAAAAGTCTTTGAAAAGGCTTTCTGAAATTGACCGTGAAGTAAATCTGCTTCAACTGTTGACTCTGAATTTCAAGTTCCATTTTATTTTAGATGTTGTATTTTACTCCCACATGACTTTTTGAGGTCAGAACAGGTTTTTTTTTCTTGAGGATTATTCAGGTCTGGTGATGGAACTTTACTGTCTATTTAATTCCAGTAAGCTTTCTCGATGTTTCTCTGTGAACGATGCTAAAGTTCTTTAAAAAGTAAAATCACAAAAATACTGAACTTAGAGGAAGATCAATTGGGAAAGTCCATAATCACATGGCAAAATCAAATAACAAAACGCATCAAAAACGAATGGACAAAAACTGTCATATTCCTGACTTGGTATAGGCATTTTCAAATGTAGAAAATGGTGGATTAAACCTGGTTCTATAGCGCTTACCCTCTCACTTTAATGACAGTCTCATCAATTTCCGATATTTTTACATTGATGCGTTAAATTTGTCTTTATCTCCTCAATTACAAGATTTTATCATTATTTTAAACATCTGTCCCATTTCCGTTTGAGACGTTTGATATGAGTAATCCTGGGACAACCATCCTTCTTTCCATAGCTGTCGTTCTATGTTCATTTTTCCTATGCTCTTTTCAAGCTTAGTTTCGAGTGTGCTCACAGTGTATTAACTCCTACTTTTTGTTCATTCATTCAGGTGATATCCTGGTGTTAATTATTCAGATCTGGTTTGATATTTTCCAAATTTGTTTTTCTGTATAACGATCTTTGGTTTTGAAGAGATATCCGTTTTTTTTTAACTTCTGTGAAACGATCTTGTTGTCTGATAGCCCAGCTATTAGGTTTTAACTGTCATCAAGCTATCTGGAAGATTTGTTACCACAAGATCAAGAGTATCGGGTCATCTGGTTGATTACCAGTTGTGTCATCCCATTATCGTTCAATATATCAACAAAAATGTCACGATTTGTTACACATTGAGTGTGTAGTTTGATCTCCTTAGTAGTCCAATCCCAGCCTATTAGCTTGAAACCATGTTTATATAATATTTTTGGCCACAATGTGTCCCCTATATAAAAAAAGTAATTTGTTGACACAAAAGTTTTCGAAAGAAAAATCTTGTCGGACTTTAGTATATAGTGTATTTTCGTTATAAATATGAAATTCAATTCACAATTGATATGATAAAGAAAGTTTAATTCGGGAGTTAGACATAAACAAATTTTATATTGTAAAAAAGAAATATTTAGAAATCATCGTTAAAGCTTATACTGACAAAAAAACACCATATGTAAAGGAGGGGCGACATATACCAGAGGGACATTCAAACTCATTGATAGAAAATAAATTGACAACGCCATGGTTAAAAAGAAAAAGATAAACATACAAAAAGTAGGTTCAAGACATAATAAATGTCTTGATTCCGTGTTTTCCTGTTTTTCTTGAACCTTACAAATAGTACACGATGGTATTGAAGAATTATATAGATTCTAGCAACTGGCGGTGATGTGTTATTTTCATTTGTGTTATTTTTATCTTTTATTGTTAAGTCCGTTTTTTGGTAGCATCCTTTTGTCGTGGCTTAGTACTTATACAACCCGCCATTGTGTTATTGTGCTTTCGTAATTTTTTGTATTCTTGTCTTTCATTTTTGATTATTTACTTTGTCTGTATACTATTTTGTTTTCTTTGTTAACATATTTGTTTGTTTTTATAGTTATTAAGATTATAACACAATGTTGACTAATGCAGACCTTTTTATGACATTTTTACCTATTATGTCTGTTTGTTAATTTCCCACATTGTTGTCAATATTACTATCTCAACAACCAGGTCTAATCCACTATTTTCTACATAAGGAAATGCCTGTACCAAGCCGGGAATATGACAGTTGTTTTCCTTTCATTTGTTTTGTAAGAGCTTTTTGTTGATTTTGCCATTTGACAAGAGGCTTTTGGCTTTGAATTTTCCTTGGAGATCGGTAAAATTATTACTATACTTTTTCATAGCTTGCTTTGCGCGCGGTATTGGTTTTTCTCATTGTTGAAGGTTATACGGTTACATATAGTTGAATTGTGAAAAGATGTCTCGTACAACATCTTATTGTATGTTTTTTTAGCAGGCATAAAAGGAAGATTAACGATAAAACTAGCAACTCTCCTTATCCTTATCCATTTTCATTTTCATTGTTAAATTTTTCAACTGGACACATACGGAAGATGTCAAAAGCGGACAGACAACAAATAAAACGCACAACAAAAAAACTATAATATTATGAGAAACAGACAAGACCATGTTAAACAATCGCGAAAAGGTAAACAAAAGTCCACAATGTACAGAAAACAAAGATTTTGATGTGGAAAAGACAGGAAAAAATAAATACCAAAGGACTATTCAAACTTATAAATCGAAAATAAACTTACAACGTCATGGCCAAAATAGAATTCTGAAAACCGAGCAACACAAACCCAACCAAAAACCGCGAATGATCTCAGATGCGCATGCCTTATCCTGATCTACACGTTGCACCCGTCGTGTTGCTCATGTTGCTAAATATACCAACGTGTAAAAGGTTGAAGGCTTATGTTCAATGATCTTTTGCATTTTTTTTCTAAATAAAGAAATTATGAAGAGATTTTGCTCTGCAACAAATTATTCTTTTCATTATTCTGTAAAACAAACCCTTAACCATATGACATTCCCATTAAATCTCACTGATTATGTATAGGCATGGCATGCATTCTAATGAGATAATTTGAAAGTCATAGTTTATTTACTTTACAATTTTTAGTTTTAATAATTTCAAGACAATTGACAATTTTGGTCTGATAAAATGTTATGAAAGAAATGCTTTTGATATAAAGTTTCGTCGAGAAACAATACGACTGTTCCGATGTTTCAGTAAAATTCTAACAATTCAAAACTTTCCACTAAATGTCCACCTGTTAGTGACAAGTACAGAGTTGTTTGGTCAGATAATTTGTGTTGATACATCATATCATTTATCCAATTTTGGTTTGAAATTGGGAACGTCTTGGTCGCGTGTTGGTTTTGTCCCCACATTCCAAAACTAAAATTTGTAACATTCGGTTTGATTGTCATTACTAGCATCTCGTTCTGTGGAATAATCTTGTCAATTGGAAGTTTGCAAGCTTTGCCGTCAAATATTACATCCATTGTGACAGTGCCTTCCTCAGTTTCATAACCTCTCCTGTTAGGTAATCTGATTTTTTGTGCATACATATGTTGGTTAGCGGTAACTGAATCAGACTTTGTTTTGATATTAACATTAAAATTGAAGCTGTTCTGGTTGGGGTTTTGGATTATTGGGTTGATAGTAACTGATTTTATCTTGATTGTTTTGTTTGCTTTGACAGAAAAAGTTTCAGCTTGTAAATTACCCCACTCATTAATAAATTGAGAATGAAAAGGGGCAATATGCATGTTATTAAAGGCGTTACATGGATTCAAAATATCATTAACAGTAATCTCAAGAACCTTAGTTCCGTCTCTCGGATGTATCCTGAATTTTCCGCATGATAATGGACTATTTGACATTGTTATAGCTTTAAAAATCAGGAGTTGTTCTTCGTCTGTTAAAATACCACAAGGTATGACAATTGACGTAAACTCTTCAATGGAGAGTAGAGGTATTGCCAAAGTAAATAAAATACTATCTTTAAGAAGAACAGATCTTCTTGATTTTCCATCGACTTTGATTTTAGACTTGGTCAGTTGATGATCAACCCACCTAAGAACAGCACGGATAACATCTACTTCTTGTACACGAAGAGAATCAAGCTCAAGAATATAAACTATGTTTTCTGATGGGAGCAAAAGAAAATCCTCACTTTTCAACACCTCGATCGCATTGTCTGCTATGAATTTAAGTGCATTAGTTTGAAGTGTATCCATTGTGAAGAATTTTGTATTACTGAAAATTGTACATGCGTTGTTAACAGCTAGATTATCTTGTAGATAATTCTCACATTTTGAGATTAACCCAGCGATCTGATACTTCTGAGCAGCATACAATAAAGGAATAACGTTTTTTTTGCTTAACAGAAGGTGATCGGTATACATATATCTGAAACATTTAAAAAAGACAACATAACGATACTGAATCGATAAACATGCGCATATAGATAAATGAATTTAAAGCTAAAAGACATGAACAAGAAATCTATTCTAATAATTTTGTGTAAGTGGTTATCGTTGGCTATAACTGTCATTTTTGAAACCAAATTCAGTTTAGTATATGCGTTAAGGTAGTTTCTTGTTAGAATCCTTGCCCAGGTAAAACCTAGCTAGAAATGATCTAAAAAGCAGTTATCATCCGGTCTTCACGTGGATTGATCATTTTCAACGGTGTAACGTGAAAAAGCCAAAAGATTTGAGCAAGGAGAAAATAGGTTCATTATCTGACCAGGGCATGCTTAATTACTATTCAAAAGCACGTTTGATCGACCACGGTTTTTGTGGGGCTCTTGTTTTCAATTTTATGTTTTTTTTGCGTAAAATTTTGTGACCTATTGTCGGCCTTTTTTAAATTTGGAAAATGAGGTAATCTACTTTTTAATTTGTAATTTGTTCCCCATTAGCATTACTTGACTTTTTTTTATATTATTATTGGGATAATCATTCTCCATTACAAATAAATGCAACAGTAGTATACCGCTGTTCAAAACTCGTAAATCTATGGACAAAAAACAAAATTGGGGTAACAAACTAAAACTGAGGGAAACGCATTAAATATAAGAGGAAAACAACGACACAACATTAAAATGTAGCATACACAGAAACGGACTAAGCATTATACAAAATCCGATGAGAATAACAAATATAACATCAAAACCAAATACATGAATTTGGGGTAGAAAAGTATCGTGACAAGTCTTATAGTAATGTGAATTCACACTCAAATATAAGAGAAAACAAACGACACAACGGAAACACAACGTTAAAATATTACACACATAGAAACGAACTATAATATAACAATGGCCATTTTCCTGAATTGGTACAGGACATTTTTAAAGATAAAAATGGTGGGTTGAACCTTGTTTTGTGGCATGCCAAACCTCGCACTTTAATGGCAATGTTAAATATAACATTGATATGACAACATAATATTACAGGACTACAATACAAATAAATAGGAGAAATTATTAGACAAAGAAACACATGATTAATAGATAACAAAAGGCATCAGGTTAAAAATTCAATACGCCAAAAACGCACCTCGTCCACACAGGACTCTCCAGTGACGCCCAGATATAAAAGATCGAAAGTGAAAAAAAGTACAAAGTTGTACAGCATTGAGGATCAAAAGTTGAAAAAAGGTTGTGTCAAATACGGCTATGTTTTTATGCTTGGGATATGCATAAAACATGCATTTCCTGTAGTCAAATATACAAATACCACAAAAGAGGGGGAAAAGAT
This sequence comes from Mytilus edulis, assembly GCF_963676685.1. Taxonomy (NCBI): domain Eukaryota; kingdom Metazoa; phylum Mollusca; class Bivalvia; order Mytilida; family Mytilidae; genus Mytilus; species Mytilus edulis. The sequence continues at coordinate 28,052,768 of NC_092351.1, read as the reverse complement.
ACTAACGGACATTCAAATTCAAAAGTCGAAAATAACCTGATAACGACATGGCTAAAATAAAATGTCCAAAAGACAAAACAAAAACAATATAGAAAGATTAAGATAAAGACTGGACAACATGAACCCCACAAAAAAAAAAAACCAACTGGAGGCGTTATCAGATGCTCCAGTATAGTAAGCGAGCCTGCACCACTAGTGACAATCGTCATGTTGCTTATGTGAGAACAAATCTAGTAACTAGTTGTATTCTGTGGTCACATTCAGAAAACAGGGTACTACTGTTAAATGACAATATGATTATGAATAATTCTTATATGATTTGCACATTAGAGCATACGGTAATATGATTGGTCGAGAGGTCTTCCAGTAGTGGATCTTGACGTTGTTAATTTTTCGATAGACAGATCTAAAATTTGTAACCAAGGTAAGCAAGATAGCGACGGAAATATAAAAAAAACCGGCTCGACGTTAGAAATATTTATGTTTACTTCGTGTTCATCGTCAAATCAAATTATAAAGACAAAACATTTATTTGAAAGAAAATACGTTATGTTTTTAGTTCATCTTTTCACATAGCAAATTTCTTGAAGTATATTTTATTTTGCGTTAACCAAATAATATATTCATGTGCCAAGTCAATTCAATGCCACATGTTTACGTGTGATAGATGATGCGAGTGTAGAAATCAACTTCCGTATTTCTATATCTAAAGAATAATAAGGGCAAATTAACGGATTGAACGCATTTTAAAATGAATTTATTGATGTATAAACTAGACCAAGTCACTCACAAACATATCAGAAAACTCTTTCGGACTTTTAGTTGTTTGTGAGTAAATTGGTCGAGTTTATAAACCAATAAATTCCTTAAATATAACCGGTCAATCAATAGTATCATAGCTATTGAAATAGTATAAACCAACCGATTCATTTTGTTAGAAATCCACGAAAACCATACAAAATAATAACACCACAATACGTTGCGCCATAAAATAAGTATCAACACATTTAAAGTCATATGAAACGAGTGAGTGGTGAAAAATAATGTTTATCCAATTCTTGAACCAATGCATGTATATATCATAAACTTAGTCCTCTGTACACGATTTTATCATTATTTTCGCAAATATATCATATAATCTTCAATTTTTTTTCTCTCTGTTTGCTATGATTTAACAAATATGGCTGCTCATCAAATGCCGTGTTTTGAAGCCGAGTTTTACCGATTGTCACCTTATAGTAAACAAATCACAAAAAGCATGGGTATTGAGCACGTGTTTAACATGTATAATCAGATATTTGTTTATTTCAGTGACAGATCCATGCGTATTGCGATCACCGGAATTTTACGAGGAGGGTTACGCTCGGGTCACTATGCATACGGAAAATATGTCGGCGAATTGCTTCCTGGAAGCAAGCAATTAAAAATAAGTAAACTTCTTCTAAATGTGGACAAATTAAAGAATTTTCCTCAGAAAAAAGTATATGTACATAAGTAATGAAAACTATCCATTTAGTTATAAAAAACATATGCATATTTTTTTTTAATTTGAGGTTTCTTATGACTTTAAAGATAAGCCCAACTGAACAAAAAATAAAATAAAAAAAAATCATAAAAAAAAGTTATTTCTCAACCTTACATTTATAGTTTATAGCATTAATAAATGCAATAAGTTCAATGTAAAATTATATCTTTTTTATTGTGTTGTAATAATCTGGATTAAATAAATTTCATGATTTATGAAATTGCTGTACGAATTGTATCTTTTGGTAATATTGGGTTTCGAAATCTAAGGGTACTAAACAGTATTTGTTTTTCTCATATTGTTAATCTTTTGTTTAACACATTTTTTAATAAGAAATATAGACAATAAAGATAGCAAGGTACCTTATCTAATCACCTTTATTGGCAATTAGAACATTTTCCTTTTGATCTTACTGCCTTATACTTTTAATATCATGACCAGGACTTGATACTCGAAAATATTAAGCAATAATGTCATGTATCAGTGCAGTAAACGTCACAAGTTCTTGTTCATCAGCTTCAATTTATCAATGAAATGCACGCGACTTCATTTATACAACCGAACAACGAACCCAATGTTTTGTACGCATAAAAGTAGTTCTACTTGTTATTTTATTTTACTTCATTTTCTTTACAAAAACTAAAGAGTTAAGACAGATTGCCGATAAAAAGAATAATGGCATTTTATTTTTTGATACTGACTTCATCAGCTCGAATACCAGCTCGCTCTAGCGGACTCGCTTGATATTCTTTGTGATAAAGTCGGTATCTTCTTCTTCTTCTTCGGCTTCTTCTTCTTTTGTTACAGAAAACCATCAACGTACTGATGTTTACTTTCCGGCGCATGCCTGGTAAAATGTTTGTTAATAAATTTATGTGAATAATTTTTGTCAAAAACAAAAATACCATTATTCTATATAAAACTTTTAAAACCCTTTCTGTGTGTATATTTAATGACAGTACTTACCTCACCAATGTTTGAAATGTCTCCAGTGTGATATCTTCGATCCTTATATCGCCTTCACTTTGAGGAAAGCTACCATAGAACATGGCCTTGAAAACAGGACTTCCCAAAGCTAGGATCATTTTATGAGCTGGTATGCGTGCTATGTTTTCACCTTTAAATGAGAAGAACACGTCTGCCATATCCTCTGTCAGACATATTTGGGACAATTTGCCAGTTATAGTGTCCATACTTTCTTCTTCGTTATGGTGATCTTTATAAACTGCCTACGGAGAAAATAAAAGTTACGAATCGAAAATTTAAGTTAAGTGTCTAGAACACACATTTTTTTTTATTGTATTGGTAGATGTACGTTTATTGTTTTTATCATACAACTAAATTGTCGTTTGCTCATTGATACACCCAATTTACAAAATAACCTTGACAAGTCTAATAACCAGCCTTTCAGTTAGTACGTTTCGTTGATCTATCTTCTTAGCTACTTTTCCATCTATAGTTGTCTAATGAACCCAGAACGAATTATTTAAAAGAAATACGTGGTTTGAGTAATTAAGTTCATCAATTAGCAGATAACTCTTTTGTTTCAACATAATTATTTATAGTGGATTAGAAAAAAAGTTATTACAAGTTATATTAAACCCTTTACACTTTGCTGGTGCGAGTGCTGTCTTGTAGTGGTATTAGCCTGATCTTTTTCGAGATCTACATTGCTGTCTTTTACATTCAAGAGACATTGCTCTCTCTTAACACGAGTCAGACATTTATCGCCCCCTTCGAACGGACTATCATCGTTTCTGAAGAACATACTCGCAAGATGTGCCAATGGAGAGTCGAACATTCAGTCCCTGAAATCCCACCGGAATGGGTATCGCACCAGAAACCTTGTGTTTGAGTCCGATGCGCTAACCACTACCCTCCGGCTTTCTATCACTCTTTGTTGAACCAGACTTATGTCAAGTGAGAGTATCTTATGTTTTGGATAACCAGTACTATAGACAGAATAAAGAGATGTATTAGTACCATTATCAAAGAGGCAAGAGTAAATTCAGTAAAGGTACTACATTTATAGCACAAACTAGAACATACCAAAGCAATACAAATATAAATAGTATTGATCTACACTAACAGACTGAGTCGATATTTAACGCACATGGTCCATCGAAAGACGTGTTGTACATGTTGTAATACCATAACAAATTGTTGTAGCATACCAAAAGTTATGATTATAGCACCTCGTGCGAGTATGGTCTTCAGAAACGACTAAAGTCAATCGGAAGGATGCGATAAATGTCTGAATCGTGGTAAGAGAGATCAATGTCTCTTGCACGTAAATACTCATCATATATATCAGGACTAAATTTTGTATATACGTCAGACGCGCGTTTTGTCTACAAAAGACTCATCAGTGACGCTCGAATCCCAAAAAGTTAAAAAGGCCAAATAAAGTACGAAGTTGAAGAGCATTGAGGACCAAAATCCCTAAAAGTTTTGCCAAATCCAGCTAAGGTAATCTATAGATATCAATGTAGATTTCGAAAAAGATCAGGCTAATGCCACTACAAGACAGTACTCGCACCAGCAAATTGGAAAGGGTTTAATATACGTTGTAATACTAGTAACTTGTTTTTCAATCCACTATGAATAAATATTTAAACTAAAGTGTTATTTTTTGGTGCAGCTTATTGTGGTGCTATTATTTTTGATAGTTTTCCAGGATTTCTAACAACATGAATCGGTTGGTAAAGACTATATAAATAATATAATTATATAGTTAATGTTTTTGGTGGGGTTCGTGTTGCTTAGTCTTTAGTTTTCTATGTTTTGTCTTCTGTACTATTATTTTTCTGTTTGTCTTTTTATTTTTAGCCATGGCGTTGTCAACTTAATTTCAATCTATGAGTTTGACTGTCCCTCTGGTATCTTTCGTCCCTCTTGTATGACTCTTTGGCTTTGCTTGTTAATACATCGTGCTTCGGTTGTGTCATTCGTATCTTTGTTGTGGTTACTAAAGCTATATGAGCCTTCAACTTAAGTAAAAGTGTCAGCAAAATAAAAATTATGTAGTAAGAAAAAGCCTCTTTTCGTTGTTTTCTTCACTTTTCGCCCCACGCTGAAAAGAATATTAGGGTATTCATAATTAACTTTGTTATTTCTAGGATAATTTTGCATAGTCATTGTTATATTGTCATGTAATATATAACCGCTTCCCCATATACTACAGATATAAATACACAACAGAGACCACCATGGGTGGATGAAATATTTCAACGCATGGACAAATTCCAAGAGAAACTTGATAAACTTGAACAAATTGATAGCATTGTTACTTCAATTAATGCCAAAGTTATCCGCCTTGAACAGGGTACTAAATCTCTCGATGACCGTATGGAACAGGTAGAAAGGTGTTCGCAGCACATCAGCGATAACTATGACAAACACAAGTGTGATCTAACGGAACTTAAAACAGAGGTCAATAACATTTCTAAATCTTTAAAAACTAACAGTAAGGAAGTTAAAAATGTTGGCCATGAATTTCGATCTTCTTTGTCCGATATGAAAAAGGAAAATGACAAACTAAAAGAAAGTTTTTTGGACGTCCAAATGAAATCAATGTCGAACAATTTGATATTTTACAATATTCCAGAAACTGAAGTTGAAAATTGTCCTGATATTATACTTGACTTTTGCAAAAATACAATGAAGCTCGAAAACTCAGATCAAATTCAGCTGTCAGATGCTCATCATATTGGTAGAAAAGGCGGGAAGACCAGACCAATATTAGCCAAATTCTCTTCTTATGTACACCGTGAACTAGTGCGTAAAAACGCTAAAACATTGAAAAATTCTTCGTTTGGAATATCGGAACAGTTACCAACAGATGTTCAAAATCGCAGGAAAGAACTATTACCACTCATGAAAGAACTCAGAGACCAAAATGTAAAAGCCTACTTTGTCAGGGACAAAATTCATGTTGGCGGCCAGGAATATAAACCTTAGCGGTTACCCAGAGAACATGCTTTAAAATATTTATCATGGAACATTAATGGCTTAGAGTCTTGTTATGATGACAATAATTTCTTGAACTTAATAAATAGTTATGATGTGTTATTTTTATGTGAAACATGGTTAAAAAAAGACATTTTGATAAATATTGAAGGTTTGACTATGGTAACTTCTGTTAATAAAAAGAAAAATATAGGCCAAAGAGAAGAAGGAGGTATTGCTGTTTTTTGTAAAAATAATATTTTTGAAGGTATTTCTATTGAAAAAGAATATGATCATGGTATTGTGCTTATAAAGTTTTCTAAGTTATATTTTAATTTGAATGATGATTTATATATATGTTTTGTTTATATACCTCACGAAAAGTCTAATTTTAATCGAATTTGTGATAATGATTTTCATGATGATATAGAAAATATTTTTTTAGAATATAAATATAAAGGTTCAGTTATTGTTTGTGGTGATATGAATAGCCGCACTGGCGAGCTAAATGATATTCTTGAGACTGATAATTTAGAAAAGTATATCGACTGCGTTGAGCCCGATGTATCTCCTACAATTTCAAAACGATGCTCGATGGACAAAGTAATAAACGCATACGGACGCAAATTAATACAATTATGTTACAATACAGGACTAACTATTGCGAATGGTCGTCTCGGTAATGATTCTCTTGGATCTTATACTTTTTGTACATCTAGGGGTCAAAGTGTAAATGATTACTTGCTGGTTTGTCCCGAAAATTATGTTATTATCAAGAACTTTGGTGTAATAGACTTTAATGAATTTTCTGATCATGCTCCTTTATCATACGAGATAGGTCTAAATAACAATATCAAGTGCAACAGTTTGCCAAGTGATCACGAATACCTTAAATGGGACTCTAGTAAAAACCAAGACTATATTCAACTGCTATCACAACATAATGAGTTACTTAGTTCGTTGGTCAGAAACATGAATAGTGCCGATGATGTTAATAATGCAGTAAGGGAGATAAACCGTATTTTATATGACAGTGCTTTTGCTGTTTTTGGTAAAACTGTACGAAAACGTAGCGCAACATATGTGAAACGCCATGATAACGATTGGTTTAACCAAAACTCGTCTTCTGCGAGACGAGACTTTAACTCTGCTAGAAATTTTTACCAATGTCATCCAACTGATGCTAATCGCCAGCATTTTATTTTAGCCCGAAACAAGTACAACCGAACAAAACGGTTGGCGGTGACTAACTATAAGCGAGCTAAAGGTCAGGAACTTGCCAAATCTGACCCTCGAAAATTTTGGTCGGCATTTAAACCAATGAACAAAAATAAATGTCTTGCTGACAGTGACTTACTTATTAAACATTTCGAACAGTTACTTGGTGGAAACCCTCCTGATATCTGCGAAGAAGTTATAAATCTGATTGAATCTAACTCGTTTTTAAATGACATTGTTATAGATTCGCTGGATAATGAAATCTCCGAAAATGAAATTCTGCAGTCTATCTCAAAACTTAAAACTGGAAAAAGTGCGGGAAGTGACAATATTATTAATGAAATGTTTATTGCCGGGCCGAACTTTTTTGCTCCTATTGTGAAAATGATTTTTTATTTCATATTCAATAGGGAAATTTTTCCTGATTTTTGGTCAGAAGGAATCCTCATAACAGTTCCAAAAAGTGGAGACTTATCCGACCCAAATAATTACCGTCCTATAATTCTAGTAAGTGTGATGTCTAAAATTTTTACATCTATTTTGACTAACAGATTGATCAATTGGGCCGATGACGAAGAAAAGCTTATTGACAATCAGTTCGGATTTCGACCAAGCCGGTCAACTGTTGATGCCATATTCATTTTACATGGAATCATATCACACATATTACACCAGAAGTCTAAAGTTTATTGTGCTTTTGTCGATTTCCGCAAAGCCTTTGATAAGGTAATTCGGAGAATTCTCTGGTACAAGTTATTACAAAGTGGAGTCAGTGGCAAATTTATAACAATTATTAAAGCAGTATATGAAACCGTGCGTCTACGAATTAGAACGAAAGACGGCTTATCTGATGCGTTTATAAATTTTCTTGGAGTGAAACAAGGGGAACCACTCTCTCCTCTCTTGTTCCTATTTTTCATTAACGATATCATCAGTGATATACAAGTTGATAACAATGGTGACATATTCGAACTTAATGGTTATCTCATATATTTGATATTATTTGCTGATGATACAGTTCTGCTAGCAAAGTCTCCCGATGCATTGCAAATTTTATTAGATAAACTTTCATTCTACTGTAGGAGATGGAATATAACTGTAAATACGGACAAAACAAAAATTGTCGTATTTCGAAATGGTTGGAAGCCCGTAACTGACCATTTTTATTTCGAAGGCCAAGAACTTGAAATCGTCAAATCATATATATATCTTGGTATGCTGCTACATTTCAATGGTAAATTTGTTCAAACTCAAAAAAGAATGGCACAACAAGGAGCTAGAGCTCTATCATCTTTAATCAACTCGATGAAAAGAGTATTCATTGGTCCAAGTCAACAGTGTTTTTTATTCAATAGTATGGTTGGATCCGTTCTGAACTATGCGTCCGAAGTGTGGGGATTTCATCGGGCCAACGAAGTAGAATATGTTCATAATCGTTTTTGTCGATATATACTCAACTTGGGTAAAACTGTACCAATTTTGTTTTTATGTGGTGAACTCGGACACTTTCCGATGTGTATTTCAAGAAAATATAGAATTGTTAAATATTGGTTGCATTTAATTAAGGACCAACCAAATATTGTGTATGATGTATATAAAGTTTTATGTATTGATGCTACTAATGGCAAAACAAATTGGGCATCCAATGTAAGAGACCTTTTGTTTAGTTTAGGTTTGAATTATATATGGATTAACCAGGATCACATAAATGTGTCATTTGACCTTATTAAATCACGTATCAACGATCAATATTATCAAAGCTGGTATGCTAATATTAATGCTTGTGAAAAACTGTCTATCTATAAATGTTTCAAACTAGATTTTTGTTTGGAGAAATATTTAAAAATATGATTTTAATACCAGTATACTTACAAAACTACGTAGTGGAAGCTTGAAATTATATTTAGAAACATGTCGCTATGACAATATTCCTAGAGACAATCGTATTTGTAGATGTTGTAAAATGAATAATATTGAAGATGAATATCATTTTGTGTTGATTTGTCCTGCATATAGAACACTTAGATGTAATTTTTTGCCAAAGTATTATTGTTCATGGCCAAATACACGAAAGCTAATTTTTCTGTTACAAGCTGGGTCAAAAAGCTCAACTAAAAACCTATGTAATTATCTTAAAGCTGCATGGAAACTAAGATTGCAAATTATCAGTCTTAGAAAAATGATTTTACTTGAATTTAAGAATGGTCGTCAAAAAGTCGTATCGTGCAGTTTTTTTTCATTTAAGCTTTTAGTCAGCAAATTTGGTTTTAAATGCAGATCATTAGTGGCATACAGTTTGGCTATTTATTCAAAAGCTGTCCTCGAATATCTTTCCTTTTTGTTTTTTTTTCAAACATCATACATAATTTTCTATGCAATAGGCGAAATAGATAATCCTAAAAGCCTTTTGATGACAAATCATAAAGGTAAAAACTACTGTTAACGAGGTAATTTTGTGTTTTACCTGATTCCAACATCGTACAATAAAGCGCCGATGAAAGGATTACATTGTTTTTACTATAAAGTAATAAAACTGCACTTTTTCTTTTCATGTACACATGTTTTAATTAGGTAAGATTGTTTGAAACGATATTTTTCAAACTTTCAAAAATTTCTGCTATTCATTCTTTAGGCCGCAACAATTTAATTTCTTGTTCTACGGATTTTTGGACTCCAAAATTTGGGGCGAGCGAGCGATTTGAAAATTTTAATAAAAAAATATTTAATTTGCAAATTTTTGAGGCGAAGCTTGAAAAGTAAAGGCGAGCGATTATAATTTTTTTTGTAAACATAAAATAGTAGGTTTTGGCAATATTAAAACTTGATTTATCACTTGTACTTTGACATTTCTTTAATTTCTGAAGTATTTTTTCCCTGTTCACCAAGAAATAATTAAATCTGGTCTATGTATATGTGACTGACAATGAGACAATTCTCCATCCAAGTCATAATTAGTTTGGGGGCAACCCCTTATTGTTATAAATATCCCTTTTACATGTTTTATGAGGGATCATTATAAGTTATAATATATTTGTTTGTACAAAAGGGCTCATTTTTTCTCAAAGAACTATATATCTATCTGGTATCAAATGGTCAAAACATGTCCAAGAATTTTGTAATATTCCTGGACTTTAACCATGTTAAATTAACACATTTACTTTAACAGTTTAATATTATTCAAAATAAGTCATGTAAGACCATGTAAGTGGACCCCTCTTTTAGAAAGAGTTGTTTAAAATATGATGTAACTCTCCTCATTTTGAGTACAAAATTCTAAGTTTTCAAAGGTTTTGTATAGAAGAACTATCCAATTTCTTGGTATTTCGATTTTCTTTTCTACATCAGTAAAATGGCCCCTTCTCTTAGGGAGGGTTGTTCTCAACCTGATAATAGCAAACACAGGTCAAAGTACGGCCTTTTACACAGGGCTTTGATACAAACCAAACAGCAAGCTATACAGGACCCCACAATTATTAGCGTACACAATTCGAACAGGAAAACCAACGATCTAATTTATATATCCAAACGGGAAAATACCAATAAAAACATCAACAAACGATAACTGCTGAACGATAGGCCCCTGAATCAATCAGGACATGTGCATAAACATGCAGCGGCTATGGATAGTTTTGTTTCGCCAGCATACAATATAATTGCAGTTGAACGCAAATCCTTCAGAAGTTCTTTGTACTTTATTCTAACAACGAACGTTTTTGATAGGGAATATAAGTAAGGAGGAAAGAAACCAATTTTTTGTTCTTTACAGGTAATTCCGCTGTTGTAAATTCATATCGGAGCACTCCCGCTTTGGATAAATAGGTTTCATACTGAAACAAATATTCTCACAGATATTTACACAGTGTGGTGGGGTGCTTTTATGTTTAAAATCGTTATATACTGATAAGACTGTGATTTTAAAAACAAATGTGGATATCTTTTTATAATAATTACAAAAAAAACGGTGCGGGAAATGGACATGATTACATTTCCGGATGCGGGAAGCGGGAATATAAAACAGATAAAAAAAAATCTGTTTTGAAAAAAATAGGTGCGGGCGGGTTCGTCGAACAAGGAATCAAATTGGTGTGGCCTTAACTTAAAATAAATCCGGATAGTTGTGTCCCGTCCATGATTGGGCTGAATACATAGTTTTCCTGTAATATTTTGGACTTGATATTACTTGTTTTTGTTAATGTTTTATTGGTTCGTTGACATATTTGGGGGTCCGTAATTTTTTTTTAAGGTTCTGTTAAAAGATTTTATTTATATAAGAGACAAGATACGTTTTTCTGTGTTTATTGGAGAAATGGTGATCCGACAAAACCCCAAAAAGATAACAAAACTAGAAAGTCCGTTGAAACTTGGCTTTAACATTTCAAAGAAGCAAACGCTCATTTTAATCACTAAAATAGTGTTATTTTCTTAAATGCGGAAGTTAAATAATTGATTTGTTTTACCACTTACAGTAAATTGAGGTGTTTTGACATAGTTGATCGCGGTGAAATAATGAAAGGAGTAGGTCCGGTAAGGACCGATTTTGGCCTCAAATTTCAGGTTCATCTGACGAAAGATTTTGACCACTTTTTAAACACTTAAGTGTCTATTTTATTTGAATTAATTAGTTTATGTGAAAGATTTTAACAGATTTAGTCATTAAAAACGATCCAATTCAAGCTCAAATATGAAGAATCTACCTAATATGCCGAAAAATGTCACTTTTTAGATGGTTTTTGGTAAAAATGAAAGTGGCCGCATCCGTGTTCATCCTCAACCTTTATATATGTTATGTATTATCATAAAATACAACTTACATTTCAATATTAAGGATGAACACGAATGCGGCCACTTTCGTTTTACACGAAAACCGTCTAAAATTTAACTACTGAACCTACTCCTTTGCCCAAAATTGAGCGGATGATTGTGACTTTAGTTCATTCATAGATGTACATCTATGGTTCATTCTATTCGCTTGAAAATTGTTTATAATAAAAGTGGATACGAATGATGCATAAGTCTACTTTACATAGTGATATTTACAGTTCGCACTGCAATTTGAAATGTAGAACCTTTTCAACCTTAAGAAAACCATTTTGCCTAGTTCTTTGATTTCAAAATCAGATTTCAAAATCAGATATATTGAAGATTTCCTGTCTCTCTTTTATCCACAAATCAGTCAGTCAGTACTTACATTCCCCAGTTAGCTTGTGACAAACGATACATCAGAAACTAGAATGTTAGCTTCATATCTTGACCTTTACTTTGATATTGAGACAGATTGACGACAACAAACAAAAATCTATGACAAACTTTGGAGGGCGATTTTAACTATTCAATTGTCAATTTCCATGTCTCAATGTACTACACTCATATGCGCCATCGTATAAGGTGCACGTTTCTCAAATGATACATTACGCTCGTGCATCTTGGGTCAATAAAGACATCTTGAACAGGGGTGTACCTCTGACTACCTTAATCAGTCCGCATATCTAAAGGGATATTCAAATATATTAGTCGACGATAATATCAAAATGGCATGGTAAAAGTCGAAGAACGGCGTAAATGACAAACAGCATTCGACAAAACTCTACATAGAACACCAGAGATCAACAGGAAACATACTGAAAACAAGGTGCCCCGGAAAGTTTATCAGATTATGTTTCAATTGTAACACCTGAGTGTCTTTGTCAATGTGGAAATTTAAGTCTGGTGAAATGTACTTAATTATGAACTGGCGACTGAAATAGACACAAAATAAGTTGTTATACATGTATCACCGTAACACGAATAATGTTACCTTTAAGCTCTGTCGTGACCCAACTCACTAGCAACATCTTTTGCGGTTTAAGATTTTTAGATACTAAGTATTAGACTTAAATTGAAAATTTGCAATAAAGTTGTGTTCCGTACCTGTTAGTAACATATTGATATTTTTGATTCGCGTGACGCGGGTTACATGTTGTTGACACAACCGAACTGAACTCTTTTTGATTTTTTCAAATTCCCCTAGCTTTGTTTGATTTTTTTTAAATTCCCCTAGCTTTGTTTAAAAACATAAATATCAGTAAACTAATGTTGCCACCAATGCTTCTTTTGAGACATACAGATAAAATAGCAGCCGGCTCGAACCAAGAAATCGAAGTCACGGCTATCAAAGGTTGTTCTATGTGTACTTTTGTTTGTCTGTGTGTTTTGTCCTTCTTTTTTAGCCATTGCGTTGTAAGTCTATTTTCGACGTATGACTTCCCTCTGGTATATCTTTCGTCTCTCTTTCATATGCTTGCATCTATTGTAAAACAATAAACCAAGACAAGGAATTGTATTCTCTAAAACAGAACATTTAAGTAAAGGATGTTTAATGCTAATTTTTCATACAGCCACTATAAACCTTTACTGAGAGTCAAACTGTATTCTGAATTACAAGAACATTTACAGAAGAAAGTTTTTTACCATTAGCAGTGCGATAGAAATGCTATCCCTAGTTAAGATATCAAATCAGTTATGCAGACCAGACTGTAGGGCATAACGACCACGACAATCGGAAACATTCCGCAGACTACAGTCATGTGATCATGGCTGGTGTATAATGTCGATTGGGATCAGAGATTGGTTTTTACCTGACTTTTGTTTAGAGATATCTTGAGTTACAAGCATCAGGACAAGGTGTTTCTTTCAATACAGGGATATTTTGACATTTGTCCTGGAGGTTAACTGATGTTTCAGTTGTTTTATGTCCCCTTTTTATAGATAGATATGACCAAAGTGTATTTTGCAATGGCGAAAGGTTTGAAATTGATGTCCAATGATGCTGGATAAAAGCTCGCTATATGTGATACACACAAATTTGACCACCACTGTATTTCAATGCACAACACGTTAAATGTCCGAAGTTTAACCTACATTCGCAATATTATTTTAGGAAACGTGGCTTAAGAATGTTGTCGTGTTCTTTAAACACCAAGTACCAATACTGACCTTCGAGTTTGATAAACCTTCCATTTACGAACATATGTATTTTTGCTAAGGGTCAGAAAGTCGCAATTACGTTCCCACATTACAAAAGTTATTGAGGTCTGAATTACTGATTAAAGCTACGTATATTTAGTGCTGTGTTAATAAATTCTGCATAGAAAAAAGATATTATCATGCGTCACTGAGTTTGGGATTGCATAACCGAAACTTTCTCCATTTTCAAAAGGTTGTTCTTTCATAAAACATATGGTATGGGTGTCTTCCTCCATCTTGGATTGTAAAAAACAGAGAATCAAAGGTCCAGATTTTCCATCAAGTTAGCAAAATTTGATGCAGGAATGCAGATGTTTAATGTACATTTTCATTTAAAAGTACCAATTTATAGAATACAACTTCTAAATATTGATATTTTTGCAAATGTAAATTATTTTTGGTTGTTTTTATCTTTTTTAAAAATTGGCATTTTTAGGGGAGGTAACTCTAAAAAAAGTGCATTTCTGAAGGATTCTGTATGGAATTTTCCTATTTTGTATTTTAGCCGGAAAAAACGTACGGTGACCCTATCTTTTCTTTTGATATTCTCAAAGCAGTGTCTGAAAGCTATCTTTTCCTGAAGTATTTAACAATTCTATAATTTTGTTTAGTTTCTAATCACAAAATGGTGTTTTTCCTGTATAATCCATACAAAATGTGTCATTTTGTCCCGTCCTGTAGCTTGAGAAAATGCGCGGTGACCTATCATTTTTATTATATTTTTCAACATGTATCAATAGATACAACGTTTTGGCAAAGTATGAACAAATTCTATCATTTTTATTTTAGACTCCCATACCACCTTAATACTTTATTTCATAGAAATCGTCATGACATTGTAAAAACTCAATTATAAGTATGTTTTGAAATATTTATTTTTGTCTGTTTTGCATGTACCGAATTCAACGTTTATGACCAAAAACTTAAGTTTTCACCTTCATTGGGGTATACTAGATGGTTATATTAATAAGTACATATTTGTTCATAATTTTCTATAAATTTTGTTAAATTTTGACAGGCGTTGTTCTTATTACTTGAAAAAATACATCATTTAAATTTGAGAACTACCCCCCTTTTTATAAAGTCTCTTACGTGTGATCAGAAATCTCATTTAATGATGGGTTTTCACATTTTTGCTGAGAAAACTAAATAGGGAAGAAAATAGAATCAAGTTTTCAATCATTTTACTGTCAAAAGAGTATTTAAATTGGAGTAAGATATTCAATTTTGTCTTTCCTTGAGAACGACATGTGACCTTTGATCAAGATTTCTGAAAAACTGCACCATATTTTCTTTTGACGACCAGAAGAATCTCAAAGTACACATATTTTTGAATCCATTAATATATGATATAGCCGTGTACCATTTTTGACGATTAAAATTTCATAATTCCGACTTTGATCACCGGCCTATAAACAGTAGTTGTTATAACCTTGGTAAATAAAGACTGTAAAACGTCTTCTTTTGTTTAAAGGACCCACAACCTATAAAGAGTACTAGTCTATACTGTCAAACAGTAACATATATGTGCTGATTACCGTAAGTAAAGTAGTGATTTAATGCCTATTTTTACTTTAGAGGACTTAATACTAATATGTAGACTCATTTAATGTCTATATAAAACAAACTTGTTCTGCTGGTTTACATTTCAAGTCCTTATGTAATAGTATTATATTAGATAAAAAAAATTTAAACAAGGGCATCGATATCTACACTCTTGACTGAACAACACTTGCATTGGTATCCTTAATTTAATTCTTTAGTTATTTAAAGAGGATTGCCAACAGCCAGAGGCTACGTGTGGGTCTCCTCAAAAGGCATTGGTATCCTTACCAGAACTTTGTTCCTGTGTGCAGCTTGGCTCCACGGTTTCATATTTAGGTAAGCTATATGCATAAATTTTAAGTCCTTTCCCTCGCTACCACAATTTATCATACGACTCAAAGTGTAAACAACCCCTAAAATACAATGTTGATTGTTATAGAGAATCGTCCATAGCAGGTGAGAGACATAGAATTCGCGAATACACGGTTTCTGCTGATTTTGTCAGTTGTTATGACTGACATTAGATGAAATGAAAATAGATATGTTCATAAACAGCTGATACAAGTCTATTCAATAGTTTTTTGTTGGTTGAAATGTGATGGGATTATGCAGGACATGTATCCCTTCAGTTTTGATTATAAACTAGAGTAGAGACTAAATGTGTACACACCTGATGTATAATTATGTTGTAGAAAATGTAATCATCAACTCATCAAAAATATATACAGAGAAAACAATATATTTCACATTACATATGCATTAATCCAAATTTACATCCATTCATTACGGTTTCAATAGAAGAATTTCCCGCGGAATTGTCATGTGATATAAATATGGAATTGTCCAAACCGATACAGGTGAAATACGTAGAATCATAATTGTGGACGCAGCAATAAGATCAGATATAAGACCCTCATGAGCCCGGTGTAAAATAAAACAAAACTAAAAATCATCATTTAATAAATTTGGTCGATTAACCTTGAAGTTAAGACTAATAAAAATTTGCGTGTATCCAGTGAACCCCTAAATAAAATAATACTGTGTACTTGACGACTTCCCAGCGGGTTGATCGATAGAAATGATAGATTCTTATTAAGTATGTTGAATATCCCCTAAAAAATAATCGTATTTCAGACTCGAGCAACAGTTGTTTTGGAAAACATGATGAATACACCAGAAACTATTGCGTTTCATTGTAGTTAAAATAATCATTAAATGATTATTGAAATTTTGCTTCATCATATCATGCTTAATTATGACCCGCAACTTATAAATATAAAACAACAGGTTTTTGATAAAACCATACTAATATATAGGTCATACAGAATTCGGCCGACTGTAGGCAATATTGCAAATATAAAAAGAGCTTTGCATTTAAAGCTATTTAGATTAAATACAATTAAAGAAGTTACTGCTTATGAATATCGATGTGCATAGTCGTCATAAGTGTCTGTGTAGATGACTTTCTGAAAATGTTTAATGGGTCAAACATTGAACTTATACAATAAATAATATAAGTCATATTAAAAAGTATCACGAGTGTTCACGAAGTAGTTTGAGTGACAGAGTCAAAATTTTTTTTCCGACTATCAAGTCTATTAACTTTACTCACAGTGTTGTTGTTTGTGATTTCCAAATCAGAAAGTCTAGAAGTGGAAGTTGTTGTTGCAGTCTGTGTCTGTGTAGATCACGTGATATGTGACAAGACAGACATTACATATTCTAAAAATATAAATACGTATATAACATTTCCTTGGTATTCATAAAGGCTTAACAATAATCGATTCAAGAAAACCTTGTGATATGTGTAACAATGTTATATATGCGTGTATGTAAATTTCAAATAAAAGACTAAGGTATTGAATAGACATTTAAAATATATATTTAGTATATAAGGCGTATACATACATTGCAGTGTGCAAAAATACATAAATCAATAGTTAATTTCAGAACGGTTTTTAATGTAACTATTAAATGTTTTTGTAAAAAGGACATAAACACCTAGTGGGTCATTAAAGTTATTTACAAAAAAGAACAAAAGTGTTTTGTAAATATTATACAATATATAGGTGTTGTCCACATACACTAGAGGTACACGTAACACGTTTTTCACGTACTATAGAGTTACGCTAACAGTTTATTCACGTATCTTGAATTTAGGCGTAACTAGTTATTACGTACCCTGGATCTACGCGTATCAGTTTGTTTGAGCAGACAAACTTAACAGAAAACTGTCATCTCTTTCTCTAAATAATGGATTATCTGTGTCAATATAAAAAAGAAGATGTGGTATGATTGCCAATGAGACAACTATCCACAAAAGACCAAAATGACACAGACATTAACAACTCATTATTTCACTATTCCCCCAACTCAAACTACTTGCAGCACAAGAATGCATGTTTTGCGTTAAGATACGTATAAATATTTACCAGAAAAAAACCAAATAAGATGAGTGTAGATATCGAAAACTATAACGGAAAGAAAATAATAATATCCATTGAGGATGTGTATTGATTAAGGGAGATACCTCTGTAGAAACTGCTTGAAATTTGGCAACAATCGAAGATAACCGTTTTCCATCTGCTCAATCTGTTGCAATAATAAGTGTTTAATATGAATATAAGTTTAAATTGATAAGTTAAACCTAGTTTAAAATAAAATGAGAATGGAAATTAGGAACGTGTCAAAATATACAACAAACCCGACCAATAGTAGGGTGCCCAGTCAACGAATTTTGTCGATTTGGGTTACCAGAAGAACACACGACTGTATTTGAAATCATTGAAAAGAGGCGAACAAGCCTCATCGGCATATTGATGTTTACAGTGGGCACGTTGTTCTTAAATTTAGGTGGTAGATCAAAGTTAAAATTTCAAGGAATACGTAAAGTCACGTTGAGACAGCTAGTCGCCCCTACAAATATGTGTTTATATAAAAATAAATTCAAATATTTCAAAGGATAACAAATATAGTTTGAATATTTAGGATTAATTTATGTTGCCAAATATGGTTCGAGATAAACATTTATACTTATAGGGTGCATTTTTTAAATTTTCTTTCGCCTGTTTAACAACAGTGAGATTGACCTAGACCTATTGAATGTCTAAATTCGGCATTTTTTTATAAGATGCGATATAAATTATCTCTTTTTTGAAAGAATGTGTTCGTAATGATTTTCTGTGAAAAAAATAAGTTTTCTTTAGATGAGTGTGGAAGCACATACCATTGTACTTAGTTAAAAAATTGGGCAATATTAATGTATAATGGATTAAATTAGCAGATATATCTTTTATCTATAGAAATAATAAAGACTGCAAACGATGAATAAATACGGAGGGTTGTCCATCAAAGTAATGAAAACAAAATGACAATTAGAAAAGCAGGGGCGGATCGAGCCATTTTTAAAGGGGGTTCCAACTGTATGTTCCCATTCAAATATATTGATCGTCAAAATAAAGAGGGGGTAGATTCCAACCCCATCTAGCTCCGCCACTGAGAAACAGATTAACACTTCATCTTACACACTTATATGCCTTATTGAGCATAAATTGGTCAACAATTGACATGATGCTTATATACAAAGAGAGGGTTGTAACAACATCAACCTAAAATATTAACCTTTAGTTTTCCGCATATGAGCTTATATATACAAGCATGCGACTTACATTGTAGTATAGACCATCTTTTTTATCAGATTGAAACAAAAAAGAAAAATTGCATAAACTTGCAGTAGCTTTTACGTTTCAGTGTGTTTGTTTCATTGTGTTCTGTTAAGTTTGAAGCCCATCGACCAAGTTAAGGTTAGAAAGCTAATTTCATTTGTTCTGCTATAAATTGCATTCGAATCAAGTTGTAAAATGCGACGCATACAGCATACATTCTGATGGAACTATTGGTTTACATGAAACATATTCATCCGAAGAAAATTTACAAAGTTAGCTGGTTATTCAAAACAAATAAATCAACCACACAACAAGCAAACATTGGAAATGTAACAAGTGACCACTGTCCTTGTTAATGACCCGATATTGTAAGCAACATAATGATTATATCATGGAATAATCCTTGTTAAATCAATACCAAAATGTTGACATAATTTATGTTTTCAATTGCTTATTTCTTCAAAAATACTTTTATTTCACACATGAAATTTGGCACACATATGCACCGTGTCTTATTGCTTTTTCAAAGTAAAAATTATTATCAGTCTGCATTAGGAATACTAAAATGAAATAGATATGGTTGTCCTTTTCAGAAAGATTCATTCATGGTTATTTTTATTAAGACCTTTTGACAGTTTTTCTTTTAAAACTATTTAAAAGAATGTTTATGAACTTTGTGATCGTCGAATGGCTACTGAATAAATTTGTATATAAATGTAAAAAAACCCAATATTCTATATATGTATACAAATAACAAATGAGTAAACAGAAATCCTACCTTTTATCTGTCTCAAAGAGGTCCGCACTGCATATTCGATACTTTTGGATAGTTTAGACACAAGACTAAGGTAGATTGGGAGCGATAAATAAATCATACAGAAGATTATGCATGATCAATGATATATATAACTTTTTGGAACTTTTGGTCCTCAATGCTCTTCAACTTTGTACTTGTTTTAAATTGCGAACGTTTTACATCTGAGCGTCACTGGTTAGTCTTGTGTGCACGAAACGCGCGTCTGACGTATTAAATTTTACACGTGGTACCTTTTGTTAGCTATTATTCGTTTGACTTATATTTTCTTCCATTTATTTGTATTGTAGTCTTGTCATGTAATGTTGTCTTTCTAATGTTATATTTAACATTGCCATAAAAGCAGGAGGTTTGGCATGCCAAAAAAACAGGTTCAACCCACTATTTTGTTTCTGAAAATGTCCTGTACTAAGTCAGGAAAATGGCCATTGTTATATTATAGTTCGTTTATGTGTGTGTTACATTTTAATGTTGTGTTTCTGTTGTGTCGTAGTTCTCCTCTTATATTTGATGTGTTTCCCTCAGGTTTAGTTTGAAACCGGGATTTTTTTCTCAATCAATTTATATAATTATGAATTTCGAACAGCGGTATACTATTGTTGCCTTTATATAATATTTTGAAAGACCTGTCGAAAAATCTAATTAAGCTATTTTGTAACAACAACTGTCATACAAAGCCCGATGAAGAAGGGACAATTGAAAATATACGGGATACAGTAAAAGTGAGATAATTTGTTATAACACCATATATGCTTTTCTCAACATATGTCTCCCAGTTTATACGATATTGCTGAACTTGAAATTCCTATCGTGATTTCCTTGATAGAGGATTACTGCTTACAAGAAAGTTCCAAGTGATAAAGTCCCTTCGATAATTGTATAGACTCGATCACGAGTTGGTTGAAATTTCTGTTATAATGATGACGACTGATATGTTCCTGATGTCCTAACGACACTCTTGACATCTTCTCATCGAATATGAACTACCGGATAATAATTTTAACAAGGTTTTACTTTCATTAGCAACACAAAGGGTTCCATATGTGGAGCAGTATCTGTTTCCCCTTTGTGAGCAGCTGATATCACTCCCATTTTACATTTGGGTTTGTGTTGCTCAGTATTTAGGTTGTTGTGTTTATTGTTGTTTTGTATGCTGTTACTTGTCTTTTAATCGATTTTCCTTTCTTACTATTCTTTTCTTACCCTCATGCCATTTTCTTTTTGATTTTGACAAATGACTTTGTCTATTGATATCTTAAATTTGCATTACTCGTAAAACAGGTGTAAGTGTTATTAAAAGTATATGGATTTAAAAGTGTTATAATACTTCGATTAAAAACTAGTTATTTTTTTCTCTATTTTTTCTTCCAACAAATAGCATTGACACACATACAATACAATACATGTAAGATGTACAAAATCTTTATCATAAAATTGAGAAAGAAAATGGGGAATGTGTCAAAGCGACAACAACCCGACCATAGAGCAGACAACAGCCGGAGGACACCAATGGGTCTTCAATGTAGCGAGAAACTCCCGTACCCGTAGGCGTCCTTCAGCTGGCCCCTTAAAAATATATATACTAGTACAGTGATAATGGACGTCATACTAAACTCCGAATTATACACAAGAAACTAAAATTAAATATCTTACAAGACTAACAAAGGCCAGAGGCTCCTGATTTAGGACAGGCGCAAAATTGCGGCGGGTTAAACATGTTCATGAGATCTCAACCCTCCCCCTATACCTCTAGCCAATGTAGAAAAGTAAACGCATAACAATGCGCACATTAAAATTCAGTTCAAGAGAAGTCTGAGTCCGATGTCAGAAGATGAAACAAAATAAAATAAATAAATTGACAATAATACATAAATAACAACAGACTACTAGCAATTAACTGACAGCTCCAGACTTCAATTAAACTGATTGAAAGATTATGTCTTCATCATATGAATATCAGGCACAATCCCTCCCGTTAGGGGTTTAGTATCATACTATCATAAAATATATGAGAAGAACATAACCCATGTCATAGCAACAACTGTTTTTTTAAATAAATTTGTTTAGTTCCGATACAAAGTCCCTATAAGTGAATCAATAATAAAGGCAAAATATGCAATCTTTAATGACCTGACAACAGTATCGTAACTATATCCCTTCTTAATAAGTCAATTTAAAGGTTTTGTAAGCTTTTGAGGTGAATACTGACATTTTTTTTGTGCTTTTTGTGCTTTGTAAAGAATTTTACCATAAAAGATTGGATGTGACATACCTGAACGTAAAAGATGTCTGCATGTTGAGTTATATTTACGAATTATTTCCTTATACCGATGATAAAATTTAGTAAATGATTTGACTAGTTTGTGATATCGAAAATAATTTTTCAGTAATACATTAGTTTCTCTCGCTAAAATCTAATACGTTGTTACAAACACGAGCGAATCGTACAAGTTGAAATATATAAACACCATAAGATGGTGACAAAGGAACGTCACCGTCTAAAAATGGATAATTAACGATAGGAAATGGCAAATCATCTCTTTTATCATAAACTTTTGTAATAAGCTTCCCGTTAATGATATAGGTATCAAGATCGAGGAAAGGGCAGTGGTCATTGTTAGTATTAGCTTTATTTAAAGTTCAACAGGATAAATTTCTTTAGTATAAATACTGAAGTCGGCATTATAAAGAGCCAATATATCATCCAAATATCTAAAAGTATTGTTAAATTATTGTATCAAATGTTGTTTCGATGGGTCTTTGCTAATTTTAGTGATAAATTGTAACTCATAACAATACAAAAACAGGTCCGCAATAAGTGGTGCACAGTTAGTCCCCATTTTAAGTCTAATCATGAATATCTTACAACTGAGAAAATTTTCTATATATAGAACAGATCAAAAGAAAAAAGTAAAAACAAAATGTAAAAATAAATATGATAAGTAACTTGTCGTATAAGGTTGGAAAATTATATAACTAAAATACATATATATTTCTAAGTAACATAAACTAATGATGAATAAATAAAGATAACTGTACATATTTATTTTGTAACAGCCACTACGAAAGGTAAAGAAAAATACACGGACATTATATATTCTGGAAAATAAATGATTGGTTGATATTCATTATCATATATTAGATAACAGGTTTTCAAAAGCTTTGAATACATTGTCAAATTCAGTTATTTATTTACAGCTACATACTCTTTACTTTGTACAGATCTTTCATCATGATTTTAATTGTTTGTAGTGAGAAATTCTTTTTGAAGCTACTATAATTTTACATATATTGATTAATATAAAGAAAAATCACGTTGTTTGGATTTGGGGGAATATTATGGACAAGACAGCTGTTATCAATATCTTGTAGAATACATTGTACAGTAATATAATTCCAAAATATGTTCTATAGGCTCGTTTTCTGTTTCAAATTATACATAAAGGATCATCAGTAAGTTTAATTTTACATAAACACTGAATTTTTGCAATAATGAAAAGGCTTATCCTGTATTGCAACACCTATCTTTTACATTATTTAATAACTGTGAAATGCAGTCTAAACACATTTTTCCAGTTCAGATTCTGTTTAACTGTCCAGTTGGGATAAAATGATTTCATTTAAGTACAGAAATCAAACCTGTTAATTTTTTACAATGTCCAAAAATACTCGTAGACATTATGGTGTAAAAAGACAAAATAATTTGCGATAACCTTTAGTGAAAGATTTAGAAAATCCATGTTAATATTGTATGTTTACTTAAATTGGTCAATTTAAATTTCTGATCAAATTTTGGTATATTAAATAATTTACAAATCTTAGAACACTTCTGAACCATTCTACATGCAATACAATGTTATTCTATCAACTAGTATTACGATTACATTTTTTTAAGATCATTAAACAGCGTCTTTTTTTCAGAATGATTTCATTTTACAATTTGTCAAGATCTACATATAACTGATACTTAGTATTCTAAAGTAGTTTCTCCCTTAGACAGATTTCTGTCGGGACATAATAGATCTGTACTATATTTATCGCTCCCTAGCCAAATTACATGTATGTTTGTGAAGATAATATTCATTCAAGATATTTTTGTAAACCAGTCTTATACTAATAGTAATCTTTTGCATCAAATGTTTATGATAGGCACAAAAAGAAGTCTAGCGATAAAATAAATAATTCTTATCTTTTTTATTTTTATATTTATTATATTTTCCAACCGGGTGTAGCCGGCTGACATCAACAGGGAAACAAATGATTATCCGTGAAATGTTTACAACTGACGAACTTATGTAATAGTTTATTAATGCTTGATCTACATCTCTTTTTAACTAGTATTTCAATGTGGGTCAAAAGTGTATTTTGATTTAAATTGTCATAATCAATTCTAATAAAGAGTTGTTAAAAACATACTTTTTGATATTAAGTAACGTCTAGAAAACAGAACAATTGTTCAGATATTTCAGCATATTTCCGTCACTTCAAAACTTTCTACTAAATGTCCACCCGTAAGTGACAAGTAAAGAGTGGTTTGATTAGATATATCGTGTTGATACATCATTCCATTTTTGAAATTTGTATATGTATGCAATAACATCTTGACCGCGTGTTGGTTTGATGGTGGTCTAATTGTCAATACTAACATCTCGTTTTGCTGAAGGACTTTGTCAATTGGGAGTTTGTAATCTTTGCCTTCTAATTTTACATCAACTATATCAGTGCCTTCTTCAGTTTCGGAACATAACCCGTTCACTCTTTGGCGTTTGCTAGGACGATTTTGCGAGATGGTAAGTGATTGTGTTTGAATATTAACATTAAAACGGCCACTGTTCTGAGGTGGGTGTTGGTATTGTGGCTTAATGGTAACTGATTTTATCTTGATTAGTTTGTTTGCTTTGATCGAAAAAGTTTCTTCTTGTAAAGTAACCCACTGATTATATGTGTTGTTAGGGACTTTACCTGGATTCAAAATATCGTCAACGGAAATCTCCATCACCCTGGGTCCTTCCCTCGGACGTACCTTAAATTTTCCGCATGATAACAGACTATTCGGAATTGATACGTCTTTCTTAAGAATTTGAAGCTCTTCTTCTTCTGTTAAAATTTCACATGGCATGAAAATTGACGTGTACTCGTCAATGGAAAGTAGAGGGATTGCCATATTGAATAGAATACCATCTTTAAGAAGAACGGCTCTTCTTGATTTTCCGTCGACTTTGATTTTGGAGTTTGTCAGTTTATGATCTACCCACCTAAGAACAGCAAGGATTACACCTACTTCCTGTACACAAAGGTAATCAAACTTTAGAATATCAACTAGGTTTTCTGATGAGAGCAAAAGAAAATCGTCATTTTTCAATACATCGAATGCATTGTCTGCGATGAATCGGAGTGCAGTAGTCTGGATTTTATCCATTGTAAAAACTTTAGCATAATTGAAAAGTGTAAATGCATTGTTAACAGCTAAATTATCTTGTAGATTATTCTCACATTTCGAGATTAATTCTCCGATTTGATACTTCTGAGCAGCATTCAATAAAGGGATTACGGAATCTTTGCTGAGCTGAAGATGATCGGAATATAGATATCTGAAATATATATATATAATAAAACACAATCGTAGATTTGATAATTTTGTTTGTCAGAAAAAGAAATGGAATTCAAATCTGAGCCGTGACAATAAGAACTGTTTCTATTATTTTGTATTGGTAGCTGAAGTAGGACTAATCGTACGTTTCTCAAACAAAAAACAGTTTATAAATTGTCTGCGTTACATTAAGCTACCCCAAGAATCAATCACTAAATCGTTCAAAGACATGCAATTATTAAAACAAACCAACAAAATAAACAGTCTGTAGGACAACAAAATTATCATTGAACACACATATGAAAGGTTCCGGTTTGAACATGTCGTACCTTACAATCTCTATTGCATAAATTTGTTTTGGAATGTTTTCCTAACACAGTGTACAAGCGGACAGTGACACAAAACGGAAGTTGCTGATCTGTCCGACGGCGATCGGCTCGTTGTTTTTAAAAAAAATATAGAATATCAACACAAAGTGTCCCATAATGGATTGTTCAGCAGCTCAAGGTAAGTGAATAACTACAATGATGTATTTTTGACCATTTAAAGCTTATTTTATGCTTTTAGCATCAACCGTCTTTTTAAAATAACTCCTGATCATGAAGAGGGGTCAAAATTTTGCGATTTTTCGAGTCATAAATCTTAACAAAACTCCGAAAATTCAAGATTTTCAAGATTTTTAATCGATACATAGTTGAATAATCATATTCCGCATACACACACAAAAGTTTGGTTCATTTTTTTTTATTATATTGTCACAATTGAATCTTTTCTATTCAAAGTGTACTGTCCGCCTCGTTGCCACCGTATGTTTTCATACTGTCCGATTCGTTGGTCATATTCATGATCGATATCTTAAGCAAAAGTAAGATTGAAACATGCAATTTATCCACATTTAAACTTTATTCAACACAGATACTGTCTTTGATTATATATGGAAAATATTTAAAGATTATATATTCAGCTTGGATCTCGTGTCAATTAAAGGGGGACATTGGTCACTCTTCCAGAACCTTTACTCATGTCTGCTGCTCGTATTCATCGTTTGCGGACCTTGTTGTTAGATTCTCTACCGATATAATATTCTAATAAATGCATGGTGAATTCAGTACACATGTTCCCTATGACATGATCTTTCTAATTTAATGCAAAATTAGAGTTTTGATCCAATTTTACGGCCTAATGAACATAGAAAACGATAGTGCGAGTGGGGCATCCGTGTACTATGGTCACATTCTTGTTTAAAAGTTATTTTAAAACAACAGTAGATGATAGTGAGTGATGCAGCGCACTTAAGAACATCAATTAAATAATGTTTTGCTTATATTTTCAGATATACATGATGAGTACTAGTAATCCTTATAGTTGTACAACATGCTTGTTTTCGTGCAAAATATTTTCCGAAATAATAGACCACAATATAATTCGCCATCCGGAACAAACACTTAAAATAAAGGTTTATATTCAAAATAAATGCATTCTTCAGACGAAAAACTTTTGTGTTATACCAAACCAACTACAAAAGGATGGTTATTACATACATAGTGACAATTATAAGGAAACTCTTAATATAGGAAAAACATGTGATCTTTTGGAAACAGCAAGCACTCTTTTTGAAATTGAAAATGATAACTCGCATGAAATTGGAAGCCCAGTTGCAAAAAGACAAAAAATCTCCACATCAACACCCCGCAAATCTGATATTTCTCATGACCTCAAGGAACAGACAGACGAAGAAATGGAAACTGAAGGAGACAAGAATAAATCATTTTTCGATATCGATGCAGATCTGTCGAGAGAACTTTTGGATCTTTCTATATCGGATGACAATTACATTGACTCTGATATTGAAGAAATGCGGCAATTGCTGCCAATACTTTTTGAAAAAATGAAAACAGTAAATCAAAAATATAATTGACGGACAGACGGACGGACGGACGGAGTGAATGACGAAGTATAGCGGTTACGAGACTTTCTTTCACTTCGATGACGCAGGTTACAATCAAGATATAGATTTAGATATGGTCATAAAAGATTTACTTAAAGCATATGACCAATAAGAGGCGGATCCAGATTTTATAAAAATAAAAGGGGTCCCACTAATGTTTGCATCAAGAATGGAGGAGCGGACACAAAACAAGTTGACTCGCAATCTCTGTAAATTTTAAATGAAATTAAAACCGATAAGGATGGTCTGGGGGCCCACGCCCGTTTTTGTTCAGCTTATGCCATGTTGGTATACGGCGTGTAATGTTTAGAACATAATAATATTTGATAACTTCATTGATTTATATTTGATCAATCGTTCAGCATAATTATCAAAGCATTTATATATATTTTTATCACACATTTTGAACTGATATGTATGCTTTTGCATGGTCAGATAAAGCAGGAAGTTAAAGTTGGCTATTTTCCAATATCCATATCAGCCCCCGAAAATCCATATCAGCCCCCGAAAATCCATATCAGCCCCTGAAAATTGATATCAGCCCTTGAAATCGATATCAGCCTTTGAAAATCGATATCAGCCCTTGAGAATCGATATTAGCTTTTGAAAATCCATATCAGCCCCAGTAAACTTGGAAATATGTGATAAATAGATCATGACATGTCATTTTACATATCGGCCCTGGTTTCAGCCTTCGACCCATATCAAGCCCTCGGGCTAAAGCCCTCTGGCTTGATATGGAAGTCTAGGGCTGATACCAGGGTTGATATGGAAAATGCCATGTAATAATTTAAAATTATCGTGTCCTTTTCTTCACAGACATTTCAAAAGGAAAATACGCTCTTACTTTGCATCCGTGATCAAGTTATGATAAAAAATTTAACAAGAAAGGCTTCACCGCATACTTCATGTTAAATGTGTGTATATAAGTATTCTTACCTCTACTAAGGCAATAGGAAAACAAACTCATGGACCATTCAAGTACACCGTAACTTTTCAATTGATTCTTTTTGACTTGAATTCCAAGCCATGAGATTTGTTTGATTATTGGTGAAATAAGACGCAAACTGGGTGTAAAAAACTATTGTTTTGATTTTCTGTGTCAAACGTTTATGAATATAAAAAAGAAGATTTGGTGTAATTGCCAATGAGACAACTCTAAACAAGAGAACAAATTAAATGACACAGAAATGAACAACTATAGGTCACCGTACGGCCTTCAACAATGAGCAAAGCCCATACCGCATAGTCAGCTATAAAAGGCCTAGAAATAACTTTTGTTGCATGGTTGTATTTTTCATGAAAAGTTATTACCCCTATTTATGTTTTTAAGTGATAAAAATAACAATGTTCCACATGAATGTATGAATAAATATACCATAAAAATCACCTACGTGCCCCATTTTCCTAAAACAAACTAGAGAAACGTATATTAAATTTTCATGTGCATGCATTAACAATGCTTTTTATATGTAATAATCAGTAACATTTTATAAATGTTGATATTTCCTAGGAAATCGGTCATGAATGTGGATAAATTGCATGTTTCAATCTTACTTTTGCTTAAGATATCGATCATGAATATGACCAACGAATCGGACAGTATGAAAACATACGGTGGCAACGAGGCGGACAGTACACTTTGAATAGAAAAGATTCAATTGTGACAATATAATAAAAAAAAAATGAACCAAACTTTTGTGTGTGTATGCGGAATATGATTATTCAACTATGTATCGATTAAAAATCTTGAAAATGTTTGAATTTTCGGAGTTTTGTTAAGATTTATGACTCGAAAAATCGCAAAATTTTGACCCCTCTTCATGATCAGGAGTTATTTTAAAAAGACGGTTGATGCTAAAAGCATAAAATAAGCTTTAAATGGTCAAAAATACATCATTGTAGTTATTCACTTACCTTGAGCTGCTGAACAATCCATTATGGGACACTTTGTGTTGATATTCTATATTTTTTTTAAAAACCACGAGCCGATCGCCGTCGGACAGATCAGCAACTTCCGTTTTGTGTCACTGTCCGCTTGTACACTGTGCCTAAGCATTCTCAAATACTCAGGTAATTAAATTAATGTCGTTGAGTAGTATGCCAACTTCCAAAAAAAGGTTGTCGGCTCTCCGGACGTTCCCAAAGTCCTGCGTTTATCATGCTCGGTCCTTGCTTGAAAGTTGGTAGTATGGGTGTCTTTTTCCATCTTGGATTGTAAATAATAGAATATCAAAGGTCTAGGTTTAAAATTAGCAAATTTTGATAAACAATGCAGATAACTAATCTGAATTTTCATTTATAAAAATTTAACTTATAAGTCTTATATATTTTCAAACGTATATTTTTTTTTTGCTTGAATTTTAGTGATTTAAAAAATTGTATAATTTTTAGAGAAGGTAACTCTGAAAAAGTGCATATTCTGAAGGAATCTAGATTTTTTTTTTATATTTTAGTAATAAAAAAGCACGGTGAACCTATCTTTTCTTTTGATATTTTCAAAGCAGTTTCTAAAAGCAATCTTCTCGTTTTTTAATTTACAATTCTATCCTTTAGTTTAGCTTTTAATTACATAACAATGTCGGTGACTTATCATTTTTATTATATTTTTAAACATATCAAACTATATGCTATGTTTTGGCAAAGCATTAACACATTCTATCGTTTTTAATTTATACTCCTATACAACTTTTAGTTGATTGCAATATGCACTACAATTTGTTTTTTTAGACTTATTTTCCCCTGTGGGATATTTATTTAAAAAAAACCCACTTAATTCGAAGAAAAAATATGAAACAGGTTTTAATGTATATGTACCCGTATAATTTGAAACCCAGTATTGCCAAAAGATACAAATGATCGAATAAAATAAAATTAAGAAACAGTATGTAACTACACACAATTATTATTTTTACATTTGATTGGTTGTATCAACATATTTTAAGACCAAGCATTTCAAAGGCGACATTAATTTCATGTTTAATTCTTTGTTACAATGACAATTGACTACTACTCACTTCAAAAATATTCGAAATATATCCCATGTGATACCTTCGATCCTTATTTCACCTTGACGTAGTGGAAAGCTACCATAAAACATATCTTTGAAAACTGGACTTCTCAAAGCTAGGATCATTTTATGAGCTGGTATGCGTGGTACATTTTCACCTTGAAATGAGAATAGCACATCCGCCATTTGCGCTGTCAGACATATTTTGTCCAATTTATCTGTTACAGTCTCCATTCTTCCATCTTCTTTGAGATGTTTAAGCACACGTTGGTCTTTGAGATTTTTCTATGGGGTAATAAAACGAACTCAGATATGATCTTACAAAATTGTTGTTTGGTTGCTGTCTAATTGACTGACAAAACACGAATCTTCTAATTCATTCCTGATTTGCATATTGTTAGCTTATTATATGTAACGTTTAAGATCTAAATCTAAATTTGATTTATAGAATAACAAATATTCAAATTTAGGAAAATATTAACGAGTGACCGAACAAAACAATACTGTATGCGCAAGATTTAATTATCAGTATATTTCGGTCACGAGTTAAATATTAGTTTGATATTTCAATTCGTGCATTAAGTATTCTTTTGATAAGACTAACCATGAAATACTAGAAGAATATATAGTAAAAAATGTTGTTTTTCGATATTATTGTTGAGAAATTTAAACTAACTCAGATATGATACGTAAAATCTAGAGAACAATTAAGAACAGCAACTGTGGAAGAAAAAATACACCTGCTAAAGAGAACGGTACGAAAAAAGGAAGAGGAAAGTAGATTGATAAAGGCAGTGAGTGTGAAGAAACAAGGAAGCTGATAAAACTGGGAAGGAACAAGGCAGCTGAAGTTAGGATAGAATGAGATCTGGTATCTTTCGTCCCTCTTTTAAGCCATACAGGTTGCAGTTCAAGCTATCATCGGTATATGATGTATTGCTAAACCCAACAAATCCAGCAACATGGGCTTTGATAGATGACATAAAGTGTGTATTTTGCAGTAAGCCACCAAATGTGGACCATATACTATTTTCATGCTTAAGTGCTTTGAAAGACACATGGCAACACGACAAGGTATTGTGAACATTAGCAGACACCATAGAGAGAAACTTCAGGAAGCCCAGAAAGAGCAATAAAGGCCGTACCTTTGGCCTTTTAAAAAAAAAAGGAATTCGAAGGAGAGAAGGGACAGAAGAAGAGTGTGGAAGGCAGTGGTTTACTGGAAACAGCAACCGATTGACACATGTTGGTATATCTGAAGCAGAAGTTACATTTCCGGCCGCAGATTGCAGCCACAAACCTGACATCGTCATTTGGTCAGCCTCAACAAAACAGGCAATTATGCTGAAACTATAGGTGCAATTGGAAGAACGAATAGAAGATGCCAACGAAAGAAAGAGATTAAAGTATCAAGACGTACTTGCAGAATGGAGAGACAATGGATGGAGGAATTAGTTATTTCTACCTTGAGTGGGAAGCAAAGGGTTTGTTGGAAGTCTATGTGGTAGGCATAAGAATCGCTTGGTTTTGTTGGAGGTGAAAGAAGCAAACTGATTGGTAACTTGTGCCATAAGTTAGTGACATCATCAATGTGCATGTTGCGGTAAATTTCTGTGCAATGGAAACAGTAAAGTGTAGAGGCATGGATGGATAGCCAAGAAGTTTCGGGCTAGGACTTGATCACCCCAGTCGGTGAACACTCTGGATGTTGTAGTGGACAGCACTGAATCAGCCGATGAAGAATTTACATGAACAGGGAACCTCGCATTTTTCTAACAGGATGTGTTAAGGTACAATTGTGTGATACAAAACTTATCCAAGAATTCAAGAATACACTCTGTATACTTTGACCGTCCATAAAGAACCATATGAAGCAAATGACCGAACAATAAATTATTCAAATCTTAATTCAAGTTTAAAGTCGATATTCAATAAACTACAAAAACACAAGCTTAAGGGAGCTTTTCAAATCGACTGAATAACAAAATTTATACACACATATAAAATGAATGAAAACAATTTAAGTTTGAATATACAGTGAATTGTAAGATTTATGTTAGACTCAGACCGACGTCCGTACTCTTTTCAACGTCAGTTTCTCAAATTGACGGCCGTTTCTCAAATCCACGTCCAAATTTGACTGTCACATTCTCAAATTGACGTCCAATTTTTTGATACTCTAATCGACGTCCGATGTCACGGCATGTATTGACAAAACTACGCCCGATTGATTGTAGTTGTCTTTAATCGATGTTCAATATCAATAAATATTTTTTTATAATTGTTTACACTCATACATGTACATGTTTTGTAGGGTTCAAACATTTATACATACTTTCTATATAGTGTTTTTCAACCCGAAATAGGTATCGTGCACATTAAAGTTAATCGAATCGACCTGCATAGTAGTGTCTAAATCGAATCGATCTACATAGTAGTAATCTCTAAAAATAAAATATGATATCACACCCTGTTTACATATTTAGTCTAGAATGTTATACATCTTTAAAAAAAACAACTTTTTTTTTTGTCACACATAATATGTTTAAAGGTCTAAAGGTTTCAGCTGCTCTAGGTTCTGGCCAATTTTGTATACTGTGTCCAAAACGGATGCTGATCAGAGAAGCTAAAAAATGGATGTCGATAAGAGATTCCAACAAATGGACATCTATTAGATAGGCATAAAAATGGCCGTAGATTTGGAAGGATATTTTATTGTGATGCCAGATTTGGACGTCGATTTGAGGAAGGGACGTCCATTAGAGACCGGATGTCGATCTGAGTCTTACATATATAAAAGGTGGCACAAGTTAGAAACATAAGCACAGCTGATACTACAGAATATAAAATAAATCTTAAAACGTAAGCATAAAAGCACTATATGCATACACTGCACTGGCATAAGCTGTTATTTGGATCCCATGTTTTATAGATATACGAAGATATGGTATAAGTGCCAATGAGACAACTTCCCATCCAAATAAAAGATATAATAAACACGTGAAAGCTCTCTCACAGGCAAACAGCCTATAATTGAAAAATATAAGGGCATACACCACAAGCACGGGGACACATTTTTTTTTTATTCACATGAATTGGTAAAAAATGTATCCATTCGACAGTGGCGAGGCAGCTCATTTCAGACTTGTGAAGCATTATAGTAAAACGATCTTAAACCATACCTGGTAGTTCTGACTCTCGTAAGTTCTGGCTCTAGATCTTCTGTTTCTATTGATCTAAAATTACACTTCTGAATTTTAATAATAACAAAATCATGAAGATAACTTGGACTTTTATTTTAATGTTTCTGTTGAAATAGCTTTTATTCTTCTTATTTTTAAGACGGTAATTTTGACTTTTCTAGCAGTTCTTCGTATGAACTGTTCAAATCTTCATAGATAAATCTAAAGACCCTTTCTTGAAAATTTTCAATCATAAAAGACGTTATTTCGTTACATTGTGCCAAATTACTGGACACTAGCTATATTTGAAAGAATGAATGAAAAGTATTATGCTAATCTACCTATCTATACCTAGATATGGTATGGTTGCCAATGAGACAACATTCCGCAATAGACAAAATGACACAGAAATTAACAATTTTTGGTCAACCCACGGCATTCAACAATGAGCTGAGCCCATACAGCAAAGTCAGCGATAAAAGGTCCCGAAATGACAAATGTAAAACATTTCAAACGAGAAATGGATACCGGCTTAATTTATGTGCAAAATAATGAACGAAAAACAAATATGTTACACAGCAAAACAAACGACAATAACTGAATTACAGGATCCTGAAATGGGAGGGGCGCATAGATAATGTGGTGGGTTTCAACTCTTGTAATTGCGCTAACCCTTCCCTTACCTTGGCAGTGGTGTAACAGTTCATCTAAAAAATTAGCTTTGAATCAGTTTAATTACGATCTGTAGCTTGCCTGTCAGTATGAATGCTATTAATCCTTTGTTTATTTAGGTATCGTTATCATTTTTATTAACTGTCTTTATTCTACATTGCCTAAAGGTATAGGGGAGTGTTGAGATCTCAAAAAAACATTTTTAAACCCAGCCATATTTCTGCGCCTATCCTAAGTTATGAGCCTCTTGTCTTTGTTAGTCTTGTATGTTTTTTTTTTAAAAATTTTAGGTCATTCATATGTTTTTGAGTTTATTATGACGTCAATTTTCAATGAACTAATATATATTTTTATTTATGGGTCAGCTGAGGCCCACCTCCGGGTGCTGGATTTTCTGGCTGGGTTGAAGACCCATTTGTGGCCTTCGGCTGTTATCTGCTCGTTGCTTGGGTTGTTGTCTCTTTGACATATTCCCCATTTCCATTCTTAATTTTATCTTTTCATTGCTGTTTATAATTTTTCCCAATGTTGAAAGAATGTCATATTTTGCTATTATATATGAAAGTTATTTCTTGACCACTGTAGATTACGTGGATATGCTTTCATATAAATTAGGATAATCTAATTAAACCCGATGTGATATTGCACGAGAATAAAAACAAATGACGGTGTTTATAATCATTATACTATGTAATACTCATATCTACGGTTTATTGATACTGCACCCAGAAAAAATATCCTGAACTGAATTAATCAAATTACATATAATTTAGAAAATCTGAATTCTCCTCTTGACTGTGTGTCCGGACTCAAGTTCCATTTGTTAAATGCCATTACAGGGAAATCTAGAAAACAACAAACAAAAGACATTTCAAAAATAATTCTAAAATAAAATGTTATTTCCTTAATGACATTCCAATTTAAGTATCGATAACGCTTATAATATAGTATAATGTGGATGCTTTGTTAAACATTTGTCTATAAACTTCAGATATTACATCAATAAAGATGTCAATCATTATCATTTCAATACTTAATGAATGCACCGCAACATAGATTTTAAAAAGCAGTATGATATTTGCTTATATGTCTTAAATAAAAAAACACTACTTCACTACCAATCCTAGCCTATAGACAAAAAAAGATACAACTTATAATTAAAAGTGTACCATAGTATTAGACATGTTCACCATAAGCCGATACCGAAACCGAAACCGATACCGAAACCAAAATAGTTGTTAATATAATTGACGGTACCCATTTTCCTGCACCAGATGCGCATTTCGACAATACATGTCTCTTCAGTGATGCTCGTGGCCAAAATATTTGAACTCCAAAGCTTATATAAAAGATGAAGAGCTATAATCCAAAAGGTTAATAGGTAAATGGTAAATGTTAATTATGTTAATTAACCTTTTACTTTACTACATTGTTTCAAATTTGAATACACTAGATGGAGTATTAATTTATACATCAATTCACAATAATCTATCAAAAAATCTTTAAATTTAACTATTATTGAATACATTTATCCAACTAATATACACTTTCAGATGTTTATGCAATCTATTCATGATGTACTTTAATCATGACGCTTTTCGTCGTAGGGAAAGAGCTGCAAATAATATTGAACCACAGATGCAATATTGTTCCGACAGGGTCTACAAAGAGAACCTATCATTTTATAAATTTTCATTCATGTGCAAATATGCATTGATCACGAATTATTGCCTTTGATTGCGTAGCTGCCATATAGTACACAGTGTTGCAATAGGATATTAAGATGGATATCTGTTAAGTAACAATCACCAGGAAACGGTAATATGTCCTGTGGACCGATCGCACCTATATTAAGGTGAATTGGGCTCGAAAGTCTTTTCTTCATCAAATGAATTGGGAAGCTATTCAAAATAACAAATCAGTGTGTGCATTTTCATTAGCCTTTTTGTTCTAATTAATAGAAAGCTGTGGAATTTTACGAAATTAATGAAAGAGCTTTTCTTATTTTCATTTTGCAATGTGTTGTTGTTCTTTTATTTAAAAGTAACGTTTGTCTATATGTGTCAATTGATCATTAATTATTAATTAGTTCTTGCTGAAAATAATCTTAATATTTTCGTAAGTTTGATAATTTCATTTTTAATATGTCAATCTTACTAACCATTTGTTTAGTTTCTTCTTTTTCAATCTAGAAATACAGTGGCAATTGCAAAATCACACCAGTAATTATAGTCGATAAGATATTGCATATATTGTAGAGCTATGAACCGTTCTTTCCCTTCGACGACACTTACAGGATTAATTTACATCATAAATAAATTTGTATCCACAACTCAATTGTATATTACTTGCATGAGTGTATTTAATATTCGTTGAATTTAACTTTATTTTTTGATAGATTCATGTTAAATTGTTGAATTGAAGCAATGCTCCATCTAGTGTATTAAAATCTCAAACAATATAATGGAGTAAAATGGTTGAGTTAATTAAACATTATAAACATTTACCATTTATCTCACTACTATTTTTGGTATCGGTATCGGTATCCGTTTCGGTTTCGGCTTATGGTGAACATGTCTATTATCAATGTGTTTTCAACTGACCGGGCGAAGCTTACGTTTCATAAGAACAGTCTATTTGAAGATGTGTGTGATTGCCGTTATAATTATTACTGATTTCTAATAACCTTTTAGTGTCACAAAAATATAATAGAATAACGTCATATGCAGATTTTGCAACAGCTGTTGTTATAGTTTTACTTTCATATCCACATATTACAAAATGTGACAATTTTTCCATGTTTTTAAACTTCGCTTTTCAAGAAAGTTAATGCTTGCGTCTCATTATTTATTTTGCAAGTACACATATAGTGTTTACATATTTTATCCGAATCAATGACCATAACTGGACACTTCATTGATGAGTTTATCCCAAAACACTTGTCTATAGAGTGACTGGTATATAATGACCCAACTGTTAAAGTCCGCCCCGTCAAGTGAAATAAATCAAGGAATACAAGAAACGTTGTTACCGCCGTATTTCCGTCTTTTTTTCTACCGCTATTTTCAGCATTCATTATATCATTCATTGATCCATGTCATGGTATGAAGCTATGTCTGACCCATAATACCGCGTGTCATGTTTTCATGTCCCTAAAAACTTGTATCTTCAAAATGTCATGCACATGGTTATGTTTGAAATTTTATTCACTTGTAGTCAAAAAACATTGACATTGAATATGATAAAATAATCAATAGCTCACAATAAATAGTGTTTGTCAAAGCAGGTTGCACTGGTAAATGAAGAACTTTATACCCTTCAGGAAAACATGGTTTTATGAATTGTTGAGTCTAAATATTTGATCTGTTTCGTGTAGCGAAATCATTGCAAGACTGAAGATGAATATGAAGTTTGTAGAAAAGGGGCACACAATGACACTATTCATACCTTGTTGTTAGGCATAAGAACAAGTTCGATATTCTATGGTGTAATTATGATACTATTGATAATTGAAGTTCTACTTCTATTTCATTCAACTGATAAAAAGAGAAACAACAAAAATACCGACCCCCCCCCCCCCCCCCAAAAAAAAGCCTTTTTATCAAATGGCAAAATCATAAGCTTAAGCACCTCAAACGAAAGAAAATCAATTGTCATATTCCTTAATTAGTACAGGCATTTCCTTATGTAATATGAAAATCTAAAATGGATGAATATTGATTACCTATCATTTTTACTAAACAGGAATGTCGAAAAATAACCTACCACTGATAACAGGTCTTTGCAGATAACTTTTAAAAATGTTTAATGGGTGAAATGCATTACATACATTAAATCATATTAAAAACATACCCGAAAAGGCGCCAGAGTGTTAACAGTAGAAACTCGTGAAAGAGTTGAAATATCTATCCTGACTATTATCTCCAATAAATTTACTTACACTGCTGTTGTTTTTTATTACAAAGTAAAATTCCAAAATAAGAAATTGTTGTTGCACTCATTATCTGTGTAGGACAAGTGATATATCGATTGTAAAATGGGCCAAGTATTGACGTCATGTAAAAAAATCATACAAATACTAATGATAACATCGTAAATGAAAATATAAAATTCAAAAATGAGAATAAAACACACACCAAGAGACGCACATGTGCTTCAATGGAGTAAGTAATATATCTATTCAAGTTTCTGATAACTATACTGAGAATAATCAATTGAAGATAAATAACGATATGAAACTCAATAAATATTGTTATATAAAACTGTGTAAACTTTAAAAATGTTTTATTGTATGGAAGCCGACGAGGGCCGTATTGAAATAAAATGCGTAAAAATTGCCTCTTTATGTTGTAAGAACGACATTTCTGTATCATCTTATCACTTCATCTGTCGTCATAACAACAAAAAATAAATGCACATCTAGATGAAATCTAGTCTTTTATGATTTTAAGGACTATTAACACGTTTTTAGTTTTGAACTTTTCTCTTTTATCTTAAGAACTGCAAACAGTTATAATTTTACACAGATATCACTTGTAATGCAAAGTTTTCATGAAAACAGCCGAATTTCTGCATACACAACTTATCAGGACCATGTGTATATTAATTTTATCAGATATATAATAAATATGTTGTTCACAAATCGTGGAGCAGCAAGCGATACAATTATAATCTTAAGTTCGGTTATAATAAGACGGATACCTACAATACAAAAAAATAAAAATAAATACAATAGTATTGATTTATTTCAGACTTGGTAAACATTTAATTATTGTATAAAAGGAGAAAATTATTTAAAGTAGCACAAAACAAAGATTTTTCATCCCCAATCAGACATCTTTAAACTGATGTAATTCCACTCATCTTTCTTTAAATTTTATAAATGAGGTACCAAAAGAAAGAAGAAGGATTAATCTTTTAAATTGTGATAATTTCGTTATGACATAATTATTACATAATTAATTGTTATGTAATTAGTTGCCATATTGTGATGTCCATACTTGAATGAATTTAGCTTCTTTGTTATTCATAGCTTCCCAAAATATTTTAAAGATTCTTGCACCACACAGTTTGACCTCCAAAACTGTTTCTCAGATGTTTCCTATTGTATTTCATTCTCTAATAAATCTTCAATGAAGTTTGCAATATCAATTCATAAGAGACCACTAAATTCAATTGGGTATAAAATTTGTTCTATTGATGTTTTTGGAAATCTGAGACACAGTTTTGGAGGTCAAGCTGTGTTGTACAGGAATCTATAAAATATTTTGGGATGCTATGAAGAACAAAGACGCTAAATTCATTCAAGTATGGACATCACAATATAGCAACTAATTATATAATAATTAATTATGTAATAATTATGTCATAATGAACACAATTCGAAAGATTAATCTTTCTTCTTTCTTTTGGTACTTCATTTATAAAATATAAAGAAGGATGAAGTGAATTACATCAGTTTAAAGTTGTCTGATTGGGAGTGAAAAAATCTTTCTATTGTGCTACCTTAAGGGAGCAAATAAAATAATTCAATCGAAACCACTTGCAAAAGAAGACAAAAAAGACTAAAAGAAAAACAAGACATTTGACAGATTACGACGGGTACCAAATGTTGTGGAAACTCTGCTTACTGTTCCGGAATTATGAGATCATCCTGGCTTATTTATGGGGTTCATGGTGTTCAGTTGAAGTAGTCTGTGTTGTGCATTGTATAATGTCCTCTGTCGTTTATCGGGGTTTTATTTGCCGACGTATTGTCTTTTTATCTTTGATTTTTTTAGATTCCAATAACCCTTTGGTATTGTCAGCCTCTCTTTTTTAATTGGTATTTCTATTGATGTTTACAGTAGAAGGTTACGAAGAGCCAAATGTGCAGGAGGAAACGATAAAAACGGTGGCTATGTATTGTTCTACCAAATATAACATAATAATAAACTTTATAAACTAAAGTACATTGTATATGCATATTTATGCCTACCATCATTGAATTGATGCCTTGTTTCACGTACAATGGATTAGCCTTAGTACTTTGTGTTAATATATTTATTTGTTGTTCGACCTGTTAGTCAAATGCTTTTTGTTAAAATACATTTTTTCCACTTTTTTTTTGTCTATTGGAAAATGTTGTCTGTGCTGTGTTAAGACCGATCTACCAAGCAATTTGTTTTTCATGCACACGTATAAAATTGCCTTTTTTATTATAGTTTTTAACTATGTTTTCAATTTAAACACATAAAGACAGAGCAACAGGAAAAAAACTGGAGCTAATCTCAGGTGCATTGAAAGGGTAAACAGATATAGCGTCAATGCAAGTTTGTTTCCTCTTTATTTAATATCGCGTTACGTCCTTTAGTAATATATATGTTCCGGACCATATGAGTATTTGGACCATACGCGTATGGTCATGACCATATGGGTATATACTCAAATGGTCCGACCATATGCGTATAGTCCGACCGTACGCGTTTGGTCGGGATAATTAACATGTTTACTCTAAATACTTTTTAATTCTTCATAAGGTATTACCCTTCTAGTTGTCACGTCGTTTAAAAGGTCATTTGATTATATTTTATAATAAAAAAGATAATCTAAACATCACTTTGTAGTTTTACAATTAATTTTTTTTTCACTTTTTGTAAGTACAATAAGAAAATGTCAAAATAAAATGCACATATTGTAAAAGGAAGCTTTTTTACATTACGTATACCGGTGGTTGACAGGGCGTCTATTTATTTTATAAACCACGTTTATTGTGAAATGTAGATGACATCATCGGCACGGACCACAGTTTATATAAGTTGTCTTGTGAATTCGTGTACTGTAGTAATATTACGATATTGGAGATCTATATTTTTGTTAAACACCGTAGACACATTGGAATAGCCCGAGACCTCGGTATCACTGCACGCAGCTGCAAAGAAGCCTCACTTTTAGAGGTGTAACTGAATAGGAACGTGGAAAACCAAGACATGCAAATTCAGAAAAAGCTACGGTACCGTGTGGAAGTAAATGTCACCCTAAGCATACATGCAGGTATACAATAAGCGATGAAAACTATGATCAACTTACTGTAGTATCTATATTTAATTTTTATAATAAATGTAGCCTTTGCATTATAAAAATAATACGTTTCTATGTAAATATCATTGGTTTTTTTAAGATGAAGTTTATTGTACTATTATTGAAACGTTTCAAATGCATATTTGAATTAATACCTATATGGTCCAAATACTCATATGGTCCGGCCCGTTAATAACAAAACGAGTATATACTCATATGGTCCGACCATACGCGTATGGTCGGACCATATGAGTACACGCATATGGCCGTGACCATACTAGTATGGTCCAAATACTCATGTGGTCCAGAACATATACATTGGTTAAAACTTTTTTTGATGAAAATGCATTTGAAAGTCTTCAAAGGACAACACGTCTGGATAAATGAAGATCAACAAATAAAAATAACTCTCCATTTCTGGAAAAAAAATCAGTTTGAAAGTGGGCCGACAGATACCAGAGGGACATTCAAATAATAGATCGAAAATAAACTGACAACGCTATGGCTATAAAAAGGAAAAGACAAACAGACACCTAATGGTACACAAGAAAGGAGACCAAAACTTAATAAATTATTAATAAGATTAACATCACAGGTGTATTCAAAGTAATGTTATTTTCTGACCTGTGATTTTTCAGCATATTTCATGATATATTTTGAAGCCTGTGGTATATTAGCCAACCGGATGATGGTTATGGTAGAAACATCGACAAAAAGTTACTACATTTTGCTTTGGATGCTTTTGTAATTCAAGTTTCATTAACATAGGGAAAATTGTGTACCTGTTTCAAACATTGCTGAATGCATGCAGTAAGAAACAACGAAATCATTTTAGTGGCAGGTTGCGCTAAAGTCAGTTACATATATTTAGTGTTCTATATGAAACACTGAATCACTTATATGCATGCTAGATATGTTTCAGTATAGGAAACAATCTGTGTTTCTATTCATTCATCTGCTGATATTTGTTGTTGGCTTTCCATGTATGCTATTCCTATGTTAGCCAGCCCAGTAGTCAGCACTTGTGTGAGTTGATAGAATATCAATTATATGGTCATAAGTTTCCTGTTTACATAACTATGAATTTTTGGAAATATTAAGGATTTTCTGTTCCCCGGCATAGAGTACCTTAGCCGCATTTGGAATAACTTATTGGAGTTTTGGGTCCTCAATGCTCTTCAACTTTGTACTTATTTGGCTTTATAACTATTTGGTCTGAGCGTCACTGATGATTCATATGTAGATGAAACGCGCATCTGGCGTATTAAATTATAAGCCTGGTACCTGTCATAATCAATTATAGAAACATCGACCGAAAATTACTACATTTGGCTTTGGATGCTTTTGTAATTCAACATTGTCGGCATTCTTATTTTTTGTTGTTGATAAAGTTGAGTAAGAGTCCACAACATTAGTTTAACTACATTATCTGTATGAAGAATCAATAAAAGATTATTATGTAGAATCATAGTGAAATCTGTGTTAATATGGTCCAAGAAAACGGATATCTGTACAAACTGCCTTTTTGGAATACATGAAATATACATGTGTGCCCTTATCAATAAACATTTTTACAATGCTATACATGACCTTTTGGCAATTATACTTCTTAAAAAAATAAAAATAAAAGTATAATGAACTTTGTAATCGTCGAATGACTATTTTATAAAGTTGATTCAAAATATGTTACCAATAAAGACAATTTAAAATTGTTCACTTTTATCCTTGTCCTGTAAAAGTCTTTTTTTAAACGATTGTATGATTTAGTGCTTTTTTATTATTTATTTATGTATTTCTTTGTCTGAGTGTTCTTGCATTTATTGGAACTGTATTCCCATCACGTAAGGTTGTCATTTTAGCGGTATGTTTAACATTGCCTTAAAAAGCAAAGTTTGGCTAGCCACAAACCAGGTTCAACCCATCATCTTTTCCTAAAATGTCTTGTACCAAGTTATAATTAGGAATATGGCAGTTGTTATCGAATAGTTCGTTTCTATGTATGTTGCATTGTCGTTTGTTTTTTGTTGTACTTAAGTGTTATGTTGTTTTGTTGTTTTCCTCTTATAGTTGATGTGTTTTAAGTTTGTAACTCGGTTTTGTTTTTGTTTTTCTCTTAATCGATTTATGAATTTTGAAAAGCGGTTTACTACTGTTGCCTGAAGGTATAAAACATTTTATCGCAGACGCGTTTTTGTTATTAATTTGTTTCTTGGTATCTTTACCTCAGACAGGGATACATATTCGATACACCTACATCAGATGAGACTAAACTTTTTGCAAAGATCTATGCACTGAATCATTATAATGGTGGTGATGGACAGATATCCGTGTAGAAAAGAATGAATGCAGTATGGAGAAAGAATTGAAATCAAGCCTACTATGAATTTTGTTTAATAATCATAATCTGGAAATATCCTTTGAGAAATCTGACGAGGGCATCGTGTAACAAACTAATGACATACAAAGCCTGATTGAGACTAACAATTAACAGTATATATAAACAAATCTTAAAAGATCTTATGAGAATTCTGACAAGGACATCTTGTTTTTACAACTGTAATATAAAGTCTGATGGAAACGGGAGCATTGTCAGTATACATTAACAAACAGGTACAGGGCAAGGCAAAGTAATTGTAAGATCATTGGGTATAAAATTATAAATGTTCAAAACAAATATCATCAATCTAATACGATATTCAAGAGCTTGTATTTCCTATCCCGATTTCTTTGAAAGAGGGTTGCTACTACTTAGTAAGCTATTAACCCACGTGTTCCCTGTTGTGAATAAGAAGTCGTTATTTTGAAAATTTTACGAACGCTATCCCAAGTTTGTTGACCGTTATGGAAAATCTGTTTCACAGATGACGACGGCTATGTTTATCGTTTTTACCACCACGTCCTCTTTTCTACGAATTTGACTTATAGAATTACGTATCACCGGGTTTGTACTTACATGAACGTTGCGACGGGTTGCACATGTAATGGTGTTCGTGTTGACCTTTCTTTAATTTTCTATGTTGTGTTTTGTAAACTACTTTTTATCTTTTGATGATCGTTTTGGTTTTTCATTTTTTGGTCATGTCATTCTCACTCTGTTTTGAACTAATAATTGTA
Source organism: Mytilus edulis (assembly GCF_963676685.1). Classification (NCBI taxonomy): domain Eukaryota; kingdom Metazoa; phylum Mollusca; class Bivalvia; order Mytilida; family Mytilidae; genus Mytilus; species Mytilus edulis. The sequence goes on along the minus strand of NC_092351.1, from coordinate 28,008,476 downwards.
AATACCCATTTGTTATATTTCTCCTCTTTATAACAACAGATAACAGGCAATATCAAACCGATTTCGATTTCTCTATCGATATTTGATCGTTATATAATAATAATGACTTGACTTTCTACTTAAGAAAATGCAAGTCAGGAATATGACAATCGTTGTTTATTCGTTTGATTTGTTTGTTCTTTAGGATGTGCCATATGATACGGATTTTAGTTTTGTTTTTTTCACGGATTTCGGCATTTATATTATTTTTTCTTTCTGTCATTGTAAAGCCTCGGTCACACCTTACCGGATAGCACGAACGGACGCCTAACGGATAAAAATAAACGTTGTCCGTTGACAAAATTGTTATCCGTTGGGAGTCCGTTGATGTACTGACCGAATAAAACGGACGTTTAACGGATGCATAACGGACACACACCGGATATGCAACGTACAAGAAACGGACACGTACCGGACAGAACGGATGTCATACGTACATCCAACGGACGAGTACCGCATAAAACGGACACCTAACGGAAGCGTACCGGATAAAATAGATGAACAAGATATACGGAAAAATCAAAGGCGACAATAATAATACATGTAAATCGCATATATATTTAAAATGTTTCTGTGTGACTGGTTTTGGTTTATTCTTCAACATTCCACGGAAGGGCAGTGTCTGGCCTGAATAAGAACTGCTTGATTGTGAAGACGTGCCGATACTCTCAGATTGATTATGAATAATAAGAATTCATGAACCTTAAGAAATCTGACATACCAATAATTGGCATTTCTGACGCGAAATTTTCAATTGGCATTTATCCGTTTCAGATCCGTTCATCATCCGTTTTATCCGTTATACGTCCGGTAGAAGTCCGTTGGTAAATTTATTTTCCAGACCTCCAACGGATGTATAACGGACACGTAACGGATTCAAAACGGAAACGAAACGGACGAGTACCGTACAAAACGGACGCCTAACGGACGTTCAACGGACATTTTATCCGTTGGACGTCCGTTCAAAGTTTTGAACATGCTCAAAATTTTCCACCGGACAGAACGGACGCCGACGGATAAAACGTACGCTTAACGGACATGCAACGGATATGGACGGACGTCTAACGGATAAGAACGGACGTCTAACGGACATGAACGGATTGAAAAAAAGTTATCCGTTAGGCGTCCGTTCGAGCTATCCGGTAAGGTGTGACCGAGGCTTAAGGAATTGACTTATTTTGAATATCTTTGTAAATTAACTGCTTACAAAACTTTTGAACTTTTGAAATATTAAGGCTTTTCTACCTCAGGAATAGATTACATTAGCTGTATTTGACAAAACTTTTAGGAATTTTGGTCCTCAATACTCTTCCTTTTAGTACTTTATTTGGCCTTTTTAACCTTTTTAGATTTGAGCGTCACTGATGAGTCTTTTAAAGACGAACCCCGCGTCTGGCGTAAATACAAAATTTAATCCTTGTATCTATGAGTTTATTTGTAATGATTTCATTCTTAAGAAAGGGGATACTTCGATTTCAAAATATCAATGCTTGTTGTTCTTTGTAAACCAAACATAAGTCCCTGTGGCCGTTGTTAGACCAGTATGTTTGTTTTTAAATTTTAGTTTATTGATATGTTTTGGAGTTTGGTGTGTCGTCCATAATCAATGAACTAGTACACAGTTTTGTTAAGGGGCCAGCTGAAATCCTTCTCTTGGTACGGGAATTTGTAAGTTTGTTGAAGACCTTTTGTTGACCTTAGGCTGTGTTTGCCCTTTGGTTAAGCTGTTGTCTCTTTGACAAATTCCCCATTTCCATTATCAATTGTATAGTCTAGTATATACTAATATGCACAAACAAAGTCTCATTATTTTTTTTATTTATTCTTTTAACCTGATTGGAAGACATCAAAAAGGCAACCATATTCAAAGAAAAATGAAAATAAAAAGGAGATAACAGAAAACGACGGATTAAGGACAGACTCGTCGTTAAAAAATTACGAAAGGAGACAGGGCTCAGATATATTGGTATGCCTGAAGTTTTCGACCAAAAGAAAGAAATCAATTTTTTTGCTTTTCGATGAATTGATATTACGTTAACGTCGTTAAAAAATCCCCATGACAATATACAATTGTACTTTGGTCTAACAGATTAGATTTAATGCGTAGCCTGCATGATAATTCTAACGAGATATTTTGAAGGTCCAAATTTTCTGTAGAGCAGAATATGTGTTATGGTTGCAAATGAGACAACTATCAACCAGATACCAAATGACGAAGAAGGTAGCAACTACAGCTAGATCGCTGTACGCCAGTCAACAGTGCAAAACCCATACTGTGCTTACTATTTTTAAAATCGTTGAATATTTAATTTCGATCCTTCGAAAAACATATTGTGTACATATTTAAATTGAAAAAAAACCCGTCTTGCGTAATAACATGATTCATTTGCGCATGCTATCCATCTCTTATATACTAGTATTCTATTGTGGTTAAAAATGCTTGTGTTTTATATAATTGTCAAAATACATTCTTATAAATAGTTATCAAAGAAAAGTTATTTTTTATATTTAAATTTGTTGATTAAAAAGAATAACTGTTTAGATATTTCAGCAAATCTCCACTACCTCAAAACTTTCTACTAAATGTCCGCCTGTAAGTGACAAGTAAAGAGTTGTTTGTTGAGATAACTCGTGCTCATACATCATACCATGTATTGGTCGGTATACGTATGTTTGTGGTAAGTTCTGGGTCACGTGTTGGTTTGCTCCCCACATAAGATTTTCATTAGAAATATCTGGTTTGATTGTCATAACTAATATCTCACTTTCTGGAATAACTTTGTCGATTGATAGTTTGCAAGCTTCGCCTTCAAATTTTACATTCAATGTGCCTTCCGAAGTTCCGATACCATTTCTTTCATATTCAAAGCAGTCATACATATCGACCATTCTAGGAGGTATGTTTTGCATACTGGTAACAGTTTTAAAATCAACTTTAAAATTGCAGTTATTCGGGCCTGGTTGTTCGAATTGTGGTTTGAGGGTAACTGATTTAATCTTGATCCTTTTGTTTGCTTTCACAGATACATTTTCAGGTTGTATATTAGTAGTATGTATTGAATACATTTCACCTGACCGGTTTTTACCTGGATACACTATATCGTTAACGAACACTTCCACAACCCTCCCTCCTTTTCTTGGACTGACTCTAAATTTTCCGCATGCTAATGCCTTATTAGGAATTGTTATAGCTTTAAAAATCTGTAACTGTTCTTCGTCTGTCAGAACACCACTCGGGATTACAACTGACGTGAACTCGTCAATGGAAAGTAGAGGAATTGCCATGGTAAATAGAATACCATCTTTGAGAAGAACGTCTCGTCTGGATTTCCCGTCAATTTTGTTCTTGGACTTGGTCAGTTTACGGTCCACCCACTTCAGCACAGCACGGATAACGTCTACTTCTTGTACACAAAGTGAATCAAGCTCAAGAATTTCAACTAAGTCTTTTGGTAAGAGCAAGAGAAAATCGTCATCTTTTAAAACATCGATTGCATTATCTGCTATGCATTTGAGTGCATTAGCTCTCAGTTTAGTCATTGTGAAAAGGTTTGCATGACTGAAAAGTGTACATGCATTTTTAACAGCTAAACTATCTTGTAGATAATTCTCACATTTTGAGATTAACCCTGCTATCATATACTTCTGAGCAGCATACAATAAAGGAATGACGGATTTTTTGGTAAGCTGAAGATAATCGGTATATAGATACCTAAAATATTATGAGTAAAACAAATTGTAATCGAATGTTTATTCCCCCCCCTCTCCCCTTTTTCTCTGTAAAATATATTTAAGTTTTCAGCAATAATAGGCAAACCCATTAGTTTTAACAAAAACTCTTGTAAGGATAACTACACCCATTAGGAGCTCTTCAATATGCAAATCGGTTGAAGTTTTTAAGATAATATGCAACTTTTGCATTAAGGGGTCATCCAATGGTTAAAGTCGTTGTGCATTTTAGTTGGCATTGTATTGCCCATCTCTTTTGATGCTTTACAAATTATAGTTTGCAAAATTTGTTCAAATCGTCATTCAAAAGTTATAACTCCGATTTAGTGCAATTCATTGTATTCTGCCTTTACTGACATTATGTAGATCTTATTTTTTCCAATCAGTTTTCTGTTTATAGTTACTTTACGTTTCGATTATGGTTTTCAATTTTACGGACACAGAAAAAAATAAATTAGTAAAAAATATTCATTTCAGAGCAAGAAGTAGGCCCCAAAATGATTAAATCACGTTCAATAACCTGCATAGCGTGTTTTTTAAAAGTGTATACCACATTTATTATGTTAATTCGAATAGACAGACAAAATAGTACAATCTTTCCTAATAACTCTATTATAAATTCCATTTGTAAAGAGTAAATTTTGAAAACAAATAATGGTGACGTCAGGATCATATGAAATAATTATGTGTATGAGCTGATTGACAAAAGGCTTTCAGTCAATAAGAAGACGTGTTACATCCAATAATTTGTAGACATTGTTTTACTTTTTATTCCACCAGCTTGATTCTACTTATGTTAGGTAGATAATATGTTTACATACAAAATTAGTCAAAAAATTTCATTTTAGGCCCATAAATGCTCTAAAGTTATAGTTCAATATATATGTATATGCAATTTAATGATTTTTTTGTATGTTCAATTTAAGACATAGAGGCAAAAATTATACCAACAAAAGTCCCTTGAAATAATAGATTCATGAGGTCATTATAGTATATTTATCAAGAGATCATCACGCCCATGTCTAGTATCGAAGCTGGTAAAATATCCTGTACAGATCGAATATCGGCAAACGAAACAAGACGTAAAGCAAAATATATAAATCATACATCAAATATTCTGTACCCGTAGGCTATAAATTTCAAATGCTAACTGAATTTCTGTGTCATTTTGTTTCTTGTGGAGAGTTGTCTCATAGGCCATCATACCAGATTCTTTACCAGAGTGACAATTGATTACTTCTTACTTCATCAACTCTTTGAATGTATTCAAGCTGATATCATCGATCCTTATATCGCCTTCACTTTGTGGAAAACTACCATAAAACATGGCCTTGAATACAGGACTTCTCAAAGCTAAGATCATTCTATGAGCTGGAAAGTGTGATACATTTTCACCTTCAAATGAGAAGAACACATCTGCCAAGTCATATGTCAAACATATTTGGTTCAATCTGCAAGTTAAAGATTCCCAGTTTCCTTCTTCCTAAAACATAAAAGGTTCTTTAAAATCTTTCTGTAGAGAAAATTAAAGAAATACTTGAGATATTTGAAAACATGATTGTGTTTAGTTGTAGTCTCGTTGATTCATACAACGCATTCTTAACTTTTATATTTATATAGCGTTGCATTATTTTTTTAGTACAGTTCTTAATTTGAAAATTAAACTGTCTCTAGTGGTTAAGATAAATAGTTTGTAACACTCGATGCAGTGGAAGAATCTATATTCATGTTAAAGATCATATTGATGTCTTCAGTTGATAAGCAATGTATTGTTTTTACAAAGATGAAAACTGCAGACGTGAATATTGAATTTGATTTTAGTTCAACACTGCACTTTTAACCCTTTGACCTCATTGTCAGAGGCGAAGGTTGTACGTTGACCTACAGTTTTAAATGTCTTTGGTTGGAGTTTGCTCATTGGCAAATATAAGTATCATATACTGTGACCTTTCGCGCGCCTGTATCAATACTGATAGCGTAAGCAAATGCAGTCGGATGTTTTGTTATTAAAAATTTGTTTTGTCATACAATAGGAGATAACGGGTGCATAATGTCTAACACATGCAAATGGCCTGAATTGAAAGTTATTTTAATAAGAAGTGCTTTTTTCCAAGAAATGCGAGTGAAAATAATAAAAATAAGAGAAGACCAAACTATTAATGTGATTCAACATTTCATCACATCAAACCAAACTAAACCTTTATTTAGTGATAAGGAAGTGTTTGACATCATCAAGTGACCTTAATTAAGAAATAATTCATGGAAGCCATAAATTGTTGGAAATTCCATGAATTATTTCGATTCTAATAGGACAAACACGGTCATTATGTCATGTATGTGGCTGTTCTTTTTTACTCCCTTTTAGATAAAGCTCAAATATCTTTATAAATATATAACTTGCGTAGGTTATTTCGAGAATAACTGCTAGAAAAAAACTTTTTAATTCTTTAACGTCATGTTTAAGTTCTCAAACCCAACATTTGCCATTTTTAATTTACATGTTTTTCTCGTAAGCTTCCGTCAAATCCAAAGTTGACATTTTGTGACTAAGGAGCCGCCATGTTGACTTGCTGAAATGAGTAAATTTGCGAATAACGCAATAGAAAAGAAAATAAAACAAAACCTACCTCCAAAAATCAGTTTTAATACAATAATCATCCGAATTCCGATGGTTCACGTAACGTAAAACTTTCAACTTTAGCGGTTTCATTTGTATGACGTCATGTTTTGAAATGACTTAAATGCGCCAAAAAGATTAATAGACTTTCGCGGAATTTTATCTCATTTTTATTTTGTTGATTTCTCCGAGCTCTTGTGCATTACTTTTTTTATTAGGCATACGAATTGGAATAAAAGTTATTTTGCCTTATTTTAATTGCACTTTTTAAAACAATAAAATCGGCAAAGAGTCTGCAAATAGGTTTCAATACATGAAGATTTACGGGGGAAGTAGATTGTACAATACAATACAATACAATACAAATATGTTTATTATAGTGACATTGTGTATAACAAATTATGTACAATATTGAAATATTTCAATTAAATTACACCCGGCCCAATGGACCTATAAGTCACTTCAAATAGATACTATAGTATTAATTCAGATTGTAACAGCCATTATTATGTATGTCTCTGAGTCTGCGTCTGCGCTAAGTATATTTTATCGCGAATTTTATCACAGTGTTGTTTACAAAGCTAAAGAAGCACGTCACATTAGATTCAAGCTTAATTCTAATTAAAAACCTAACCAGAACAACTCACACAGTCGCAAAAAAATCTACCATCAACAAAAATACAGCTTTTGAATCCGTTCAAAGTAAGTGAAGTTAATATGACTTGAATAAACACTATCAAAAAATTACAAAAAGGTTGAAGTAAATAATATAATACATGATCGATTCATACTTTAGGTACATGGAAATACAATGTTAAAAACTTTGATATGTCTATAGATATTGAACCGCCCCAGCGATCTTTTAGTTGCGTGCCCGCCTGACTGCTGGAGGTCGGGGGCTACTTTACAAATAACAAGTTATAGTTATTGACCAAGCAAGTCGGTATATGGGATTTAATTTGCACAGCTCGAGTGACCCTGTTTAACCCGAACGACGAAGGAGTTCGGGTTAATGGGTCATCTCGTGCTGTGCAAATTAAAACATATACCGATTTGATTGGCCAATAACTGTTTTAACACATGACGTCAACGATTTTCCCGCATAAATCATATCCGCCCAACAAGACGTTGAAATGGATGGATTTCATCATGAATTATCGGAGGATGATATGATCTTATCACAAGTATTAGAAACATTGGAGGATGAAATGGAACTGAGAAATGTAAATATAGAGGACTTTTTTGGAGAGTTTCCTAGTAATGTGATGGATGAGAATGCATCTGGAGATTTAATCAACACCTCAGCTGTTTCATTTGACCTAGGACTAGACTTAGATCTATGGTTGCAAGTTCCTTCGGAAAACGGAAAGATCCAAAATGTCAAGGTACGTCTTTTTTTAGAATTATCTGCCACGCGCAGACCCATTATTGCATGATTTGAGGTGTGGACCCATAGACGGATCCAAGGGATGGAGTCCCGGGTCCCTCTTTTGTGGAAAAAAATGGTTAATTATATATGGAATCACTGAAGCATGACGCGCGCCCCCTCCTTTTAGGTCAGTCAGCCCTCCCCCTTAAATAAAAAGTTCTGGATCTGCTAATTAGACCCTTGATATAATCATTTACGGAAACTTCCGACTAGTTTTATTGTTTAATTGTTCTCATCCGGAACATTCATGAAATATTTGCCACTGCCGGATTTTGCCTCTGCCATGTGTTGAATTATGTGATATTATCTTATTTTAGGATGAAGAACCTAAAGATCAGGAACAAGGAGTCGAATCAAGGTTTGCAGAAATGACAGACAATGAAATTGATACACTTATTGAAGGTGCTGAGAACAAAAACACAAAGAAAGCCACAAAATGGGCAGTTAATGTCTATGAAGACTGGAAGAATTCTAAAATTGGTAGTGGTTTAATTATACCAAACCTGAAGGATTTGTCTGTTCAAGATATTAACAGCATTTTAGGAAAATTTGTAGTAGAAGTTCGGAAAAAGAATGGAGAGAAATATCCAGCGAAAACACTTTATCTTCTTGTAACTGGACTTCTAAGAGGAATGCGGTCACACGGTGTTTCTAATCTTAACTTTTTGAACGAGTCTGATGACAGATTTCTGAGGTTTAGACAAATACTTGATGCACAGATGAAGAAATTAACATCAGATGGGTATGGTATAAATGTTAAACAAGCAGATCCAATTTCAGTTGAACAGGAAGAAATATTGTGGGACAAGTCTGTGTTTGGTAATCATTCATCCGAAAGTTTATTGCATACTGTTTTTTTCTACAACTGTAAATATTTTGGTCTACGTGGTCGTGACGAACACCGTAATCTGCAAATTTCTCAAATACAATTAGGAGAAGATGATAACGGAAACTATATTGAATTCCGGGGTAAGGATAATAAAACGTATAATGGAGGGCTACGCCATCGCTATATTGCACCAAAATCTGTCAGACAATATTTAGAGAAGGATTGTCAGACCCTAAAATCGTATCAGATGTATATGAATGCAATATACGAAATTGATAAATCGGTTAGCAGTCCTTTTTATCGTAGACCTGTTTTATCAGAAGGTTCTGTTAAGTTTGACCACATACTGGGTGCTAATAGATTAGGGTCACTCATGAAGACAATATGCCAAAAGGGAGAATTAAAGGGGAATTTTAGTAACCACTCGGGGAAAAGAACACTTGCAACTAGATTGTACCAAGCAGGAGTCAGTGAGCAGATGATAATGGATAGAACAGGTCACAGGAGTAAAAAAGCTGTTCGTACCTACAAAAGACCTGCGGATTCTATGCTAAAAGATGTCTCTAACATTTTGAATCCATCTAATAAGCAGATAAAACTTGAGGATCCCAAACCATTAACCGATACTCGTGCAATCCTTCCTGAGCAAGTTAATATGGAAAATACAGAAAATGCATTTAATGATTCAAAACCAGAAGGAAAATATCGGGGATTGCCAAGTAACAGCTCTTTTCAAAACTGCGTGTTCAATTTTGTAACGAAGATGTGAACCTCACAGATTTTGTTTTCAATTTTTAACACTGAATTGTTATTTTAAGTTGTTTTTAAGCCGTACATAGAAATGTATGAAAAAGCGGGTTTTTTTTTAGTTTTCATTGTGTCATGTTGTGACACTGATATCTTACATATCAAGACTATAATAGAAAGATGTCGATGATACTTTATTTTCATTTTTTTTTAATGACAATTTTTTTTATATTGATGGAAAAATAATTTTAGTATTAAATCAACCTGTGTTCTTTATCTTATTTAGACTTGTATTGTGTTGATTGTAATGCTACTACATTTGTTTTGTATGTTTTCTATTCTGATGTTTTATCAAGTGACTGATTTTTTATGTCCGAGTATAGATACATGTATCCACTTGATATTTCTTACAAAATGGAGAAAAACAAATATCTGTAGTAGCAATGGAATCAACAAACGCAAAGTACTGTACAATAAACATCTGTCAAGGACGTGAAGTTCACGTGACCTGTGCAATTATTGAAGTAGTTAATGCACACCTGACCCGTGCATTATCCAGATTATACCACAGTAAGATCAAAGGAATTTTGCCTCTGTCATGTGTTAATTCCTGCTTAGCACATGACAATAAAAAGGTAGACCCAAGACTGGTAGGCTCGTAGCTAGAAAGATGTCTCCTCATAGGATAATAGTCTTCTCGCGGACTGTTACCTTGTGGACTAGTATGTCAACAATCGGTTACTGTGCCTGTCTAGAATAAGACATGGTTTAGATTTATGTAACATGTATAAATTTTCTTTTTGCATTCTTGTATATCTATCAGTGAATGTATCGCTGGTTGTTATACTATTTTTTTTTATGAATATAAGAAAACTTTGGGATTGTGAAATCCTTTCTCTTATCAAGAAAAGTTACAATATTTGTGTGAACTTAATTACAATTTTTTTGCCAGATAACTATTTTAAAGAATTGCTTGATTTCAAACTGTGTGTTCCATATTTATTCTGTATTACGTCAATGTACCAAATATGCACGGATACCCATTTTGCATTTGTGATCATGCATCACATTTTTTAATATAGCGAAATACTTACAGATACATAAAAATGAAAATAAAATAGTCTGTTAAGAAGAAAACAAAATTCACAGAAATGTCGAAGATTAGTTTTTTATGTGTCGGTACAGATTGAAAATAAGTACAATATAGAAAAGGAAACACCAACAAAACAAAGACTTTACAGAAACGTTAACTTTCTCTGTTTCGTCAATAAACGAAAGAAAACTATGTTTCGTCAATTAACGGAAGAGAAATAACTATAAATATAGGTGCAATGTGTTGCTATCCTCACGGTATATATATGTCTCTGAATCATGTTTTTTTTAATTTCTAACACTAAGATAGAGCATACCCATTGAGTTTGCAAACAAAACCGACACATAACAATGAAATTTTATGCGACTGTCATACACGTGAGAGGTTAAGCTTACTTCATTTATTAAACCAGGTTTTATCAACCATTTTATACATAATAAAATGCCTGTACTAAGTCAGGAGTATGACAGGTGTTGTACATTCGTTTGATGTGTTTGAGCTTTTGATTTTGCCATTTGATTATGGACTTTCCGTTTTGAATATTTTTCGGAGTTCAGTATTTTTTTTAAATTATACTTTTTTCAAAAAATAAAATAAATTATAACAGCATACTATTATCTATTTTTTTGGTGACTCCTATAATTATCATGTATGTTGTTGTGATGCAAATGTATTCAAGTACAACATGTACAAAATCCATAATATGCAATATGCAATATAAATCTCCCCTAATTTTGAAACATATTATGACTGAAGCATTTACACTACTATTGCGTTTGACTCAAAACAATTTTGAATTAGGTCGAATAACCTCACCATAGATACATAAAACTTGATCCCATATTTTTTTATACATAGAAAGTTCAAAATTAAATCTACCATTAAAATGTTTGAATTCAGACCTTAGGTTATATCGATTTGTAAAAACTGGTTCGGTGTATTTGTCGTAAATTTTACATGCGTATCACACCGAGATCATATAAATGTTAAAATAATATGATCCTTGTCATGTTTTAAATTGAAATAATAATCCGTTGTAACGTGCTAGTTCACAACGTAACAGTCCATAGGAGGAGGCAAATTTACCCGGACACACTATTTTTACTTTATGTATAGTAATAAGTATTTGCTCTTACTTCGTAATGCCAAGTGTAGTGTCTAGCGTGGAGAAACAATAACTAATTTATAAGTCTTTGGTTTTACAGCCCCCTTTATTGGCGGTTAAAGCAGCAACAAGAGTACACATGCTGAATGTCTCGCCTGCTGTACTAATCTTTGATTTAATGTTTGAATTCGTCAGTATAAAGCTTTACTTCAAGTATCACATAAACAAACCGAACATACATGTACACCTTACAAATTGAATCATTCCATACTCAAAATATAGTTAAAATATTGCTTATTGTTTCTAAGAAACAAACTTGATCAGGAAAACATATCACTGACCAATAAACCATGAAAATAAGGTGAAAGTCAGACGAACCCTGACAGACTTGTACACATTTCATACAATAAATGCGTGACATATAATTGACCTATTGCTAAGGGTAATAGAATCTAAAAACCATTGACCAATGAACCATGATAATGAGGTCAAGGTCAGATGATACTAACCAGACAAACATAAACACCTTACAATTATTTTATATACCAAACATAGTTGACCTATTGGTTTAAGAAAAACTAAGACTAACAAATAAAAACTAAATATTGAACAATGAACCGTGAAAATGAGGTCAAGGTCAAATAGTACATTTTGTCTGAATTGTTCATCGTAAAATATTTCCTCACACCAAGTTTAGTATTACAAAGGCAAACAATCAAATGAATTAACTTTATCCAAGAGACAATCAAATTGAGGTCAATGACAGATGATACTACTCCAAGTAGGACATGTACACCGTACACTCATTCGATACACCAAATATAGTAGACCCATTGCTTATAGTATCTATTATATGAATGTCACCATACAACGAAGAGAACGAACTAAGATGAAAAACTTTTGTCTAATTCATTTGTTTTGTACAATAAAATATGTTTAAACTAAAACCACAAACACTAAACCTTGTTTTCTGATCCATGACAACAGGTCGAGGTCAGATGAAAACTGTCTGACAGGCATAAAGACAAAGCAAGGTACGCACATACTAAATATAGTTATCGTATTGCTCAATAAGCGAGAAATACACATTACAAAAAATCTTTACTTAAACATGAAATAGAGGTCAAGGACAGACGAAAACTTCCTAACATAAGGCATTCATTTACAAAGTATGAATCATACAGGTTTTCCACCTAAAATAAAAACTTTTGATTAATGAGTTAACGCCACCGACAGATCATTGTCCCTATGTCGAGTTTTCTGCGAGAGATGTAACAAAAAAATAAAATAACTTATACAGTACCTTTATTCTACAAGAAAGGACTGTCTTAACAATTTGAATACTTAAGTCATCAAATTACCAATGATTCGGAAACCGTGCCAGGTCTTGGCCTTGCGTACTGACTCTGGCTGTATTCCATAAGGATGAATTCTACAATACAAAAAAACTCATAATTGAACGCAAAAATAAAAACATCTGTTCATAAATTTATTCGATTTATCTTTCACGACTAGAATATGCGTTAGATGAAAAGCTGAAGCAAATCTAGTGAATGTAGTACCACTGTGTCTAAAAACTAAATTAAAAAAAAACATTGCCGTTGTTTGGTGTATTTTCTTCACTAATAAGAATTGGAGGTCTGCTACTATTTTGCATTATTGATAAATGAAAATTTGTAACAGGGTAGCAGACACAATCGTCTACAGCAAACAGCAACTTTGAATACAATGATCAGAATTTAATTGATCTAAATTTGAAAAATACTCCTATAAAAGAGTTTTTTTTTTCGTATATTCATACTTTAAACGAAAGTCGTCAATGGAAATGACCAATCCGTAGAGGAGTATTAGAGACAAGTTTAGGAAACATGCTGGTTTGCTGCAACTACCTTGTGAACTTGGAAAGACTTTAGCATAAAAAAATTCATGGATTGCCATATCGACAAATTTTTCTCTTATAAAAAAAGTGTTCTTTACGGTTTTAATTTAACATGAGGATGATCCCCTGCCTCTAAATTTTAAAGTTAAGTAGTTTTTAATTCTTCTGAAGAAAAAACAAATTGCCTCCATGACGACTGTATTTATCATGCATACTGCGGTATCTCTGTTCAATTCAAACGTTCTTCTTGTGATATTATCATTTTAAACTTTCTATTCTCAAAATAATCCCGACTTCTCATTTAATTTGCCACGTGTAACAGTTGCAATTTATAAATATTTGAAATTGAATTTGAAAGTTGAAAAGTTTTCTTTAACTTGACAAATTATATTCGAATGTTGCTTTTTGAAAGCCGGACATACTAAGTAAATTAAAATCTTTTCTAAATGGCATACTCGTATCATTTCTCAATCAAAATAAAGCCTTTCTCTATTTCAGACTAACAAGTCAAGACCTAAGATAAAGTTTCTTTTCATGTCTGAAACAACGTAAAATACGTGTGACATTTTAAACAAATATTTGGACAACTATTTCTGTTTCAAAACCAACCTAAGAATCAGAAGAGTATATGTTTGCTGAATGAAGGCGAACTTTCTATTTAATAATTTTAGTAAGTTCTCATAAAAGCTTTCATCAAATTTGTAATGTAATAAAGTACATGGTGCTCCAGAATCTGTAAGCGCGCTACTTTTTCAAAAAAATAGTAATCATTTCTCTTTATCTGACAATTAACTTTTTATTTATCCAAGCCCATGCTTATATCCCAAAGGTGATGGCCAAGTCAACTGTATTCAATCACTTAACTATTAATCGTTGGCTTGTTAACCTTATAATGTTTAACCGTATGTCCCAGCAACAATGAATATCAAAGATAGGAGGGCTTACCTGGTAATAAATAAAATAGTTTCCAGGTCACGGTTACCAAATCATAGGTTAAAAACTATCAAGGTTTTGAAAACAACACCAAGCGGCACAGGAATGGAGAAGTAAAACATCTGACCAGGGACAAAATTTAATAAGCCGATCAGTTACAATCAAATTGTCCGTCCAAACCAGCTATAATTTACCTCTAAAGAATTTTATTCGTCACATTTTTTTGACAGGTACTTTCTTTATGAGCCTGAGGCATCAAAAAAATTGATCACTAATTTTTGATTATTTTTGCTTCCATATACTAATAGATATAAAAGAATGTGGTATGAGTGACAATGAGACAAATTCCCATCCAAGTCACAATTTGTAAAAGTAAACCATAATAGGTCATAGTACGGTCTTAAACACTGAGCCTTGGCTCATACCAAACAGCAAGCTATAAAGGGTCCCAAAATTACTATTGTAAAACCATTCAAATTGAAAACCTAACGGTATAATGTCATATAAAAAGCGAGAGAACTACTGAACATCAGATTCCTGACTTAAGACAGGTGCAAACAAATGCAGCGGGTTTAAACGTTAAATATCAATTGAAATGGCTTTACTCAATCAAGACATATTACAAGTGTACATACACTGAACGGATAAATTTGATCTATGATACAATGTAAATACAAAATCGATAAAATAAGGGGTAACAAAATAAAGAAAACAATAGTATATCGGTTTGAGATATTAAACAATTTAAAAAACAACAATAATCTTGAACAAAAAGTTGCCAAATACAAAAATATACACAGGTAAATGGAATAATGTTGTTGTAAAGTACTCCGTTTAAATGGAGAAAGGAAATATTTTTTTAAAACATAAATAATGTTGTTGCTCATAGTACAAAGAAGTGATAATTTATAGTCATACCAAACACTTATCAAAGTAAAACAGGTTAATTAGATACAACAATGTAAACTAAATGGAATGTCCATTACACGATGACCACCTGTCAAAAATATAAATTTTATTAAATTCCCTAAAGCCAAACTAAAACATGTACTCACTTAGGCTGTGTTAAAAACAAACGTGGCGTACTGTAAACCTGTATGCAACCAGTTTCATGTAATGAGCACTAGCTTATCGTTCAAATCGATTTTATCTGTACATTGGTTTTAACCTGATGTACGTGTACATGAGGTTTGTTCACAGAGATAAACAATGCAAGACGTAATTGATAAATGTACGTTACATACAGTGCAGTGACTAATCAAGATAACTTATTTCCAGAGTTCAATGGACAGACTAACTTCATTATTGAAAGCCAACGTTTAAATAGAGAAAACGTTATACTATCCTTCTATCCTTGTCATAGAGGCTGCATTCAGTTTTTCTACGGTGCATATATTTGACGATAAAAAATAATTGTGTGATATTCCTGCTAGTAGACTACGTAAATGATGTTTTGAAAATGTTTAATGGGTAAAACATTGAAGTCATAAAAAAACCCTGCAACTCATATAATAAAAGAACTCAAAGAGATGTTAGACTGTTCACGAAGTAGTTTCGATGAAAGAGTTGAAATATTATTTATTTGAATGTTGTTGTTTTGAATGTCCAATTGAAATTCCCAAAATAGAATTTGTTGTTTAAGTCAGTTTCTATGTAGATCACATAATGTGAGAAATGTAATATTTGTCAATATTATAAGTTATTTGTTTCGCTAATGACCCATTACGGATTCCTGAATGGTAAGTACACTCCATAGTGGTGAGGACGAAGACAGAATCCCCTATAGATTGTACTCACCCTCTGTGTTGCGTAGTGGTCAAATAGCATACAACAGCTTCAAAAGATGGGGTAATAATTGCCAGTAGATATGATCTCACGCAACCCTTTAATGCCATTTACTAACCTAATCTATAAGGGTCACCACATGACGGCGTTTCACCAATTACCTGCCGTGCGATAATTACGTTTAATGAGGTGTTTTAAATGACGATATCAAACTTGTAAATTACTAAAGCAATCACTTTCTTGACATTAAATAAGATTCGAGATTTATTTTTGTAAATTTTTAAACAGGGGAATGTTATATATGTGTATAGATATTAGAAGATGTGGTATGAGTGCCAATGAGACAACTCTTCATCAGAGTCACAATTTGTAAAAGAAAAATCATTATAGGTCGTAGTAGGGTCTTCAACACTGTCTCACACCAAACGGCAAGCTGTAAATGGCCACAAAATGACTGGTGGAAACCCATTCAAACGGGAAAACCAATGGTCTTATTTATATAATATGATAAATGAAAATCACTTATGAATCACGTCTACAAACGACAACTACTGAACATCAAGTTCCTTACTACAACAGGTGCAGCGGGATTAAACGGTTTAATATGTACCTTCTCCCTGTATGTTCATTTATAAGGTAAGTTTCAGTAAGGTCTTGACAGCAATATATATCATATACATGATATATGAGCTGCGTCGGATAGCTATCAACCTTATACAAAACAAATCATCATCGATACCAGGATGTAAATTTTGTACGCCAACTATGCGTTTTTTTTTCTACAAAAGACTTATCAGTGACACTCGAATCAATAAAATAAAAAAAGAGTCATATAAAGAACAAAGTTGCAGAGCATTGAGAACTCTAAATTCTTCTCAAACACACATCAATGCATCTGTTAGCCTTTATCGGATTGAAAGAAAACAAATCCCTCCGGAAAGTATGTAACTATATGAAAATCCCCTACAAAACAGATGAAAATTCATATTCTTTTCCATATGTAAATGTTTCAAAATCAATTAAAGTCTTGTACATGTACATGTATACCTGCACTTGCATAATTTTGCTTTCTTTACGAAGCAACTCGTATAACATATTTCCATAGTGACAAGACGAATACATTCAATGCAGAGTACAACAATATACATGAATGAATATTATTTTTTTTTAAATGATAATCATGTAAATATCATTATTGCAAAAATTAGAGAAAAAAAAATAAGGCCATCAAGATCGTTTACTCAAAAATCAAGAGAAGACACAGAGAAAAAAAAATGGAGATAAAAAAAAGTCAACAATACATATATCAGATAATCAAGAGAGACAATGACGTTATGTTGTCCTTCCACTGTTACCAAGTATAAATACATAAACTTATATATAATAATATGCAACCAACTATGATACAAAAAAGAAGATGTGGTACGATTGCCAATAAAACAACTGTCTACAAGAGACAAAAATAACACAGACATTAACAACTGTAGTTCACCGTACGGCCTTAAACAATGAGCAAAGCCCAAAAGCCCATACTGCATAGTAAGCTATAAAAGGCCCGATATGACAATGTAAAACAATTCAAACGAGAAAACTAACAGCCTTATTTATATAAAAAATGAACGAAAAACAAAAATGTACCACATAAATGATGTCTTTTATGACGTACAATTATAAAGTTTTAGTATTTTATCCAATAATATATATTTAATTTCTCTACTGGTAATTGACCGCTATACAGAAACAATGACAATTCATTCTCAAGAAGTAAAATACTTGAATTTAAGATTTTGAACATTTTTTTGTGACAAGAATGGTGTACGGTAGACATATAAAGAAGACTACCGGAGATAGAAAAAAACACCTCTTATTATCTTTCCTAAGCTTTTTTTCAACCAGTCTTTAGAAGGACGAGTAAAACTGGAAGTCATAAACAGGACAGCAAAAACATGTCTTTAAAGAAATACAAATAAGATCATGTCTAAATGTAAGAGACGAAAATATAAACACCAGTTCATATATTTGTAGGCAGGAAAAAAATGAGATTTAGAACAAAAACCACGCAAAAACAGAAACATAGTGAAGTGTACAGATTCATTGGTATGTAAACAGATTTATTTTATATAAATATAACAAAATTAGATCTAAATATAAAATCAATGATATTAATTCAAAGTATTTGGATGAAAATTTTACCAAAATTTTAAATTATATGTCTGAAAAAGAACTAAAATCTATTTGTATGTATATTGAAAAAGCTCTTGATTTGAGAGACCACCATACTGCTTCATCAGATAACATTTATCCTTTATAGTAGTGTGTGCATATAATGATATATCTTATATAGATGATTGTGTATTCTAAGTAAAATTATGAAAATTAAGAATAATCGTGATATGCATTGTATCAATATGAGTTTAAAATGTAATGGTATTCGTATAATATACTTAGAATGTTATGATACCCATAGAGTTTACTTATGACTTGTTGTTATTAGATATAGGAAGATGTGGTGTGAGTGCCAATGAGACAACTCTCCATCCAAATAACAATTTAAAAAATGTAAACCATTATAGGTCAATGTACGGCCTTCAACACGGAGCCTTGGCTCACACCGAACAACAAGCTATAAAGGGCCCCAAAATTCCTAGTGTAAAACCATTCAAACGAGAAAACCAACGGTCTAATACACGCATTTATATTTCATTTATATGTTGTTTTAATATTATCATTGTCTGTATTTGGATCACGCCTCTATTGTGTTCTTTCTAATAAATATCAAATTGAATATAAAGTCTCCTTTTAGCCTATCTGATTAGGTGGAAGCATAGTGTGGATTTTAATTGTACTGATATAGTTTGAAGGTCAATAGTGTCCATGCATAATTTTGTAAACGTATAATTTATTATTCTAATGATTAGAAAGAAAGAACTTTCAAAATCAATAAAATAATAGAAAGATAACCTTTTTAAAAAGACTTTACTTCTGATAACCTTGTGTCATTTAATGACTACTTTGTATCTGCTTGAGATGGATCAATGGTATACATTTCATCAGATGAAATGGTCTTTTACTTTGCAAGAATGAAGATATTTTAATGCCTTATCAAAAATATAATAAGAAGTATAGATCACCGTGTTATTTTCAAAGCTATAAAATGGCCAGAGTTTGCATAGTTTGTTTATGAAAAATACAGAAAACTTTGTCTGTTAATAAAAAGATATAAATATGAGATAGAATTTAAAAATAAAATATGAGACGAGAGGGACGAAAGATACCAAAGTGACAGTCAAACTCATAGATCTAAAACAAACTGACAACGCCATGGCTAAAAATGAAAAAGACAAACAGAAAAACAATAGTACACTAAAAAACTAAAGAATAAACAACACGAACCCCACCAAAAACTAGGGGTGATATCAGGTGCTCCGGAAGGGTAAGCAGATCCTGCTCCACATGTGGCACCCGTCATGTTGCTTATGTGATTATAAATCCGGTAAATAGTCTAATTCGGTAGGTCACATTCATGAAAGGGAAGGGGATTGTAGTTACGTCGTAAGGAACATATCCGATATCATTTGTGAAACGGTTATTCCATAACGGTCAACCAACTCGTGATGGCGTCCGTAAAATTTACGAAGGGATGATTTCAACTTCACCATTTGGAACTCTTGGTTTAATAGCTTCCTTTTGAGCAGTAACCCCCTATCAAGAAAATCATGATAGGAAATGGAAGCACTTAATTTTCTTTATTCCAATTAACCCCTTTAATACCTATTCGTCTCCATAATTGGAAGATTTAAGCAAGGAACTCTAGCTACTGTCAACTGTTTTTGTACAATTCAAGATGGTGGTAAACAGATAATCTACACATTTGACAGTAACAAGTATTTCATGATTGTAAGGAATGCATTTGGATTATGTAATTATCAAAATTCATTTGGTTAAGTCCCGAAAAAAACATGTCTGTCTGTTCTATCAGCACATTTCTATCACTTCAAAACTTTCCAATAAATATCCGTCTGTCAATGACAAAAACAGAGTTGTTTGTTGAGATAACTTATGTTGGTACATCATGTCATTAAACCTAGGATTTACATATGGTAACCTCGCGATCGTGTGTTTGATTGAGCCTGGCCCTCCTTTATTATAATATCCATCTGTTGATCTGATTGTCAATTCCAGCTTTTCTGTTTCGGAAATAAGTCTGTCGATTGGAACTTTGCAAACTCTTCCTTCAAAATTAACATTCACCGTGTTTGTGCCTTCCTCATTGGGTTTTGAAACATCGCTTCCATCATACTCTTCTTCAAAGTCTTCGTTTTCAATATTAGTAACAGTGTCAATTTTGATATTAAAATTCAATCTGCAATTATTCGGCATTTTGTGTTGTTGAAATCGTGGATTGATGGAGATTGATTTAATCTTAATTCTTCTGTTTGCACTCATCGATAAAGTTTCTGATTGTAAATTAACCCACTGATTTTTCATTTTAGGATAGTGATTGCCTGCATACAGTATATCATCAATTGAAATCTCAGTTACCTTACATCCTATTCTCGAATATTTTCTGAATTTTCCGCATGTTGATGCATTATTGGGAATTGTTATAGCCTTAAAACTTTGCAGCTGTTCCTCGTCTGTTAAAACACCACTCGGTATAACAACTGATGTATATTCTTCCAGAGGAAGTAGAGGGATTCCGATAGTGAATAGAATACCATCTTTAAGAAAATAAGCTCTTCTTGATTTCCCGGAGATTATGGTTTTGTTTTTGGTCAATTCATTATCAACCCACTTAAGAACAGCTCTGAATACATCAATTTCTGGTACACACAGGGAATCAAGCTTAAGAATATCAACTAAGTCCTCTGAAGGGAGCAAGAGAAAATCATCATTTTTCAACACTTCGATCGCATTTTCGGATATAAATTTAAGTGCATTGATTTTGAGTTTTTCCATTGTGAAAATTTTTGCATTACTGAAAAGAGAACATGCATTGCTGACATCGAGGTTATCTTGTAGGTAGGTTTCACATTTTGAGATTAACCCTGCGATCTGATATTTTTTGGCAGCATACAATAAAGCAATTACAGAATCTTTGGCAAGCTGAAGATGATCGGTATATAGATATCTGAAACATATGAAATTAGATACAGGAATTAGATTTCGAAAATCTTGCCTGCACTTTCAAATCATTACTATGTGATCTATGTATTACTTTGCATCAAGACATTCTGAAACAAATAGTGTTGTTGATGATTTTAAATAACTGTTTATCAATAACTTCTATTGATATAAAGCAATCTGATTTCAATTTTGTCAGAAATGTCTCCTCATTGTTTGAACCGGTTTCATGATGGCCCTGAAACCTTTATTTTTTTAGTTAATATTGCACCCTACTGCACCTTTTAAATAGTATTTTATAATTCTTTAAACTTACCACCATTTAAAATAATTTGTGCCAATATACTATTTATCATAGTCCGATTGGTTGCCAGGTTCATTGAAAACAAATGCAAAGTAACAATATTTGTGGAAAGGCAGACATGAAATTTCAACAGTTGAAAGGTAATTGTCACAGGTTAAATTTTTTTTTCATGATCCAAAGTGAAGTTTATTTGTGTTTTAAATGCACCTCAGCGTTTTTATAATTAATCACAAATGCACTTGAGCGCTTTATTTTTTTTAGTAATGTGCATTATGAATGTTATTAAGTCAAGATTTAAAAAAAAAGTAACAAATCTGATTTAGACGTCATATAGTTTTTTTTTCTTGCTTTATGTATATTTAAGGAATAGCAATAGACTCGAAAACCGTACTCGTTTGGGTATAATATTTTGATCATCCTCTTTAGCAAAGGGTAATAATGCAACCCCTTTGATCCTTACAAGAGTAAGGAGTCGGACTTTAACCCTAGACGAAAGAAGATTAATTTTGATGTATTTTTCAATGTTTGCACTGAACATTCTATTCGTTTTTACAGCACTCCCCTTTGTGAGCTTATCTTACCTAGATGTTTGTGTGAATTCATAAACTCTACTACAACATTGTATTATTTTATACAAAAAAATAGTATGCAAAGTAAAAAATTATTGCAGAACGGTTGATAAAAACACTAATAGTTTTCAGTTTGACGTATAATTTTCTATATACTGTATACTGAGTATTACTTACCCCATTAGTCTCTTAAATGTATTTAAACTGATATCTTCGATACTTATATCGCCTTCACTTTGTGAAAAACTACCATAAAACATGGCCTTGAACACAGGACTTCTCAGTGCTAAGATCATTTTATGAGCTGGTATGCGGGATGTTTTTTCATTTTGAAATGAGAAGAACACATCCGCCATGTCATCCGTCAGACATATTTTGGCCAATCTATCTGCTGTAGTTTCTACACTCTCTTGTATCGTAATGTCAACACGTTTATATGTAGCTCCCTATAATAGAATCAAACATAGTACTTATATATGTTATATACTTATGTGTTTTTTTTCAAGCTAGTATCCAATTGTTTGTAGACAAAAGAAATGGAATACTTATCATTACATTATTGTCACAGTGAGTACTATTTGACGTTTCTCAGTGTTATGCACCAGTTTCATGATGTGTCAGACTTGCGATTGCAAATTAAACTGTTACATGTTTTAATTGTATATAAAAACTAATGCTTGTAATGAAATTATATGTCATAAAAAATAAAATAAATTACCAGTATTTGTGCGTTGAATATGGTTTTATTTGTTTGTAAAATTAAAGGTGTAGTATTATAAAAAAAACCAAAAAAAAACCACAAAAATACTGAACTCCGAGGAAAATTCAAAAAGGAAAGTCCAAAATCAAATGGCAAAATCAAAAGTCCAAACACATCAAACGAATGGATAACAACTGTCATATTCTTGACTTGGTACAGGCATTTTCTTATGTAAAAAATGGTGGATTGAACCTGGTTTTATTGCTAGCTAAACTTCTCACTTGTATGGCAGTCTAATCAAATTCCATTACATTGTCAACGATGTGTGAACAAAACAAACAGACGCAATAAGTAAAAATGTCAAAAATAGGGGTACAGCAGTCAACATTGTGTTATCATCTTAATCACTATAAAAACAACAAATGTAACGAAGAAGCACAAAAAGGCATACATCAAATTTAACATCCTCATTTTGCTTATCTTATACGATTTTATTTATCTATGTAAAATCTACCCATAAAGGATGGAAGGTTTTCAGTACTGGTGTAAAATTGCGCGTTTGAAATTCGCACGGATAGACATAAAATAATGTTGCCGTTCAAAGTATGACGGCATACATTAATGCAGAGTCACGTAAAGTAGATATAACAGACATAACAGTAAAAGTAATAATAATAAATAAAATAACTGTGTGGTTCAAAGTATGATGGTTGACATAAGCACAGAGTCACGTCAAACGAATATCTAAAAAAACTGACTTAACTGTAAAAGTAATATTTTTAAAGACAAATACTATAACACGTTATAAAGATGATAACTAACGTCAGTACGCAAAATCTATACTTCAAGACCATCTTGTATTATTTGTGAAGTTGATACGGAATATTTATCAACAAGTTCTTGGTACCTTCCGATGAACTTTTTTTTAAGAAAATGGACGAGACGTTCTGTGACATACCCCTGGTTCATCAACTTTCTGCTCAGACACTGGTGACGTTTTACAAAGTCTGAATAGGAGCTACAAGCTCTTGAATACCGAATAAATTGGGAAATGTATATTCCATATGCAGATGAAGTTGGTATATTACTACTAAGGTGGGGGAAATTGATAATTTCAAAATTAAAATCGTCTCGTTTGTCATAGATTCTGGTACTGAGACGACTGTGTATGTCAAATTCGAGGTATAAGTCTAAAAATGAGGCGGAGGAAGCCGTGTCTGTTGTCTCTTTAATTTCTAGTTCTGGTGGATATGTTAATGGAACCCAATCAGAAAAGTTCGGATTGTTAATGGAAAGAACATCATCAATATATCTGAAAGTGAAATTAAATAACCTGTCTTCTTTGATCTTCTTGTTTTTGACAAGTGTCTGAAGGAACTCCGATTCATATGAAAATAAGAAGAGGTCGGCTAGGAGAGGCGTACAGTTCGTTCCCATAGGAATGCCGACAATTCGTTGAAAAAGTCTACCTCCAAATTCAACAAATACGTTGTTAATAAGAAACTCCAGCATACTGATCACTTGTTCCTCTGTGTAGTATGTTTTACCCTTTTGTTCCTTCTTAACAAAATATGCCTTATGGAATCCCAAAGTGATAAATTTATAGCGTATGCTACCATTGTTATGATGAAAAGCATTGTGGATTATTTCTTTTAGACGGTTTTTCAATTTCACATGGGGAATGGTTGTATACAAGGTTGAAAAATCAAAAGTTTTGATAGAACTAATTTCAGAAAAAGACCGAGATTTAAAATTATCCAGAAGTTCTTTAGAGTTTTTAAGAATCCACATATGGTTAATATCACTACGCGAGTAAACAGTTTCACAGTATATCTGAAGACCCTCTTTCACTGCGGACAGAATTTTAGTCAATCTAAAGGACAATTCTTGAGTAGAACATGCAGATGAGCCGGCAATGTACCGTTGCTTGTACGGAATGTTGTCAAGTTTAGGTATCCAATCTAGACAAGGTTAGACTCCGATTTGTTGTTCAATGCAATGTTCATAGAAGCCATGAAGGACTTATGATTCGCCAAAATATCAAAATTGTCAAATGATATGTTTTTGTATGTGGGATTACCTGAGTGCTCATTTATTCCTAATTCTTTTACAAGACACTCGTAGTAATACGATTTACATATAAAGACAATATTATTTGAAGCTTTGTCCGCAGGAACAACAACATACTTATCTTGAAGAGATGATAGCCATTTTACAGCCTCTTTGTCACTGAAAACGGATCATTCACACAGTTTTTCAACTTATGAATGCGACGTTTTATCAGATATTATGAATATTTACAGACTTTGACTATCAAAAGGCAACATATACTTAATTTTTCTACAGAAGCATACTTGACATATAAGTGATCCTGGAATTTTGAACCCATGCAGCCACACCAAAAGTTTTTTTTTATACCGACAAACATGTTGTTAAGTTATATAGTCTCAAGTCTGTATACTGGTATCTACTCTATATCTTCGGGTTTTAAAACTAATCGAATATCACGAAAAATTATATATTGTTTGAAGAAAAACAAGTGAAGGACTTTTTCATTTAATATAACTGCATTTATTTGGAAATTATGAATGACAAACAACCTGATTGTTTCTCGCCTTCGCATACACATGAACCAGGTTATACATAGGCGTGATGTTAAACGTGGTTGCTGCGATATCAATGTGTGAAAGATTTTGAGTAGGTCACTTTCAGTGGAAGTATTCATTGATATTTGGTATGCAGTTTTATAAGGTTCAAACATTCCATTTTGATGAAATGTTCACATGTTGATATGGTCAAATCTACGATAAAATCGGGTAAGGAGAACCACAAAATTTCATTTTATTTTAATAGACATTATTTAACACCTATCCAGTCATGATGTTTTTACTTTGACATATTTTCATAGTGTACATTATAAAAGTTTGTGGCTTGTTTAGTTTAAGGAGAAACACTTACGATAGTTAAATGAGACCTGTATCACGTTACATTAGCTCAATCAATTCCTTTGTAATTATATCTTTTTACCAAAAGATTCGGTTCGTTGACTTAAAAATGTTTTCATAAATTCATGTTAGTTTTAGTTCTGTTATTTTTTAAAAAGAATCGGTTTATGATAAATTCATTATATTTAAGGATTTTTGAAAACACTTGTATATAATGATGAGATAGATAAAGGAACCAAAAAAGCGGAAAAATATAGGCCCATATGCTTGATTTCGAGATAATAGCTATTGCAATTTTGGCGGGAAAATGATCCCTCTGGAATTTTCATAGCTTTATTATTGGCAAGTTTTGGTTCTTCAAAGCTATTTAAAAAATAACAAAGACATTTACAGATGTCTTATTATTATACATGTTAAAGATTTAAAAAAAGAAACACGTCGGCAATTTTTTATATTAAGGCCAGATATGCTACCAACGGCATCAGGTTTATAATTTGATACACCAGACACGCGTTTTGTGTACATAAGACTCTTCAGTGACGCTCAGATCAAAGTAATTAGAAAATCAAAATTTGCTTGCTATATAACCTCACCACTAAGTTATTAAAGCAGCGTATACTGTCATTTGAAAAAAACCCAACAAGAAACAAAGTTTTTTCAAACATTTGGAAATGTTTAAATACTATTTCGCCATAAGAAGTAAGTTGTGTTCTATTAAGTGAAAATAAAATCGATAAATAAGCAACTGTATTATTGACTTGCAAATAAAAAAAAACTACTTCAGTTGAACCCGTATTCGTATAATCATAGCGTGACATTAACTACCGATTGGTTGAGCATTCGTTAGGCGTGTTCAATTATTTAAAAAGAATAACAGTTTACTATGGACAAGTGACCGACCATTACAATAAACTCATCATAGATACTAGGATTAAAAATGTCATTAATAATCCGGCCTGAATAACGATGCTGCCTTAGAGATAAAAAGGAATGTTCTTAATTCATTAAAAAAAATAAAACATACATAGTCTACGTCATATCTTTTATTTCGGGTTGGAGTCATTCTATATGATGTCATCTTTTTTGAATCAGCAAATTCTGAAAAATAAGATAAGAGACTTTCAAACACTTAAAATACAAACATTTGTTAATCTCCATTATGATGATGGTTCAAACCAAGAACACCTTAAATCCTTTTTTGTGGACAAAAATGATGGTTTTTTTTTTTTTATTCTAGAGTGTTTATTAAAAAAAATTAAGTGAATTAATACAATCTTTGCATAATCATCAAGACTATGCAGATCTAAATGACAAAATTAAAGGTCAAGGGAATATATCTCAAACTTCTGTTATTGGTTTCATGTGATGATATTTTGTTACACAATTTGAAAACAATGGTAGATATCAATTATTATGCAAACTGGGTCATTTACAAATTGGTAAATTATTTAATATTTATTCAAAATATGGATTCTTTACAAACCAGATACCCTTATGATCATAATGGCCAATTTTGGTTACATTTAAATCAGGAGTATCATACAAGAAGATTTTTGTAAAGGTAACAACGACGGACGACAGCGACAACAACAACAATGGAAACCAAGTGATGAGAAAAACTAATCCTTCCTTTGTTAGTCTTGTATGATTTTTAATTTTAGTTTCTTGACTGTAATTCGGAGTTTAGTATGACGTCCGTTATCACTGAACTAGTATAGCTATTTGTTTAGGGGCTAGCTGAAGGAAGCATCCGGGTGCGGTAGTTTCTCGCTGCATTGAAGACCTATGGGGCAGGTAAGTTGAATAGAACTGTTAAACATAGTTTTATGTCATTTTCTTATCCCAGGCATAGATTACCTTAGCCGTGTTTGGCACAACTTTTTGGAATTTTGGATCCTCAATGCTCTTCAACTTTTTACCTGTTTGGCTTTACAAATATTTTAAACGAGATGGTTTGAAATTTGAAATGATAAATTTATCCATCTTAATAGCTATATACCAACTTCACTTGTATATGGGATATGAAGTTTCAACTTATTCGGTATTCAAGAGCTTTCAGTTATTACTCAGACTTTGTACAACGTCACCAGTGTCCGAGTGGAAAGTTGATGAAAAAGGAGTTTGTCAAAGAACATCTCTTCCTTTCTAAAAAAAGTTCATCAATACATTGTTGATGAATCTTCCAAATCAACTTCACAAATAATAAATGATTGTCTTGAAATGTAGAATATGGGTACTGATGTTGTTTATCATATCGAAAACGTGTTACAGAATTCTTTTTATTAGGTCTTTCCACTTTTCGTGGAAAGACCTTTTGTTTTTCTTCTAATTATTATTTTTCTTCTGCCTTGTGAGATGCTTTTTTGTCTTGCAACATATCGAATGGATTTTTGGCCAAAGATGTTGTACAGTAATGGGGATTTCAAAACTCACCCTGTGTGACCGAACACTTATTCCTACAGGAGTTATCTCCTCGCGTCCCTTTTTTCTTGTTATCGCTATATCTCTAAAATCGTAAAAGATTTTAACAAACTGTTTTCACCAAATTGTTCGTCTACTCTTAAGAATGATTTGGTTAATTTTGACTGAAGTGATCGGAAGACATCTTATGGGAGTTATTTCCCTTTGAAAATTTAAAATAATCGATATGTTGGGTAAATTCATACGTTATAAGTCGTAGAGGCCTACAGTCTTTTGATATAAAGTCCTTGGTCTATTTGAAGTAAATTGAGGTCAAGGTCAAAGGTCAAGGTCATGTAAAAAAGTTTGAAATTTGCTTGTTATCGCTATTCAAAAGAAACTGTTACAATAAATGATATGATGTCTTTGCCAGATAACTGTTTATAACAAGGCGCAACTTCAACCTATTTAAGTCGAAGAGCTTTGGTTAACCCGTATAGGAGTTTTCTCCCCTTAGGTATTTTAAATCAGCATTTCTCCACAGCCATACATGTGATTGACCTGGGGTCCTTTGATTTGAGATCACTGACCTATGATCTTAAAATTGAGATCAATGTCAAAGGTCAATTTGACGTTCTAGATTTTGACCTTTGCTAAAAATTAATTCTGGTTCATTATAAAACAAATGAGTCTTCTGCATAAACCTATTAATCATTTTTTTTATCAGTTTGATTTACCACAGTACATCAACACGGAGTGACATTTTCTATTATAGTTTTTTTATAATTTCTTTCTTATTAGCGAGGTGAAAAGACCGTCAATTGTTCTCTGAAGAATTAGTTTTTAATTTGTCTTAATATTTCTTTTAATTTTAGTTTTTTGTGATATTCATTTGACGTGTCATACCGTCATAATGTTGTTATGCTATGGTATTTGTATTCTTGTCTTTCATTTGTTTTAATGTGCTTTTCCTATATGCTTGTTTTGTGTTTCTTTGTAACTTATGACGTGGCTCTTTTCTTATACATCCCGTCATTGTGTTCTGTTGCTATGAATTATTTTCTTCAATTTCAAGATTATAACTCAATGTTAAATGGTGTACCCCTATATTTGACATTTTTATATGTTTGTTTGTACACACCTCGTTGTCAATATAACGGAATAGTATGCGACTGTCATACAAGTCAGAGGTTAAGCTAGCGACAAATCAGGTTTAATCCGTTTTTACATAAGAGAATGCATGTACCAAGTCAGGAATGTCCATTCGTTTGACTTGTTTGTGCTTTTGATTGGCCATTTCATTACGGACTTTCCGTTTGATTTGTCCTCGGAGTTCGGTATTTTTTTTGTTATTTTACTTTTGAATGCCTTCTTTTTTTCTTCAGGCTTTCATAACCAAAACTACATTCCGTATTTATAAAATGGATACCACATATTATGCTGGGTTACCCAAATTTGATTGAACATGTGAAGTCCTAAGGCATTATTTTCAAAACCATTTTTAAATATTCCCTTGATATATGAATCTTATTTCACACGCTACGACAATTGTTTTTGAAAAAAATATGAAATCACCTGAAAATGTTGTTTTTCATTGCACTTCAAATGACTATCGAAGTTCGACTTCCTCATTTGATTACGCCTTCGATTATGTATAAAAATAAAATAACAGGCTTTGCTATTTAAAAACCATAGCAAAATATAGAACACAAAGAATTTGATCGACTATTGATTGCAAATATAAAGAGGTTTACATTGACTTTTAATGTTAATTGAAATAATGTAATGTAAAAAAGTTTCTGTTTATGAAAATCGATGTCGTTGTCATAAGTTCTGCGTAAATGACTTTTCGAAAATGTTAAATGGGTCAACCATTGAATTAATTTAAAAAGTAATATATTTACATTAACAAATACCTGATGAGATGTCAGAGAATTAACGAAGTAGTTCAGGTGAAAAAGTTCAAATATTTATTGAGACTATTAAATCTATAAACATTATACTTACAATAGTGTTGTTTTTGATTTCCAAATGAAAGTATAATTATAGATGTTGTTGTCGTAGTCGAAATCTGTGTAGATCATGATCACGTGATATATGCAATGATAAATGGGTCAATACTGACGTTCTATGATGGTGCATGATGATTTTCTATAAATAAAATTACATAAACTGATTTGTTTTAAAATTTAGCCGTTTAGTTTAACAAATGTCCTATTAAATATTTTCCCGCAGACAATATTTCATGAATATATATATTGCAATATTGTCCAAATCTATTAAAAAATGTCAAGAGAAGGACACATTTCCATGGTGAAATTGTGTCTGTATATAGAAAATATTTTACAGATGAATACTATGAAATTTAGTTCTGTCAAAGGAAGGTTATATTTTGTGTGTATTTAGACAATATTTATAGACGGATTGGAATGCCGAAGAGGAGGATATATATAATTTACAGATCTAACATTGTTGGGTTGATGTTTAGACGAGTTGTATATACATAATATACACAGCCATGTATCACCATCACTGCTGGTGATCCGATGGATAAATCGGTTGTAGAGTTGTCACTAGCTCAGACGTACTTATATATATAAGTACGGATATATATAATTATTTCCTGTGACTGTATTTTGCATTAATTTGTAGGATCCTTTACTATAGATAATTGAGCTGATCTGTAACGATAACATCTCCATGCCTTATATATTATGTACTGTATAACTACGCTAGATTAAAACTGACGAGGAAAGGTAACACCCGGCCACCGAAAGCTTTATTTTTGTGAAGCCAAGGTGGTCGTGTGGTCTAGCGCACCGGATACAGTGTAGGCGATTTGGTGTCACGATATCTGAGAAGCATTGGTTCGAATCCCAGCGAGAGAAGAACAAAAAATTTGCGAAAGCAAATTTACATATCTAACATTGTTGGGTTGATGTTTAGACGAGTTGTATATATATATATCTACATTGTAGATCTGGTGTACAAAAAAAAAAAAAAAAAAAAATATTGACACCTTGTGTTTGTGGCATAGCATCTTGGCCACAAGTTTATCGTTTTCTGTTTAGTATTAAATTTATATTAAGATCCATTTTGTTACATCTCGTGATCAATTTTATTTGGCAGTCAGCAGGGTTTAAGAACATCAGTTGTTCGACCTGTTAGTCAAATGCGTTTTGTTTAAATATACTTTTTCACTTTTTTGGTCTTTTGGAAAATGTTGTTTGTGCTGTATTGAGACCCTTCTACAACGAATTCTTTTTTACATGCACACGTATAAAAATTGCGGATTTTATCCAACGCAATCATAGGTTTGGACGTAGTTTTCATTTAAGACTCGTTTATATTTTTTCGTTTGGGCTTGTATCATATTTTCCCTCCGGTTTATATGATCCGTTCATCCTATATTGACTCTTAAAATTCATCTAAAAATGAGGGTACTTTTTATATGGCCTTTCAAATACCGTTTTGATCCCTAACATCACTGAAGAGACATTTATTGTCGAAATCCGGAACTGGTGTACTGAAAAGATATTGACACCGTATGTTTTAGGCATAGCTAGATATGTAAACTGATATTTGATTTCATGCTAACCATCTGTGATTTCTTGTTTGACGTACACTAATGCAGCCTCTTTTTTGTTGTTGCTAAAATGATATATTTCAATGTGTTTTACGCTCTGAAGCGTTTCCTTCTCTTTGCTGCCTTTAAACATATCAAATTCTCCAAACGTGTGGTCGACTTCAATGAATATCCAAACATGTCTAGTTGTTTGTTGACACTCGAATATGTGCATTCACTTACGTCCAATAAAGTCAATTTCGTTGAAAAGTTAATTACATACATTTCACCTTAACTCGATTTCGCTATCATGTTCATGGTTTGGAAATATATCAAGAAAGTAAAATGTATGGAACAGATCTTGTTTCATTTAGTGCGTTAATTACTGTTTTCCATAGATAAAAAAACACAACATCTTATCAATTAAAACAAAATGACCTCAAGGGATTGTATTCGTAAAAACAATGCAAAGGAACCCGTTTTTAAGATTTTTATGTGACACCTTGGCAAGACAGCTGCTTAACATAAAATCAAAAGTCAATTTTCTTTGTTTTTAGTGTATCATACAAAGTGTTTAGTTTTCAGTGTTGTGTTTTGTGTTGTTTATCTGTCTATTGTTATGTTTCCTTTTGGCTATGGCGTTGTCAGTTTGTTTTCGACTTTTTTGTTTGAATTTGCCTTTGATATCGTTTGCCTCTCTTTTCTAAACAAGTCCACGAAGCCTAAAGGTAGAACATAAAGGTAAACTAATATATTGCCTTAAATAATACAAACCAACGTAAAATAATAATAATTGAAATATAAGTTTCTACTTGTTTAAGTATATTCTACAATATAATCATTTCTTTGTTATATAAGTTACACATATTGATCTTACTTTAAATCTATTCCTACCAAAAACGTTTTAGTAACATAAATACAATTTTGTCGGAAACCGCGATCAAATAAACTCATCATAGATACCAGGATTAAATTTTTTATTTACATCATTCGCGCGTTTGTCTACATAAGACTCACCAGTGACGCTCGAATCTAAAAAAGTTATAAGGGCCAAATAAAGTAGTTGAAGAACAACGTAGTTATATCGAGAAACCTTTAGTACAGTGATATAAATAAAATCCTATTATTACGAGTCTTTTGTAAAAGAATTAGGAATAAATGCGCGCTCAGGTAATAAAATATTTGACAAGGATGAGGTTATGGCAAATCATAAGTCCTTTATGATTTCTAGGAACATAAAATTGAACAGAAAACCTGATCACTTACATTGCTTGTATTCGATAACTAAGCACCACAAACATTCCATACAAACAAGCGTACATCGTCGGATCATCTGCATGTTCTAAAAGGAACTGTCAATTAAATTGACAAAAAGCTGTCCGCAGTGAAGGGGATGTTCAAAAATACTGTGTAATTACTTATTTCCCTAGTGGTATTAACCATATGCAGATTCTAGTATAACTGTAAAGGAGTAATAAGATAATTTTAAATCCCGATCTGTTTCTAAAATTAATTATATCCAAACGTTTAATATTATTGTACAACACAATTCCCCATGTGAAAACAAAAAATCGTTTAAAAGAATATTCTACAATGTTTTTCACTATAAAAATGGTAGCATACACTTCACAGATAAAAAAAAGTGATCTAAATGTTGAGGTTACCAATTTACATCATATTTGTTGAATTTGGAGGTAGACTTTTTCATCAAATTGTCGGTATTCCAATGGGAACGAACTATGCGCCTCTCCTTGTCAACATCTTTTAAATTACATATGAGTCGGATTTCCTTCAGAATTTGTCAAAAACTAGAAGATCAAAGTTGCCCGATTATTTTATTTTACATTCATATATATTGATGATATTCTTTCCATAAAAAATCCAAACTTTTCTAATTTCAGTACCAGAATCTATGACAAAGGAGACGATTTTATAATTGAAATTATCAATCCCCCACATAAGTAGCATTATCCAAACTTCATTTACATATGCCATACTGATTCTGTATTCAAGGAATTGCAGCTGCTACCAAAACTTTTTAAATCGTCACCAGAGTCTGAGGAGAAATCTAATGAACCAGGGTTATGTTAAAGAACATCTTGTCCTTTTTTTAAACAAGCTAATCGGAAGATACCAAGACCGTGTTGATAGATTTTCCGTTTTAGGCGACTAGTTTAGCTACTTATTTAAAAAGCAGGTTAAATCCATCATTTTTTATTTAAAGAAATTCTTGTACAAAGTCAGGCATAGAACAGTTGTTTCCATTCGTTTGATATGTTTGTGTTTTTTTGTGTCGTTTTATTTAATACAGAACTTTTCGATTTGCCTTGTGGTTCGGTACTTTTGTTATTTTACTTTTTTGTCATAGTTGGGTTAATGTAGACATGATTTTGATAAGTGTTTTTTATTTTCAAACAATGCCACAATATTAACATAGGATGGTTTGCTAAAGGAACATCTACCTGGTAAATATCTTTGTTCATAGCTTATATGTTAGTACACTGTATTTTACGGCATACTTCACTGTATGGATTTTGCTTCATTTATTATGCGTTCAAATAAACCCTAGCTTATATCTAATTCATTTGGTCTTTGATGGATTGTTGTCTCATAAGTTATCATGTATTGTCGAAATGCGCATCTGGTGCAGGAAAATTGGTACCGTTAATATTATTATCATACTTCTTACATGTAACTCGTTGACAGAATGTTAAAGAGAGGCGAAAGATACCAGAGGGACAGTAAAATATAGTACAATGTATATCACGCATACATCGATCGCCTTTAATGCTATTTAGTTTTCAATACTTACAAATCGACCAGAGTTTCAATCATCGCATATTGTATTTGCACATTGTATATGCAACGATTGTATAATGACCCTTTCTGCACGCTTGAGACATATGAGATACTTGGACAATGAGCATGAGTCAAACCGCAATACTAACCGCTCCGTTTATAATAAACTCATCATTGATACAAATATTGAAATTGTGTACGCCAGATGAGCGTTTCATAAAAAAAATACCAAATTAAATACGAAGTTGAAGAGCGTTGAAGACCTAATTGTCTCAAAATATAGTTAATATGAAAAAGATGTGGTATGATTGCCGATGAGACAACTCTCCACAAAAGACAAAATTACACATAGGTCTCCGTACGGCATCGATAATCAGCAAAGGTTACCATCTATGAAAGGCCCCGAAATGCTAATGTAAAACAATTTAAACGAGAAAACTAACGGCATAATTTATTTACAAAATATGAAAAAATAAAATTATTCCTAGGGTTGAAAATCTTTGCATTTCCAAAAAGTATTTCAAACAATTGATTTTTAATTATGACCATATCAATGATAATGAATATCGAAACAGAGGTGCTGATTCGTGTTTTATGTAAAAAGAAAGTTTGTCAGTTAAGGTGGATAGGGACTATTCGGCTGCGTATAATTTTGCGCATGAATTACCATGCACACGAAAAGTGTGTGTCGTAAATTCACTTTTAATTTTTTTTATACATGCATTTTGATTGATTAAAATGATAAATTATTGTACTTCTTTACTAAAACATATTATCGTTATTATGTGTATCTGTGAAAGAGGTGCTGATTCGTGTTTTATGTAAAGAAAAAGTTTGTCAGTTAAGGTGGATAGGGACTATTCGGCTGCGCATAATTTCGCGCATGACTTACCATGCACACTAAAAGTTTGTGTAGAAAATTCACTTTTATTTTTTTTTATACATGTATCTTGATTGATTAAAATGATAAATTATTGTACTTCTTTCACTAAAAAATATTATCGTTATTATGTGTATCTGTGAAAGAGGTGCTGATTCGTGTTTTATGTAAAGAAAAAGTTTGTCAGTTAAGGTGGATAGGGACTATTCGGCTGCGCATAATTTCGCGTATGCATTACCATGCACACGAAAAGTTTGTGTCGTAAATTCACTTTTTTTTTTATATACATGTATTTTGATTGATTAAAATGATAAATTATTGTACCTCTTTTACTAAAAAATATTATCGTTATTATGTGTATCTGTGAAAGAGGTGCTGATTCGTGTTTTATGTAAAGAAAAAGTTTGTCAGTTAAGGTGGATAGGGACTATTCGGCTGCGCATAATTTCGCGCATGACTTACCATGCACACGAAAAGTTTGTTTCGAAAATTCACTTTTATCTTTTTTTTATACATGTATTTTGATTGATTAAATTGATAAATTATTGTATTTCTTTAACTAAAAAAATATTATCATTATTATGTGGATCTGTGAAAGACTCACAATGACATTTAACCCAATTTCACCATTTTCCTGCCAAAATTTTGTGTTTTAAGGCAAAATATCTTTTTTCTCTTATCGGTGACCTATATTTTTTATTTGCTTATTCTTTGAAGCTATAGTTTAGCTTTTTATTTTACAGTTTTGGACCAAGTGTCACAGAGTGTTTTTGATAAACCGATAAAACTATGTCAACACTATATTTTCCCAATCATTTCATTGAAAAAAACGGTCCCTTTTAGTGACCTCTTTAAAAGTAATAGTTTGAGCTTGATACAAAAAAATCAGCAAAAATCTAAACATTTTTTTTAATTTTAAATTTTATTTGTTACACTATTAGTTGTTACTTTATGATATGGTACAAAAACTATCTAAAAAATCAATTCGTTTTCACTCCAGATGACTTTTCAAATGTTTATATGATTGAAAAAGCTCCAAATTATCTGCCTTTGGTGCAAAATTGTCATTTTTTTGCATTAAAATTGTAATATTTTATTTAACTCATCGGTGACCTATATTTTTTTTATTACTTTTTCAAATAAGGTGTACTTAAACTAAACTAGTTAAATTTTAAGCGATTTTTATTATTTAGTTCTTTCTTTAATTTCGATATGAACTCTTTTTCTCCTATTAGTTCAACAGAAAAATAGTACTATAACAAAAATGCATGCTTCTTTCGGAGGCACATTGTTAGCTTAAATGAACGGTGACCCCATATTTTTATTTCATTTTTTTTAATAATTTACTGGATGAAGTTTATTTGAAGAAAAAAATAGCGAAATCCTATAGTTTGAAAAAAGGTGATTTATACCCGCGAGCCACCTTAAATGATCTGGGCCCCCTATTTTTTTCCATCAATTTGATTTACTGTCTAAAAATATTAAAAAAAATAGAATACGTCACTTCTGACAGAAACTTCGAATAGGCCCGCTCCACCTTAAGTGCAGATCTAGAGTCTTTATTTTGATATTTTTTTCTAAATTAAAATAATTAGCAATGTTTTTCATGGTTTAAGCTAAAACGAATTAATAAGACTCATCAGTGACTCTCATATCAAAATATTTATAAAGCCAAACAAGTACAAAGTTGAAGAGCATTGACGATCCAAAATTCCAAAAAGTTGTGCCAAATACGGTTAAAGAATTAAATCTATGCCTGGGATAAGAAAATCCTTAGTTTTTCGTAAACAGGAAATCAATAAAAATGACCACATTATTGATATTCATGTCAACACCGAAGTGGCATCGACCCAGTGGTGTAAATAGTTATCAAAGGTACCAGGATTATAATTTAGTACGCCAGACGCGCGTTTCGTCTACTTACGACTCATTAGTGACGCTCATATCAAAATAGTTATAAAGCCAAACAAGTACAAAGTTGAAGAGCATTGAAGATTCAAAATTCAAAAATGTTGTGCCAAATACGGCTGAAGAATTAAATCTTTCATTTTATTAACAATCATGAATGTAACATTCTGAATTGTCTTTTGAATTACATTTTTATTTATTTTTCAAGAAATATCTTTCTTCATTGTTACAAAAAAGGGACGAATGATACTAGAGGGACATTCAAACTCATAAAATCGAAAATAAACTGACAACGCCATTGCTAAAAAGTACACAAAACGCAACATAGAAAAACAAAGACTTAGCAACACGAACCCCACTAAAAACGGGGAGGGGGTTCGGGTGTGGGGGGTATCTTAGGTGATCCGGAAGGATAGGCTGAACAAGTCTTACTTTCACAATCATTTTCATTTTCATTTT
Source organism: Mytilus edulis (assembly GCF_963676685.1). Lineage (NCBI taxonomy): Eukaryota > Metazoa > Mollusca > Bivalvia > Mytilida > Mytilidae > Mytilus > Mytilus edulis. Next base: position 27,970,638 of record NC_092351.1, on the reverse strand, counting down.
CCTTCTGTGTTTGAATGTATTGGTAAACAATAATTGCAATTTAGCATGAGTTGATAATGATAGTTTGAACGTTCTTACTTTGGTTCTTAGACTGTAAGGCATTTAAGAGAATTCTTAATAAATTCTCATTTCTACAAGTGGTGATATCTGAAATGTACAAATGATTTTCGTTGATTTATAGATATTTAACAACATTTATCTTTGACTGTGGATAAATAAAAGTTTCGATTAGTTAAAAGTACATAGGAAGGTAGACTCTGACCTTATCTCCCGCAAAACACCCACAATTATCAGAACACTTATGCACACAAAATAATTCCCATGCTCGTTGCAGTCATCTATATTATGAAAAATTGTTTATCCCAAATCGGTTGCTGTAGGAACAAAAAAAAAACCACGGCATTATACGTAGAATTAATATTTATAATACAAAGAGTGTTTATATTTGACTCGAACACCCATTCAGTATTTTTAGAAAGGAGATTTGGCTTTGATATGCTTTTTGATTTTTCAATAGCAACAAGTTTCCACTTTAATTGTCGAAATCCTTAATGTACTATAAGAATCATGGATGACATGATTACAGGTAAACTTTCATAGGTAAGAGGCACATAGTCCGTTCAATTTTGGTCAGATGTGTCAACGTTTAAAGCTCAAACATTCATATATTTTCAGTGCAATTGTTCTTTAGTTTTGAGAGTAAAAAGTGAACATGTTCTGGACGACCCAAATAATAGTTGTGTTCTCGAACTTGTTTCTTGAAAGTTTTTGTTTGTTTATTATTTCGTTTTTGTTTATTTATCTATTATATTGTTATCACAAATTTAAATGCTTTTCTGAACATGTTTTATTCTTTATTATTTTGTATCTGTTTATACCACTGATATATGTCAAAAGGAGAAAGGATGAAATGACAGAAAAAAGTTGAAAACTGCTACAAGTTTATGTGGCTATCAAAACTATACGACATTTAATCGTAGTATTTTGTTATATTTGCTTGCTTTTTGTAAGTTACAATAGATTGATTTTGATGTCGTCAAGTTGTTGTATAATTCACTAGAGAAAACCTTAATCCTAGGAAATTTTGGTCCCTTAGTAAATCTGTGTTAGGTTACAATTCAGATAGAACTATCCCCCCTTTAAAAGATAACATGAATCTGATATCTGATGATCTTGAGAAAGCAGAACTCCTTAATTGTTATTTTTCTGCTCAGATGCACTTGGGTCAACATGAAAATGACTTGCCCGCTCTACCGCCATTATCTTTTCTTACAGTGGAGCGTCTTCAGGAGATAGTAGCTGTCGAAGAAGATGTTCTTAAATATTTACGCCAATCTAACCCCCATAAGTCATGCGGCCCAGATGGTATATCAAACCCTATCCTAAAGTACTGTGCTCATTCTCTGTATAAACCACTCACTAAACTCTTTAATTTCTCACTCCATTCTGGAGTATATCCATCTCTCTGGAAAGTATCTAATGTGTGCCCAGTGTACAAAAATAAAGGCGACAAAAATATCATGTCTAATTATCGACCAATTGCTCTACTATCATCTGTGTCCAAGATCCTTGAAAAAGTCATCTACAAGGCTATCTATGAGTTCTGTGAATTTAATGACTTACTCATCAGTGAAAATTCGGGCTTTAAGAAAAACGACTCAACAGTGAATCAACTAATTACTATTACTCACGAAATTTACAAGTCATTAGATAGCGGTAAAGATGTATGTACAATCTTTTTAGATGTTTCAAAGGCCTTTGATAAGGTTTGGCACAAAGGCCTGATTTTCAAACTTAAACAATTTGGCATATGTGGCTCATTTTTGTCTCTTGTAGAGAATTACCTCTCAGGTCGTACTCAAAGAGTCGTTATTAATGGTCAGACATCATCGAGTCAAAACACCTATGCTGGTGTACCCCAGGGCTCTATACTCGGTCCTTTGCTTTTTCTTATATATGTGAATGATATTAAAGATGGAATTGTCAGCAATATCAAACTGTTTGCTGATGATACGTCCCTTGTCAAACAAATTGATGACATCTCTGATTGTTTCCAAACTCTGAACAGTGACCTCGTCACGTTGAACACATGGGCCCAGCAATGGTGTGTAACATTCAATGCAGAAAAAACGGAGTATCTTATTATTTCTAAGAAGAAGCAAATACCACACTACCCTCCATTGATCTTAAATAATGTAAATATAAAGAGAGTTACATGCCATAAACATTTAGGTCTTATCTTGAATGATAAACTTTCTTGGACCGATCATATTGCTGATATTTGTAAGAAATGTCATAATAAACTGAACACTATCTTGAGGATGCGACATATATTACCTAGATTATGCATTGAAAAATTATATAAAACATTTGTTCGTTCATTGCTAGATTATGCAGATGTCATCTATGATAACTGCACTAGCGCCGATTCTGCAAACATTGAACATGTACAGAGACGTGCCTGCATTATATCTACTGGGGCAATCAGGGTCACAAAACATGTCACTTTATTGAAAGAGGTTGGTCTTGAGCTTCTCAAAACACGCCGTCAAGTTCATAGACTTACATACTTGTACAAAATTAAAAATCATCTTGTCCCAGATTATCTTTGTAATTTTCATCCATTGTTCCATCATAATACTGAAAACTATAACTTAAGACGACATGCTAACCTGATACCCATCAGGTGAAGAACAGTAGCATACTATAACTCTTTTCTTCTAGCTACGATTAGAGACTGGAATAGTTTGTCAGCTGAACTAATTACAGCAACATCTTTGGCAAGTTTCAAAAGGTTGTTAAAAAAGAATCTCAATTTTTGTAGTAAAAAAATATATTCACGAGGACATGGTTATGAGAAAAAGATTCATACTAGATTACGCTTAGGGCTTAGTGCTCTTAATGACCACTTGTATAAATATAATCTAACATTAAATAGGTTTTGCGATTTCTGCCCAGGTAACTGCATTGAAAACACTGAGCACTATTTAATTCATTGCGCCCGTTACACGAACTATCGGATTACTCTTCTACTTGGAATTAAGAATCTGCTTTGTCCAGATATAAATATAGCAATGTTGCGGGATCTATGTCCCAACTATCTGAGCAAAATATTAATAGAAGGTAGTGATGATTTGTCTGATGATACTAATTTAGAGATGTTTGAGTGTGTGTTTCGATTTATTAAATCTTCGAACAGATTTTCTCGATAGCTTAAAAACTTTTTTTGACCTGATTGTGCTCAAAATTGTCTTTCCATAATCACTATTTTATATTACTGAATCATACATGTTTGTTAATTCGTGTGCATGTGAGTAAGAATGAGCGAGTGATTGGATGGGTGTGTAGTATTTGTATGTCTTGTCCTGTACATATTGTCTTGTCTTGTGTTTAACATGTTTGTATTCAAAACTTTGATAATTGTGAATCTGTATATATCTATGTTGAGGAGATCCACGCGTAGCCTCTGGCTGTTGGCAATCCTCTTTAAATAAATAAAGAATTAAATTAAATAATTCACTTATACTCTGCAATTGTATTTTATACATTCATTACCACATACAATTATTATTATACTATTAATTTTGAAACTAATATAATGTCATGTGTATTTTGAGCTAAGAAAAAAGGAATTTATCAAGAAACATCGAAAATCAAAGTGTATCTTAACTTACATTATTAAAATTTGATTATGTACGCTACAATAAATTATCTTCGATGACTTTGTAGAATACGGGCATATATGTTACATTATCTTACCTTCTATAGATTTATAGAGATATGATTGGTTAAAGGACTACACATGGTGACTATGTATACTTTATACAGGGTGTCCTAAAAAATATAGGGTTAGCAACAATACATGGTTACTTCCCTTTCACAACAAAAAATGATGCCACAACCCTTCATAGAAACAACACGGTGTTGAGGAAAAATCTGAAAGGATTCAACAGATGAAGAAATTGATGACGAAAGGTTGAAATAAGTTCATAAAACATAATTAAAGCCAACAGGTTGTTATTGCTGGCATAACGGGGTTACTTCCCTTTCAAAAAACAAAAGAAACTGAAAAGATCCAACAGACGAAGTAACTAAAGTAACAATTGAAATTATTTCATAAAACAAATTAAAGGCTAAAAAGTTGCTATTGTTGGCATTTGTTTTCTGTATAGACAAATGGAAGTAGGATCTTAGTAATAAGAATGGAAGACTTGATCACTTTGATAGGCTGCTAGTCAAAATACCACTGGCATGTGAAGACAGTCGGTAAGGTAAATTCGTTACACGGTCTGCTAGTGACCTAATATGAGATATATGGGTATTCGAGCTTCGCTCTCACCCCATATGAAATTTACTGACCCCATATATATATCGTATTAGGTCACAAACACCATGTAACTAATATTATTACATTGTTCGACTCACCCTCATTGACAGTAAATGCAGCTTTAACTTGTCCTAAGAAGCAGACCACGAACAAGATACTCGTTGAAACAACAGACACGATTTTATCTATTACTACAAATAAAACTTGGTTCAGGACGTTTGAGTAATCAAAAGTACGGGATTTCTTATTTCAGACAGGTATCCGAAATCCGACCTTCGATTTTTTTTCTTTCAGAAATGCGCATTCTACGTTTTAATTATTGCGTAGTTGTAAAACTTTGATACACATGATTTCTTTGTGTATTGTTCAATTTTTTATTTTATAATTGAACTAATAATAATTTTTCGAAGTTATATATGGATACCCAATACATAGAAAGATATCCAAGTAATGCAAGAGCTTTAGAAGTGCTCCCTTTTCAAAGCAATATATTTTGGTGTGCTTTAGAACAAAAAAAAAGGAGAAATGCACTCGAGCTCGTTAAGCTTTAAAAAAAAATTGCAGACATTTATATTTACTTTACCACAGACTAAAACGTTTACTAACCGGCTGGGTAGATACTTGGTGAATGAAACAATGATATACGAGAATCAAAAAGTAACAATTATCTAAAATGGGGAAGACTGTGCAAAGTATGAATTGAATTAAAGTATAAAAAAACACCAACACAAATCTATGTGTTTTCCGACAGCAAACAGAAATACCCACATAATAAAAACCGAAAGAGATGTGTTTTTCTTGACAATAAAATAATAATCCGCCGTCAAAATCTATATTCTTTATTGTTATTCTAAGAAAAAACAATATTCGCTTTAATCAAAAGACTAATAGAATGAATATGAAGATCTGTTTAATACTTTACAAAATACTTTTAAAGTATACAGCCTTTAGTGAGAAAACGACTTAATCTATACATCCAGCCTTCTGATTACTGGGTAAACAGCAAAAATTGCAACGCATGTAAACGCATGTTTACCAGGAATTTACCACACGTTTCTAAACATGTCAGAAACGCATGTTTGGAGAACGTATTGTTTACATGCGTTTATGGGAAACATGCGTTTGAAAACACATTGTAAACGCATGTTTATATGAGAAACATGCGTTTTGTAAACATGTTTTCGTCAACGCACGTTTACAACATGTTTTTCAAACATATGGGAAACACATGGTTTCAAACATATGTTTACCAACTGTTACTCAAAACACATGGTAAGCGTATGGTGAAACGCATGTTTACCATACGTTTTCAAAAAACACCTGGTAAACATGCGTTGCAATTTTGCCAGTGTAGGGGATGGACGATCTATATAATACAGCTTATGTTATGGACTAGTACAAATTTTTATTTAGGGGCCAGCGGAGGCGCATCTCCGGGTGCGGAATTTTCTCGCTGCATTGAAGACCCATTTCGAGTATAGTATTTTGTACCGTTTGATAAGATGCGTACGCTTTATAAATGTATTGCACTCGAGCTAGTGATAGCCAAATTGATCTGGTAGATTTTATGTATCTGTCAGTGATAATACCTATTCATGTATTACAGACTACGCCTAAAAATTCAAATTAATTAGACAGTGGTGATGATGACACCTTCTTGACCTGAATTTGTTTTTATTTTTCAGTATAAGTTCATTTTCAAGTTTATATAGATTTTATGTTTCGAAGGTTTTCCTTTTATTATAGCATCAAGTAACATCATAAAAATACTGAAGTCAGAGGAAAATTGTAGGCGAAAAGTCCATAATCAAATGACAAAATAAAAGCTCAAGCACACCTTACGAATCGTAAACAACTGCCATGTTCCTGACTTGGTACAGGTATTTTCTTACATTTTTTTACGGGTTTATGTTCAGTTCTGTTATTTCATCCTATCAAAGGAATTTGTTACATAATATTTCCTGTTACCATAGTTAAGCGTCCTTAAAAATCAGCAACCGAAAATATTACTGACTGCCTCTAAAAACGAAAATAAAAATACAAATTATATACTAGTATTCAGAAATTCTAAAGTGTACTTTAATGTTTAAAAAATAGTCTAGATAGTGTCCCAGTTATCTATGAATAAACCTGCTTTGGAGAACTATATGAACTTTTCAAATAACTTTATGAATACTCCAATACTATCTTACTTGTTATCATAACAAAAGACGTGGGTTTTAAATGGAGCAAATTATTTCAAATCGATCAATATTTATTGATAGCTGTTTACTAAAAATGTCCAACAATATAACTTGTATGTCTTAATGTCAGCATGTTCTTCATGCTCTTCTGTGAATGTTAACTCTGTATTGGAAAGTGAAGCATAGAATTCGAAAATGTCATTGGTGAGTACACATAACAAAAATTAGGACTTAATATGAAAATGAAGGCTACGAAATATACTTGTTTACAGAAAATGTTTTGGTGTAACCACGTTTACAAACATCACCAACACATATAAATATGTAGGTAGTGCAAGGAATTAAATAAATTCGATACTTTTAACGGACGATCGTTTCATAGTCCTTATGTTAATGGGGGAAGGGTGGATTTAAATTTATTTTCACTTTTGTACACATCTCTTTCTTCATTTTGTTGGTCAAAATATTCAATCATTTTCATTTGAGCTAGGTTAGATTTTTAGGTGTAGAACTTTCCGGGCCAAAATATTTCTCAAAAATCCTTATTAAATATGACAGAATGGTCAAAAAAGCAAATGTTGTAGATGAAAAAAAATCTCTTCAAACATTCTTGCGTCCAAAGCGTTTTTCGTGAATGACACTTGGAATTTTTAAACCTACATATTTGAAAATCATTGTATGTTTGACATATTAGGGACATTTTAAAGAATGTACCATTCTAAGTACATGTATATTCCCATTATCTGATTATCAGAAATTTATACTCGACCTATCAAAATATTACTTTATTGTTAGGTACAAATGTAATATCATAAAACCGAGAGACACACATCAACTAAAAATAAAATACTAAACAACAGAACACTGAAGTGCAACAAAAAACAAACAACAACGCAATACAAATAGAATCGAACTATATTGACAATACGAGACAAGCATAACACTGTATCTTCAATTGTTTTATGCTTACAATTTTCAAAACGTGCAAATGTCCACTGTTCACTCTCATACCATATATGACCCGGGTGGAAGGTTAATTTATGTTGTTCATCCTTTATGGTTAAACTTACCCCTTATTATACGAGTGGAAAGATTATTAAATGTTGGGGATATAGTTTTCTACTTTTATTTATACAAAACTGAGTATACTTTTTCAGTTATTACCCTTTTTGCAGCAAGGTTTATCCTTAGTAGAAACATTCATTTTTTTTTATCTATTATCTATGACAATAAATAAATTGATTTCGTTGTAAAAGAGGGACGAAAGATACCAAAGGGACAGTCA